>NC_090760.1:22540436-22655436 GCF_036898095.1 Palaemon carinicauda
CTTGGGGTGGCTGAAGAATATACCTCACAACCATAACTAATTTTGGAAAAAATCAAGGCCTTGTATAATTTTAAAATAGTATTGCGGTCTGCCCCCCACGATAAGTTTGGAATATCGAACGATATTGGTCAAGGCCGAGAAGGCAGCTCGTGTTTGGCTAGAAAACCAAGTTGTAGAACATGTAGCCGTTTCGGATGAGAATCCGATGTTCTTGCTGAAGGCATGAATCTCACTGACTCTTTTAGCTGTGGCTAAGCATATCAGGAAAAGAGTCTTAAAGGTGAGATCTTTCAGGGAGGCTGATTGTAGCGGTTCGAACCTGTCTGACATAAGGAATCTTAGTACCACGTCTAAATTCCAACCAGGTGTAACCAAACGACGCTCCTTCGTGGTCTCAAAAGACTTAAGGAGGTCCTGTAGATCTTTATTGTTGGAAAGATCTAAGCCTCTGTGACGGAAGACTGATGCCAACATGCTTCTGTAACCCTTGATAGTGGGAGCTGAAAGAGATCGTTCTTTCCTCAGATATAAGAGAAAGTCAGCTATTTGAGTTACAGAGGTACTGGTCGAGGATACGGATACTGACTTGCACCAGTTTCGGAAGATTTCCCACTTCGATTGGTAGACTCTAAGGGTGGATGTTCTCCTTGCTCTAGCAATCGCTCTGGTTGCCTCCTTCGAAAAGCCTCTAGCTCTCGAGAGTCTTTCGATAGTCTGAAGGCAGTCAGACGAAGAGCGTGGAGGCCTTGGTGTACCTTCTTTACGCGTGGCTGACGTAGAAGGTCCACCCTTAGGGGAAGTGTTCTGGGAACGTCTACTAGCCATCGAAGTACCTCGGTGAGCCATTCTCTCGCGGGCCAGAGGGAAGCAACTAGCGTCAACCTTGTCCTTTCGTGAGATTGATTGATTGATTGATTTAAAGTTTTCAGGCATCCTGACATCTGAGGTCATTGACGCCGGTAACATTTAATTTATGTATACAAAAATAAAAGATAAAATAAAATAAAAAATAAAAGAGTATTCAATTAAAATCATAAAAATTGAATGTCATAAAAGTTAAATATTTTTCAGAAGACCTGCTTCTGAAAGAAATCTAAAAATGCCACTTGCATGGTAGGACACATCATTTCCAAGAATCTTGGCAAGGATGAACCTTCTACCCTCACCTCGAGCCTCAAACAAATATCTATTCCGCAAGTTGTTATAATTGGAGCATTCGGTCAACAAATGCCTTACTGTTAGAGGTACTACACAGTCGTCACAATACGGTTGCTGTTGGCCCTTCAGCAGAAACTCGTGTGTCAACCGAGTGTGACCAATACGGAGACGACAAAGAGACGTCTCCCATTTTCGGGGCATCATATTATACCTCCAAGGAGATATGTCATTTGTTATCTCTCGCATTCTATTGCCATCTTGACTATCCCATTGCTGTTGCCATTTATTGCAAACCAATTTCTTGATGTCAGGTAAGAAATCATCACAGGGAATGGGATACCTTCTTGGCAGCAACTCTGATGCAGCCTCCTTAGCCAGTGAATCTGCCTTCTCATTCCCGGACACACCTACATGTGCTGGAACCCAACAAAATTGAACTGTTATACCTCTCCGTCCAATAATGAAAAGCCATTCTAAAATCTTTAAAACTAGAGGGTTATTAGAATTAAAAACTTCCATAGCTTGAAGGACACTCCTTGCATCACTAAAAATTGTAAAATTACCCTCCTTCTCCAACGCTATTTTCTCAATAGCGGTTAATATGCCATACAGTTCGGCAGTAAATATGGAAGCGGTCAGAGGAAGTGCACCTCTACAATTAAAACCATTACTATGTACTCCAAATCCAACGCCAGCATCAGATTTGGAGCCATCAGTATAGATAAAAGTTGATCCTCTATGTTCTCTAACATGTTCATTAAAAAGAGACCTGGCTTCTAGGTCTGACATATTCTTCTTATCTCCAATAAAATATTTACAAAAAGATATCTCTGGTAACTTCCATGGAGGCGTTGGTGATACCTTGAATGGAAGTACCTTATTTCTAATTATATCCAGACTATTTAATAATCGTTTCACCCGAAAGCCATAAGGTTGAGGAGATTTTGGGTGCAACTCAAAGTATGATGCATGTCTTACAAGGCTTGCAGTCTGAAAGGCGAGAGAGTTAGGGAGTCTTTGCAATCTAAACCAATACCGAAGAATGGAAGACATTCGGTAAAGGTCTAGAGGTAACTCTCCAGCATCAACAAGGAGACTTGGGATAGGCGAGGTTTTAAAAGCTCCAGTAGACAATCTAATACCTGCATGATGTATCGAGTCTAATATTTTTAACCGGCTTGGGGTGGCTGAAGAATATACCTCACAACCATAACTAATTTTGGAAAAAATCAAGGCCTTGTATAATTTTAAAATAGTATTGCGGTCTGCCCCCCACGATGTATGGGACAATACTTTTAAGATATTCAGAGCTTCAACACATTTAGCTTTTAATGCTTTTAAGTGAGAAACCCATGTCAGCCTACAATCAAATATCAAACCTAAAAATTTAGCTTCTCTTGCACATGGTATCCGTTGACCTTTAATGTATATATCCGGGTCTGGATGTACTCCCCGGATACGACAAAAATGGACAACGGTAGTTTTACTTGTCGAGAACTTAAATCCATTCATGTCAGCCCACTGGATAATTTTATCAATAGAGAGTTGGATTTTTCTCTCAACCATTGCCATTCTAGTGCCAGCAAATGATATTGAGAGATCATCCACAAATAATGTTGAGAGAACATCCTGGGGAATGGCTGAGGATATCCCATTAATTGCTAGTGCAAAAAGGGTTACACTCAGCACACTACCCTGAGGAACTCCTTCTTCCTGGCACTTACTCTCAGATAGTGTTTCCCCAACTCTCACTTGAAAAACTCTACGTGAAAGAAATGCCTGAATAAATAGTGGCAGCTCTCCTCTCAATCCCAATTCATGAATGGTTTTAAGTATACCATATCTCCATGTGGTATCATATGCCTTTTCAAGGTCAAAAAATACTGTAACATGGTGCTGTTTGGAAGCAAAGGCCTCACAAATAGAAGACTCTAGTCGTATCAACACATCAGTCGTTGAGTGCATTTTTCGGAATCCACATTGAATCGGTGATAAAATACCTTTCTTTTCAAGGTACCATATCAGCCTTGCATTGACCATCTTCTCCATGATTTTACATAAACAAGATGTCAATGCAATAGGACGATAGTTTGCTGCTAAAAACTTGTCTTTACCGGGTTTTAAAAAGGCTAAAATAATGGCTAGTTCCCAAACACTTGGGTAACTATGATCATGCCATATTCTATTAATAATACTTAAAATAAATAGCTTTGTATTAAAATGTACATGTTTAATCATTGCATATGGAATTCCATCGGGTCCAGGGGCTGTATCGTTGCAATGAGCAAGTGCGGAATCAAATTCTCTTTCAGTGAAAGGAGAATTATACGACTCTTCCCTTCTTGTTGCAAAATTTAAAATTTTCTTTTCTTCAGCGCTCCTATACTGGTGACCAGGGGCTCCTTCACACTTGCTGGATACATTTGAAAAATGATTAGCCAGGGCATTGCTAACTTCCTTTGCTTCAGTTACATACTGGCCATTCACCTTCAACACTGGTGGTGGGTTGGGGGTGAATTTGCCAGCTATCTTTTTTACTTTCCTTCACACAGAAGATGGTGGTGTTCTACTGTTAATGGAGGAAACAAAAGACATCCATGACTGGCGCCTTGCTTCTTTCATGGCACGACGGAACTGTGCTCTACATTTCTTGTACATAATTAAATTCTCATCAGTTCTGCGTCTACGCAATCGTGTTAAAGATCTTCTTGTGGCTCTGTGCAGGGCAGTTAGTTCTGAAGACCACCACGGGACTGGTCGTCGTTTGAATAACCCTGTTGTTTTTGGAATTGAATTGACTCCTGCTGTATGGAGAGTTCCATTCAGTAAGTCTATGGCATCATCGATATTTTCAACTTGTCCTGCATCCCCCTCAATTTCGCTTAGCTCACGAAATTTATCCCAGTCCGCCTTGTCAAGATTCCATCGTGGCGATCCCTGTAAAGGTGGACCATTGTTGGTGTTTATAATGATTGGTGCGTGATCACTAGTATGCCAATCATCTAATGTTCTCCAATCGAAGTCGATTAGGCAATTAGAGCTTACGATTGATAGGTCAATACATGACAAGGTACCTGTCTGGACATGAAAGTGTGTGGGCTCTCCTGTATTAAGGAGTCCCACATCTTCCTTTTCCACAATTGATGATATGATATTTCCCCTCGTGTTTGCTAAAACATCACCCCACAAAGGATGTCTACCATTCAAATCTCCAAGTAAAAGAAAAGGTTGAGGGAGTTGTTGAATCACCTCCACTAAGTTGTCATACAAAATGTTATCATTTGGAGGCAAGTACAGAGAACAAATTGTATATTTTCGCCCTATGTCGATCTGTACAACCACTGCCTGCAGAGGTGTACGAATAGACAGAGAAACTTGGGGAACATCTCGACGAACGTATATGAGACTTCCGCCATGGCTCCCCACTTAGTGATCATATGGTGTCCTATAACTAATGTATTCGCGAGGACAAGGGGTATTATGATCAAGTTTGCTCTCCTGTAGACAAATAATTATGGGGGAATGCTCATGAATAAGGAGCTTAAGTTCTTCATATTTGGCCCTTAAACCCTGACAATTCCATTGCAAAATGGAGGAAAAAACTATGGTTTATAATTTGGTAGACCCCTTGGATGGAGTCTTCCCATTAGCAGTTTTTGATCTAACACTATTTTTAGGTGGTTTTATTAAAGAAGGTCTTGATAGATTGGGTTTAGAATTTATGATTTTCTTTTTGTCTTTTTGATCTGATTGTTGAGGAGGTTGGTGGACCTCCACTTGAATTTCCGATTTATTTAAATTGACTTCCAGATCAGAAATATCAACAGACAAATCATCATATTTATTTGACGTCGTAATTTTGATATTTCTTATGGAAGGGGGCGAGAGAGATGGAGGTCTCTCTCTTTTCCGATTAGTAGGTTTTGAGCTACCAGGTTTTTGCACCTTCCCCAATACAGGTGCACCTAGTAACTTGGTGTCAGGTGGCATCTCCATCAAATCAGGCAAGGACATGGCCTGGGAGAGGTTAGTACTAATGTTAGTAATGGGGGACGAAGGCTGTACAGAAATGGGCAATGACCCATTTTTAATACGCTGTGGCAAAGCCTCAGAAGGCAATACGATTACTTTGTCATGCAGTACTTTATCATCAGAGGTTGTATTTCTTTTCTTAGAATTACTGGCAGTGCTAGGTGGGGTTGCTGTCTCCTGTGGTAAATTTACCTTTGATTTTAAGGCCTTTGCATAGCTGGTTGATTTATTCAACATTCTTTTTGCATGTCCCACACTTATGTGTTCTAAACTTGATTTGTTTAGGGCAGCTTCCTCCAACTTATACAGTTCCCATCTCCTATCAGTTGATTTATGATTCAAATTGCAATTTGAACACCTGGCCTCAAGTGTACATTCTCCATGATAAGTTTTGGAGCAAATACCACACATTTTTCCATTTTTGCAAACTTTGGATGGGTGTCCAAATTTAAAACAATTAAAACATTGCAGGGGCTTTTGTTTGAAAGGCTGAACTTTAATCCTTTCATTTTCAATAAAAATATGGAAAGGTACATCAGCATCCTGGAAAGTAAGTATAATCATTGAAGTTCCAGGAACCTTATGCACTTTCCATACATTTAATGGACACATAGAAAGTATCTCCTCCTCTGTAAATTCGTATAGGTCCTTATTAAAGACCACTCCCCTTCCATAACTAAAATTTAGATGAGGTTTCATTTCCAATGTAATTTCATCACTGCCTGTCGGTAAGTTAGACAGTATTGCAGACTGAGTCGAAGATTTGGCATGGATGAGATAACTGTTCTTCCCAAAACGAGATATATCTCCAGGTGCTATGGTTCCTACTTTTTTTTGGATAAACTTACATATCTTAAAATAATTCCCTATTATCCCTTTAGGTTCAGCTAAGAGCCACATAGGTGGTTTGGGTTTTCTCTGTGAAGGCATGGGTACATTTCTATCTTTTTCAAACCAATCAGCAGGTTTGTACACATCCAATTCCTTTGGGACCTTATCACAAAGAGCTCCCATGATGTTCAATTCGTTAATTTTGATACTACTAATATTACTTATGGCATTAAACGCTTCATCATGACTTTCAAAAGATATCCAAGAGTCCCATTTTTCATCTCCAAGTCTCATCCTTATTTCCTTTATCAATCCATAGCACTCAAATGCTCTATATATATCATCATAATTTGTCTCTAATGGGATTTGGGAAACATGAAGGAATCGTAGTTTCCCTGTGTTACCCAAATTGCTAGATTTTTTAACATCAGTAGAGTGGTCCTTTTTAGTTCGAAGGTCGTCAACAGAGTTTTCCTTAATTACAGTAGCAGAAGTCGTCAACAGTGCCGGGGGGCAGTCAGCAAATCCAGGGGATGGGGATTCAGTATTTGAAGGGTCCATATTTAAGGGTGGGATTTTCAGGTTTTTTGTTGTTTTGTTGGGGTACCTGCTTGAGAATTATAAGAAAGTATCATACGTTGGAAAGGAAATTTGCATTCTCCACTATCGGCACAATGAGAGCATATTTCCCCGATGGTCCACTCCATACCCTACCCGAAGGATAGCATCAAAACAGATATAGAGGCACAGGTGTAAGCTAAACCCGCCTGTTAGGACTGAGACCAAAGTAATATGGAATCATCCTCCCCATATCTGTAATGATGGGCTTCCGGCCAAAAGCCAAGAGTCCCACCTCAAGGATTGGATCCCCCTGGATTCCGATGACCCAAACCTTGAGAGTAGTTCCGCCAAAAAGGTCCAAACCATCTTTGGGATGGCTGAGATCATCCAATACTCTCATATATAGCTTTGAATGCGAATACCTCCCAACCGTGATCCCTTCTCCCATTCATCTAAGCAGGCAGTAATAACGAATGTGGAAATATCCACGCCATTTAAATAAAATAGAAAAAAAAATAGATAAAAAAATAAATGAACAAATAAAATAAATAAATATATATATATATGCATACATCTACATATATATATATAACTAAGAAAAATAATAATCATAGAGATAAGACAGCAAGATGAAAGAAAGGAAATTTGATAAAATTAGGAGAAGGTCGAAGTAATATTAAGCAGAAGAAAAAGATGAAAGAGAGAAATTTAGATTCGAACTGGGGGAACAATTTCCCGAAGTTCGAGAGCCCTCTTGCCCGTCACCAAGATTCAGCATGGGAATGAAATGCCGTGCTGAAGCTCAATGACTTCATCAAGGGCATTCTCTCATTAAGAGGGTCCCTTCGTGAGAGGCGAACTTCTGCAGTACCTTGTTGACAATCTTGAACGGAGGGAATGCATATAGATCTAGATGTGACCAATCTAGTAGAAAGGCATCTATATGAACTGCTGCTGGGTCCGGGATTGGTGAGCAAAATATTGGGAGCCTCTTGGTCATCGAGGTTGCGAAGAGATCTATGGTTGGCTGGCCCCAGGTGGCCCAAAGTCTCTTGCATACATCCTTGTGGAGGGTCCATTCTGTTGGAATTATTTGTCCCTTCTGACTGAGACAATCTGCCATGACATTCAAGTTGCCTTGGATGAACCTCGTTACTAGTGAAATGTCTAGACCTTTTGACCAGGTGAGGAGGTCCCTTGCGATCTCGTACAATGTCAGAGAGTAGGTCCCTCCTTGCTTGGAGATGTACGCCAAAGCCGTGGTGTTGTCCGAGTTCACCTCCACCACTTTGCCTTGAAGGAGAGACCTGAAGCTTTTCCAGGTCAGACGTACTGCCAGTAGCTCCTTGCAGTTGAAATGCATTGTCCTTTGACTCGAGTTCCATAATCCCGAGCATTCCCTACCGTCTAATGTCGCACCCCAGCCTACGTCCGATGCGTCCGAGAAGAGAACGTGGTTGGGAGTCTGAACAGTCAGGGGAAGACCCTCTCTAAGGTTGATATAGTCCTTTCACCAAGTCAGACAAGACTTTATCTTTCCGGAAACCGGGATCGAGACCGCTTCTAGCGTCTTGTCCTTTTTCCAGTGAAAAGCTAGATGGTATAGAAGAGGACGGGGGTGTAGTCTTCCTAGTGACACAAATTGATCCACGGATGACAGTGTCCCTACCAGACTCATCCACAACCTGACTGGGCAGCGTTCCTTCTTCAGCATCTTCTGGATGGATAGCAGGGCTGGGGGTTGATCGTCTTGTTCAGCAACGTCCTCATCAGAGGGTTCCTCATCCGAAACTGATGAGGAAACGGCAACGGAGTGGGCAACGTCTGACTCGCTGAATCCGGTCGCACTGGTGGATGCGTGACGGAGCCGGACGCAATATCATGGCACTGCTGCACAGTCTGTGAACTGTCAACAACCATGGGTGCGCGAGGAAGTACAGCGTCAACCCGAAACTGTCTAGACTGTCTGGGTTGTGCAGTCAACACCCTACCGGGTTGCTGAGGTTGACGCACTGCGTCACAACAAGTCACCTCTGCTGGTTGTTGAACGTCTTCCTAGTGACACACTGAACGTCAACAACCACCTCCGAGCGTCGCTTAACGTCAACGTGCGACTGGCAACCCACACTGGGTCGCATCGGTGGAGGAACCACCTCAACTGGCAGACGCGAGTAGGATACCTCAGCGTCAACAGGGCGCACAACCAACCGGTTGGAAGGTTGTTGGCCAGAAGGTTCTTCTCCGCATTTAAGTCCTCTATCAAGGACACAAGCTTGGACTGCATGTCTTGCAGCAAAGCCCATTAGGGTCTACGGGAGCAGGTGCGGCAACAGACGGGGTTAGCGACTGAGGCGGAACCATTTACCATCCCTGGAAGCCTTGTTATGTGTGACATAATAGTACAGCAAAACTTCAAAGGCTCGACAAAAGTTGAGAAGTTGACCTGTAAACAACTTGAAGCGTCTCCTGGCTAGGCGCCAGGGCGAGTCTACCAGAATTGAGAAGTCTATCTGGGCAGAGGCATGAACTCCCAAGCCGAGAACTTCTCTCGTGTCCTATCAGACTCTCGCTCTATAAGCCAGTTTAAAAGAAGGGAAATCAAAGGCTGTATCCCTAAAACTCCTCCTGGTGCAAAAACCAGTCGCCTAGCCAACGTAACGCTCTCTAGGAGAGCGAGAGAGCACTAGCTTAACAACAACGGCTTCGAAGTAGCTAGGCCTAGTGTAAGTTCTGACGTTTAGGCGAACGAGGAGCAGCAGTTACAAGATCCGGACGAAGATCCTTAAAAAATCATCATGATTTAAATAAAGTCCATAGGAGGCTAAGCAGCTTAAGGCTCCTCTCCAAATGACAGAGTCCTCAAAGGAATATCAGTAGGAGGGAGAACAGCACTTTCTCATCTACAGGAACCTTGTCCGATAAAAGCTAGGTTATCTCAGTGAGTCTCTCACTGGTGCATTAGTAGCAGACCAGAAGGCAACGTCATGTAACTGCTTGACAGTCTGTGAACTGTCAACAACTGAACTGTCAACCACAACAGGTGCGTGAGGACATACAGCACTGGTGCATTAGTAGCAGACCAGAAGGCAACGTCATGTAACTGCTTGACAGTCTGTGAACTGTCAACAACTGAACTGTCAACCACAACAGGTGCGTGAGGACATACAGTGTTCACTCGAGACTGCTTTGACTGTCTATACTGAGCAGTCAAAACAACTCTAGAATGCGGAGGTTGACGCACCGCGTCAAAACAAAACAACTTAGGTTGTTGTTGTAACTCGCGAACGTCAACGGAGGGTTCCGTGAGTCACTGAACGTCAACATGCGGCTGGCAGGGTACACTGCGCATGGGTGGTGGGACTCTCACAGCTGGAGTGAGGGAGAAGGTAGCCTCAGCGTCAACTGAACGCACAACCGTGGTTGGTTGTAGGCTAACGGGTGCAGCGTCAACCTTCTCCGCACGAAAGTCCTGCATTAAAGATGTTAACTGTGTCTGCATGGTCTGCAGCAAAGACCACTTAGGGTCTACAGTAGCAGGTGCGGCAACAGACGGTGTTACTGCCTGTTGCGGTACCGCTTTGCCTCTCTAGGAGGTGAGCAGTCGTCGGAAGACTGCAGCGAGTCCGAACTGACCCAGTGGCTACAACTGGGCCGTTGGACTTGCGCGGAAGGGACCGACTTGCGCTTAATAAGCTGCGAGACCTTGGTCCATGGTTTCTTACGAGAAACCTCTTCCGCAGACGAGAAGTAAATGGGCTCTCTCGTCTTTGTGTGGGTGGGGCGATCTTGGGTAGATACGCCCGAAACCACGGAGGGAAACGTCTGTTCGTTGATCAAGGCCTGACGAACCCATAAGTCGTTCAACATTACTTCTCCCCTGGGCTTGGGAGCTTGCAAGAGGTCCCGGACTAGGTGAACGACAGGCACGAACAGACGAACCCTCGGACGCAACACTGTAACACTTTGCGCATATCACTTTATCACTTCGATTTTCTGTTTTGCACTTATTTCACTGAAATCGAAACTTTTACTGATTTCTACCTGAAACACGCAATTCTACCCTTCATTAAAAGGTGGTAATTGCGAAAACAGTCGTATAATGCAGCTCATTAATACTAGCAAAAACAGAAAACATATATAAAGATAAAGAATTCAGTGGCTGGGAAAGAGACTAAACACTAGTTCAAATAAACTACGTTTACAATCTCTCACCGCACATAGCCTGGGGACAAGAATAAAACCCTAGAAACGTTTTACCTTCTTCCCCGTACAGCGACTAGGGAGGAGAGTAACACGAGAACAACGTTACCCGCTTGAACGAAACGTTTTTTCTCCTCTCTCTCCCTCCGTCTCTATCTCTCTCTCTCTTTCTCTCTTGATTTCGCACCTGAGAGAAGAGCCCAAATATATATCGTCAAAAAAAAAAAAAAAAAAAAAAAAACATGTTATTTGGCTAAAGGAAAAAACTGAAAGGTTTTCCAAATAAAAAGTTCCTTTAATTTAGAATTTAAACCATTTAAGCTAAGAAAGAATGAACGAAACGTCAGAATCGATTTACTCTTACTGCAAAGTGAAACCGTGATACACTCTCTCTCTATCGTAACGATAGAGCGCATGTTGAACGTCTTGAACGTCAACAACTGCGTAGTCTAAAAAACTAAACGTTAGTTCATCTTTGAAAACAGTACGAAGACTATCAAAGAAAATCTTTCATAAAACATTAAATTTAAAAAGTTTTAAATTCTTTAAAGGCTAAATACGATATAACGGGCTCAACGTTGATTAACTTCGGTTCCAAGTTAGGACCGCCTACTATCAGGAAAGGTCGCATATAAACAAAACATAAAAATTTATTTTTATATGTTTATAATAAATGGAAAGTTAATCGAAGAGGCCTAATAAAGGCGGAGAGATATAAAATATAAAGATCTATAACGTGTTAAGCAAAATTACTAAAAACCTAAACACACTTCCGTCTAAGGGAAGGGTCGGCCATTTAAAAGTGAAAGAGAGACCATACTCTCTTTGTCACCATAATTAAATCTATCCAAAACGAGTTCAAGTTTTGAGATGAAGATAAAACCCATGCATAGTGAAAGGTCAAAACTAGAATAGTGTACTTCACCAAATAGTTGTGAAAACAAATCCAGTTAGTAACAGCGTATTAGTAGGTCTTGCCGGTAGCCCGACAGAGAGAAAATTGGTTCTTTGTTGACATTGGAGTACTAAGTACCTGCTCGACAGATGGCGCTGTTGATGTACACCCCCACCTGCATAGCGATCGCTGGCGTATTTTGACCGTAGGTTTTTCTGTCGAGCAACAGAGTTGCAGCTATATGATCACCGGCTAAGTTTAATATTGAAAAGTACATGTTTAATCATTGCATATGGAATTCCATCGGGTCCAGGGGCTGTATCATTGCAATGAGCAAGTGCGGAATCAAATTCTCTTTCAGTGAAAGGAGAATTATACGACTCTTCCCTTCTTGTTGCAAAATTTAAAATTTTCTTTTCTTCAGTGCTCCTATACTGGTGACCAGGGGCTCCTTCACACTTGCTGGATACTTTTGAAAAATGATTAGCCAGGGCATTGCTAACATCATTTGCTTCAGTTACATACTGGCCATTCACCTTCAACACTGGTGGTGGGTTGGGGGTGAATTTGCCAGCAATCTTTTTTACTTTCCTCCACACAGAAGATGGTGGTGTTCTACTGTTAATGGAGGAAACAAAAGACATCCATGACTGGCGCCTTGCTTCTTTCATGGCACGACGGAACTGTGCTCTACATTTCTTGTACATAATTAAATTCTCATCAGTTCGGCGTCTACGCAATCGTGTTAAAGATCTTCTTGTGGCTCTGTGCAGGGCAGTTAGTTCTGAAGACCACCACGGGACTGGTCGTCGTTTGAATAACCCTGTTGTTTTTGGAATTGAATTGACTCCTGCTGTATGGAGAGTTCCATTCAGTAAGTCTATGGCATCATCGATATTTTCAACTTGTCCTGCATCCCCCTCAATTTCGCTTAGCTCACGAAATTTATCCCAGTCCGCCTTGTCAAGATTCCATCGTGGCGATCCCTGTAAAGGTGGACCATTGTTGGTGTTTATAATGATTGGTGCGTGATCACTAGTATGCCAATCATCTAATGTTCTCCAATCGAAGTCGAGAAGGCAATTAGAGCTTACGATTGATAGGTCAATACATGACAAGGTACCTGTCTGGACATGAAAGTGTGTGGGCTCTCCTGTATTAAGGAGTCCCACATCTTCCTTTTCCACAATTGATGATATGATATTTCCCCTCGTGTTTGCTAAAACATCACCCCACAAAGGATGTCTACCATTCAAATCTCCAAGTAAAAGAAAAGGTTGAGGGAGTTGTTGAATCACCTCCACTAAGTTGTCATACAAAATGTTATCATTTGGAGGCAAGTACAGAGAACAAATTGTATATTTTCGCCCTATGTCGATCTGTACAACCACTGCCTGCAGAGGTGTACGAATAGACAGAGAAACTTGGGGAACATCTCGACGAACGTATATGAGACTTCCGCCATGGCTCCCCACTTGGTGATCATATGGTGTCCTATAACTAATGTATTCGCGAGGACAAGGGGTATTATGATCAAGTTTGCTCTCCTGTAGACAAATAATTATGGGGGAATGCTCATGAATAAGGAGCTTAAGTTCTTCATATTTGGCCCTTAATCCCTGACAATTCCATTGCAAAATGGAGGAAAAAACTATGGTTTATAATTTGGTAGACCCCTTGGATGGAGTCTTCCCATTAGCAGTTTTTGATCTAACACTATTTTTAGGTGGTTTTATTAAAGAGGGTCTTGATAGATTGGGTTTAGAATTTATGATTTTCTTTTTGTCTTTTTGATCTGATTGTTGAGGAGGTTGGTGGACCTCCACTTGAATTTCCGATTTATTTAAATTGACTTCCAGATCAGAAATATCAACAGACAAATCATCATATTTATTTGACGTCGTAATTTTGATATTTCTTATGGAAGGGGGTGAGAGAGATGGAGGTCTCTCTCTTTTCCGATTAGAAGGTTTAGAGCTACCAGGTTTTTGCACCTTCCCCAATACAGGTGCACCTGGTAACTTGGTGTCAGGTGGCATCTCCATCAAATCAGGCAAGGACATGGCCTGGGAGAGGTTAGTACTATTGTTGGTAATGGGGGACGAAGGCTGTACAGAAATGGGCAATGACCCATTTTTAATACGCTGTGGCAAAGCCTCAGAAGGCAATATGATTACCTTGTCATGCAGTACTTTATTATCAGAGGTTGTATTTCTTTTCTTAGGATTACTGGCAGTGCTAGGTGGGGTTGCTGTCTCCTGTGGTAAATTTACCTTTGATTTTAAGGCCTTTGCATAGCTGGTTGATTTATTCAACAGTCTTTTTGCATGTCCCACACTTATGTGTTCTAAACTTGATTTGTTTAGGGCAGCTTCCTCCAACTTATACAGTTCCCATCTCCTATCAGTTGATTTATGATTCAAATTGCAATTTGAACACCTGGCCTCAAGTGTACATTCTCCATGATAAGTTTTGGAGCAAATACCACACATTTTTCCATTTTTGCAAACTTTGGATGGGTGTCCAAATTTAAAACAATTAAAACATTGCAGGGGCTTTTGTTTGAAAGGCCGAACTTTAATCCTTTCATTTTCAATAAAAATATGGAAAGGTACATCAGCATCCTGGAAAGTAAGTATAATCATTGAAGTTCCAGGAACCTTATGCACTTTCCATACATTTAATGGACACATAGAAAGTATCTCCTCCTCTGTAAATTCGTATAGGTCCTTATTAAAGACCACTCCCCTTCCATAACTAAAATTTAGATGAGGTTTCATTTCCAATGTAATTTCATCACTGCCTGTCTGTAAGTTAGACAGTATTGCAGACTGAGTCGAAGATTTGGCATGGATGAGATAACTGTTCTTCCCAAAACGAGATATATCTCCAGGTGCTATGGTTCCTACTTTTTTTTGGATAAACTTACATATCTTAAAATAATTTCCTATTATCCCTTTAGGTTCAGCTAAGAGCCACATTGGTGGTTTGGCTTTTCTCTGTGAAGGCATGGGTACATTTCTATCTTTTTCAAACCAATCAGCAGGTTTGTACACATCCAATTCCTTTGGGACCTTATCACAAAGAGCTCCCATGATGTTCAATTCGTTAATTTTGATACTACTAATATTACTTATGGCATTAAACGCTTCATCGTGACTTTCAAAAGATATCCAAGAGTCCCATTTTTCATCTCCAAGTCTCATCCTTATTTCCTTTATCAATCCATAGCACTCAAATGCTCTATATATATCATCATAATTTGTCTCTAATGGGATTTGGGAAACATGAAGGAATCGTAGTTTCCCTGTGTTACCCAAATTGCTAGATTTTTTAACATCAGTAGAGTGGTCCTTTTTAGTTCGAAGGTCGTCAACAGAGTTTTCCCTAATTACAGTAGCAGAAGTTGTCAACAGTGCCGGGGGGGGAGTCAGCAAATCCAGGGGATGGGGAGTCAGTATTTGAAGGGTCCATATTTAAGGGTGGGATTTTCAGGTTTTTTGTTGTTGTTTTGTTGGGGTACCTGCTTGAGAATTATAAGAAAGTATCATACGTTGGAAAGGAAATTTGTATTCTCCACTATCGGCACAATGAGAGTATACTTCCCCGATGGTCCACTCCATACCCTACCCGAAGGATAGCATCAAAACAGATATAGAGGCACAGGTGTAAGCTGAACCCGCCTGTTAGGACTGAGACCAAAGTAATATGGAATCATCCTCCCCATATCTGTAATGATGGGCTTCCGGCCAAAAGCCAAGAGTCCCACCTCAAGAATTGGATCCCCCTGGATTCCGATGACCCAACTCTTGAGAGTAGTTCCGCCAAAAAGGTCCAAACCATCTTTGGGATGGCTGAGATCATCCAATACTCTCATATATAGCTTTGAATGCGTATACCTCCCAACCGTGATCCCTTCTCCCATTCATCTAAGCAGGCAGTAATAACGAATGTGGAAATATCCACGCCATTTAAATAAAATAGAAAAAAATAGATAAATAAATAAATGAACAAATAAAATAAATAAATAAATATATATATATGCATACATCTACATATATATATAACTAAGAAAAATAATAATCATAGAGATAGGACAGCAAGATGAAAGAAAGTTGATAAAATTAGGAGAAGGTCGAAGTAATATTAAGCAGAAGAAGAAGATGAAAGAGAGAAATTTAGATTCGAACTGGGGGAGCAATTTCCCGAAGTTCGAGAGCCCTCTTGCCCGTCACCAAGATTCAGCACGGGAATGAAATGCCGTGCTGAAGCTCAATGACTTCATCAAGGCATTCTCTCATTAAGAGGGTCAAGGACAGCAAGACTGACTTCGGAGTGTCCATTTTGAAATCTGTCTTTCGCACAAACTTGTTGAGAGCTGACAGGTCTATCACCGGTCTCCACCCCCCCGTCGCCTTTTCTACCAGGAACAGGCAGCTGTACAAACCTGGCCCTGGGTGCAGGATCTCCTCCATGGCGCCCTTTTCCAACATCGTGGACACCTCTTCTTGAAGAGCCGCCCTCTTCAACGGGTCCTTGGGTGCCAGCCACTCCGACAGGCTGGCCGGAATTAAAGGCGGGGGTTCCGTCAAGAACGGTAGCCTGTACCCCTCCTTCAGTACGGATACTGTCCAGGGCTCTGCTCCGTGAGCCTTCCATGCTTACCAATGTAGTCTGAGGCATCCCCCAACCTGAGGCTTGGGCAGGAGTAAGGGGCCTCCCACTCTACCTCCTCCTGGAGGAGCGGCCTGAACGGCCTCTCCTGGAGGCAGAATACCCTGTTCTAAACGAGGCCGACGCTGCTGGAGCTCCTCTACGGGGGGGCTGAGGCACTGAAGCCCACGAGGAAGAAGGGGCTTCTCTCCTCGTCAGGTTAGGCGGGGCCTGAGAAGTAGAGGGACCGTCTGAGGCTGACCTATTGTAGTGGGGCCTCCTTACCAGTTGAGGCCTGGGAGCGTTCACTTCTTTTCTTTTAGCCACCTTTTCCATGATCTCCTCTAGCTCTTTCAAGGGGAACAATGAGTCACCCCACACAGGAAGGCTCCTCATGGCCCTCGCCTCCCTGTCTGGGACCTTCCGGGAAAGCTACGCCAGAATAGTGTCCCTTTTGCGAAGAACCCAATTCGCTGACAGGGCAAGGGACTGATACGTGAGGAACTTCAGGGTCTTGCCCCCGGAGATGATAAGCTCCCTCAGGAGGCTTTGCTGTTCCGGGTCCGTCAAGTCATATGTGGCTTGAACACCTACCAGTGTGGAAGCCCACCAGTCCAAGAGGAGACGTGAACTAAGTCTTTCGACATCTCCTCCATCATCGCAGCCTCCGACTGCGAAAAACAAATCGGGGCTGTAGAGGCTCTGTCCTCCGTGGCACCCTGTCCCAGAACGTCGAGGGCAGGCTCCACCTTGCAGGCTCCCGGTCGTTGTCCCTCTGGCACATAAACCCTACTCTGTGTCTTGAGCCCTTGGAGCAACTTCGAAGAGCTCTGCGTTTTGGGAGCTTCGGCATTGCCTGCCACAACTCTATCGACATGAGCCCGTCCCAGGACGAGATCTCGGGCCACAGGTAGGGCCAGGGAGGTTTTCTGTTGGACGGGTGCCTGCATCAAGCGGGTCAGGCTGGACCTCCAGTAGTCCTCATCGGTTGTAACCGGTTCTTCAATTCTATGATGCCTTCGAATCAGGCCTATAACCTTCCGATAGGCCGAGTCCTCGGTCGGGGAACCTTCTCTACCGTCAGCAGAACCTTCGGCCTGATCCCGAGGAGCCGGGTCACCGGGCACTCCCACCGGGCGCTTCGGTTCTGGAACAACAGGCACTCCCGTGGTGGTACCGGTCTTCCCCGGCGGAAACCTCCGCACCAGGTTCGGGGGTCAGAACTGGCATCGCCGTGCCGGCGAGGACTACCGTTCGTGCATTCTCTCTGGGGGACGAGGACGCAGATCCCGTGGGCTGACCTGACGGAGGGAACCGTTCCTTAAAGTCCGAGGGCCGAACCAGCTGTGCTGATTCGGCCAGGCTGCCCGTAAGGAAGCACTGTTCCCCCCGCTGGGCGGGGTGAACCGGAAGCTTCGCGGCCTTACGCCTGCCTGAAGCGGCCTTCTCGCATTTCTCCCTGCGAGGGTCATATCTTCGTCTGGAGGATGGCCTTCGTGGCGAGAAATCCCTGGATTGCCGGTCCGGGGAACGCTGCAATTCAGACTTACGGGGAACGAAGACCCTATCACCATCGGGGGACCTACTCCTCCTGTATTTCCTCCGTGGAGAGCGGGACCGTCTCCTGTTGAACCTCGAACGGGATCTTGAGCGGGAACGCCTGCTCCTGGACCGCTCCCTCCAGCGCCGATGTCTCCTCCTGGTTTCTTCTTCTGAAGAGAACGAAGCCCCACCATCCGAAGAGCCCGACGAAACTGTACCACCCGCACGACGGGCAGAAGCGGGGGCTACGGAGGGCTTCGCGACTTGCTGCGTACCAGAGGTAGAGGGTTGTAGGAAGGTTTCTGGAACCGCCATCAGAGGAGCTGGAAAAGAGGGTTGACGCCCTACACTAGGGAACCAGGTATCCAGGCCCTCTTCCATCCGCATTGGGGACCTACCTGGCATTTTAGGGAGCTTCCACCCGAAGGACTCACTTACCGTGGAGTCTAACTTACCCTGGGCGTCGCCAGCTGCCGAAGAACCTGAAACACAGGCCCACGAAGCGGGCGAAGAAACAGGCACATTACTACACCCTAAGGGGTCGTCGGAGGAAACGTGCCCCCCAAGCACAAGGGCAGAGTCTCCAGAACCCCCCGACTCAGCACTACCAGGCCCCCCACTAGCCTGAGAAGTCCCAGCAACCCCCACTTCACACACATTAGACTCCTGGGGAAGAACCCTCGGCTCTTTCCCCGCAACGGACTTACCTCATCCCCTACTCTGGGAAGGGGAAGTCGAGACAGAAGCCCCGTCGGACCGTCCACTGGGTGACAGTAGCGGCGAAGAGATGCTAGATTTCTTGGGCGAACGTTTCGACGACTTCTTCTTCTTAGTGCCGTAACGCACCCACTGAATCTCACTCCAACTAACACACTCAATGCACGTATCCGATGGCGAGCACATCCTGCCCCTACAGGAAGAACAAAGGGAGTGAGGGTCTACTACGGGCTTGGAGAGGAACGCTCCACACGACTTTCCAGCTCTAGGCCCAGGACAACGGCGGATCTGCTCCATAGCACACAACCACAAGGCACAGGAACGAAGGGAATCAAAGGGATACACTTGGGAAGCACAAGGAAGGATAGTGAACACGCAAGAACACAAGGGATAAGCACAAAGCTACCACGCGGTAGCCACGGGGGACACACGAGGCGGACACAAAGGGTCGAGAGAGACGAGAGCGACGTGAGAGTATGGTATCACGTCGCGACCAGAGAACTTACTGACTCACGGGACCCAAGCGGACCTCGACCTAGCGCAAAGGCTACCCTCGGGGCACGTTCTCTCACTCCCAGGTTAGCCCTCCATAGAAAACGGGTATAGGGTATACTACACAAAACTCTGGTCGGTAGAGAGGAGATTACAGGTAACTCCTAAGAAAGTAGTTCGAGGTAAGTATTTGTGTTGGAACAAATTTATTTTAATGTTATTACTATTCTTAAAAATTTTATTTTTTCTTGTTTCCTTTTCTCACTGGGCTATTTTCCCTGTTGGAGCCACTGGGCTTATAGCATCCTGCTTTTCCAACTAGGGTTGTAGCTTAGCAGTTAATAATAATAATAATAATAATAATATAAGCAGTACAATACTGGCTATCTGGTTAATAGTTTTGTATCATTCTTACTCGACCAACACCCACCAAGTTGGTGGCAGTTGCAGGGAGGACAAGATCACCCCCTCCATAGCAGAAATATGTAAGCAGTTGCACATCTTGACATCATCTTGAGATGTTTTTTCTTGCTATGCAATCTCCCAACCTCTTTGGACGAACCGCACATGGCGGGTGGCAGACGAGAACCTCCGCAAAGAGGCCAATTTCCTCGTCACCCCTCTGGAACTGATGCTCTCTTTAGATGCATCTAAAGAAGGCGGGGGGGCACATGCAGCACCAATCCATCTTTGTTCATTGGCCCAAATCAATAAGGTACCAGCATATAACTCTCTTAGAGAACCATTTAGCAGTAGAAATACTCAGATGGACAGAATGCAGCTAGGTGGCCCCATCTGCTCATGTCATTCCTGGCAACAGGAATGAACTTACAGATAATCTGAGCAGGACCACTCAGATAGTGGACTCCTAGTGTCTTTGAATCATCTTGTAGCCAACAAAGTCTTAACTTTGTGGGGTTCCCTAACAGTGGCCCTTTTCGCAACTTGCCTAAGACTGTGCTCCGCCCCTGAAGGAAGAGAGACTCAGCAAGGGGGGAGAGCAGTCTGGGCGAAGGCAGCAACAGCAGTCGGAGACAATGAAATATTAAGATGTGGGAAGTTCTCTCTCGGAAAGGAGAAACAACCTCACACCTGGGAAGGAAACTTTCCCTCGGAAGGAAAGTTGTCCAACCCCTGGAGGCGAACCTCCTGGTTAGTGTTCTAGGATGATATGAAGTGCTGGTCATGTTGTCACAGGAGTACTTCTAAGAGAAGGGATGAAGCCCATGACGACGTCCTCTGAGGGACGGCAGTGACAGCAGATTCCCCAGGCATGAACAGAAAAGCTCTGCTTCGTCGGTACTCTTAGTCGAACGAAGCAAACTGCATAGTTAACTGGGAAAAAATAAAATTAATTATTTAACAGAAAAATTCCCTAGGGAGGAACTCCTAAGAGGAACTTCGGGGAACAACATAAAAATAAGTACAGTGTAGTGCGCCCTTCCTTCCCCAGTCAACATCCACGGGAGAAGGGAGGAGCGGAGTAACTGTAATAAAAACAGAATTACAATTATTCAAAACAGCTAAGAACATGACAAATTTGGAGATAATTTGTATTTTTCCTAACCATACAAACCTTAGCTATTTACATAGGGTATTACTTTCGGCGTAGCTGAAATGACGAGCCATTAGATTTTTAACGAGGGTTAACTACCCTGCCCCCCCCCCGCTAGTTAGCAGGGGGTAGGGAAGGGGTAGCTTGTTACCCCTCCCCCCCACACACTGGTGAGATGTCTCACTTCGCTTAGAGGTAGGACTTGACTTGGGGGACAGGGCTGGCGGGCAAATATAAGTAAATAGCTAAGGTTTGTATGGTTAGGAAAAATACAAATTATCTCCGAATTTGTCATTTGTTCCGTAACCGAAATACAAACCACGCTATTTACATAGAGTGACTTACCCTTTAGGAAGGGCGTAAAGTCCCCAGCCTTACTGGCTTTGGCTTTACCCGGGGACCCGAAATCCGAGTGAGCAGCACTCGAGAAAGGGGGTCCCTGCACCTCACACATTCATTGCTTGCGACGAATGTGCGGCCTACATACGCTTGTGTGTGGAGGAAGTTGTGACTCGTCCTAGGAAGTTGACCTGGAATTCTTTAGATGGAAATCTAGGCTAGGACGTTCCCAATACCACCTCGTCAGGGTATGGGGGACGCAAACAGTATTACAGCTAATACTAGGAGCACAAGGGCGCATGGTTTACCTGCAGAGGTTGAGGTCAGCTATGCAGAGACCAGGATGCTGCTTTCCCCAAGGGAGGGGAAAATGAAGAAAGAAGTAAGGGCCAGACATACTCTTTCAATCACGCAGACTAAAACCGGGTAACAATGCCCCCAACCTTCTGCTACCTGTCCATTAAGGAGCCTGAGGTTAGACCAGCTGTTGTGCAGCCACCACAGGGCCAATAGAGAAGGTATCAAGGATCCTGTGGGTCACGTCCTGCAGGTAGTGGGCTGTGAAGGTCGTTTGACGCTTCCAGACCCCAGCTTGTAAGACCTGCGTCACAGAGAAATTTCTCTTGAAGGCCAGGGACGTAGCGATGCCCCTGACATCGTGCCCTCTAGGGCGACGTGACAGAAGAGGGTCAGGATTCAAGGCATGCTGAATAACCTTCCGAATCCAGGCCGAGATGGTGTTCTTGGTGACCCTCCTCTTCGTCCTTCCTGTGCTCACGAATAACGCTTGCACATGAGGACGGACTGCAGCTGTTCTTTTCAAGTAGTGCCTCAGACTCCTCACTGGGCAAAGTAACAGATGGTCTGGGTCACTTGTTACAGAACGAAGACTCGTTACCCCGAAGGAGTCGAACCTAGGGTCCGACACCCCAGGGTTCTGAGTCTTAGCAACAAACTCAGGGACGAACCTGAACGTTACCTCACCCCATCCCCTTATATGGGCGACGTCGTAAGAAAGACCATGAAGTTCACTGACTCGCTTGGCCGAGGCCAAAGCGAATACGAAAGCCGTCTTCCAAGACAGGTGGCGATCAGAGGCCTGGCGTAATGGTTCAAACGGAGCTCTCTTCAGAGCCCTGAGGACCTGAACCACGTTCCAAGGAGGATGTCTTACTTCTGACTGAGGGCAGGTAAGCTCATAGCTGCATGTGAGTAGGGAAAGTTCTAACGAAGAGGAAATGTCCACTCCTTTCAGCCTAAAAGCCAGGCTTAAGGCTGAGCGATAGCCTTTCACCGCCGAGACCGAAAGGCGCATTTCCTCCCGTAAATACACGAGAAACTCCGCTATTGCTGGAATAGTGGCATCGAGTGGAGAGATACCCCTCCCACGACACCAACAACAGAAGACTTTCCACTTTGCCTGGTAGACTCCGATAGAGGACTCGCGCAGGTGGCGAGACATCCTGGCCGCAACCTGTTGTGAAAATCCTCTCTCCGTAAGGAGACGCTGGATAGTCTCCAGGCGTGAAGCCGAAGCGAAGCTACGGCTTTGTGGAAGATGTTGCAGTGTGGTTGTCTGAGTAGCTCGTGTCGTGGGGGGAGTTCTCTCGGAAGCTCCGTCAGGAGCTGCAGAAGGTCCGGGAACCATTCCGCGTGATGCCATAGCGGAGCTATTAGTCATGGAGAGATTAACCGATAGTCTGGTCTTGTTGAGCACCCTTCTCATCAGACAGATAGTGGGAAGACATAAACGTCGATGTTGTCCCAACTCTGTTGAAAAGCATCTTGCCAGAGAGCCTTGGGGTCCAGGACTTGAGAGCAGTACAGGGGTAGCTTGAAATTCAAGGCTGTCGTGAACAGATCTACTGTCGGGGAACCCCACAAAGTCAGGACTTTGTTGGCTATCTGAGGATCCAAAGACCACTCGGTACTCACTATCTGCATCGCTCTGCTCAGACTGTCGGCGAGCACATTCCTCTTGCCAGGAATGAAGCGAGCCGAAAGTGTTATCGAGTGGATTTCGGACCATCTCAGAATCTCTACTGCAAGATGGGATAGCTGTTGAGAAAAGGTACCTCTCTGCTTGTTGATGTAAGCCACTACCGTGGTGTTGTCGTTCATCACCACTACGGACTGGCCCGCCAGGGTCCGTTGGAACTGTTGAAGAGCTAGGAAAACGGCCTTCATTTCTATCAGGTTGATGTGGAGGTACTTTTCTGATTCTGACCAGAGGCCTGAGATCCTTTGGTTCAAAATGTGGGCCCCCCACCCTTCTTTTGACGCGTCCGAAAACAGAGTCAAATCCGGGGGGAGGACGAGAAGATCCACTCCCTTTCGAAGGTTCTCGTCGTTCAGCCACCACCGAAGGTCCGTCAGTTCCGTGGCTCCTATAGGAACCAGAAAGTCCGGAGAATCGGAGCCTTGATTCCACCGGGACTTTAATCGCCATTGCAGGGATCTTATCCTGAGGCGACCGTTCGGAACTAGACGTGCCAGGGAGGATAGGTGGCCTAGTAGACGTAACCACAGTTGGGCTTTAAGCTCTTCCCGCCTGAGGAAGGGTTCTGCGACCCTCCTCAGCCTTGCTATCCTGTCGTCTGATGGAAAGGCTTTGTGGAGATCGGTATCTAATATCATGCCTAGATATACCAGTCGTTACGTCGGAAGTAGAGAGGATTTTTCGAGATTTACCATGATCCCCAGATCTTGGCAAATCTCCAGAACCTGTCCCGGTGTCGAAGAAGGGTCGACTCCGAGTCTGCCAGGATCAGACAGTCGTCCAGATAACGGAGGAGACGTATGCCGTTCCTGTGCGCCCAAGACGAAATCAGTGTGAACACTCTGGTGAACACCTGAGGTGCTGTGGAGAGACCGAAACACAGCACCTTGAACCGGTAGATCTTGCTGTCTAGGCTGAATCTCAAGTACTTCCTGGAAGACGGATGGATTGGGATCTGGAAGTACGCGTCCTTCAGATCCAGTGTGCACATGAAGTCTTGCGGTCTCACTGCAAGTCTGACCGTGTCCGCTGTCTCCATGCTGAACGAAGTTTGATTGACAAACTTGTTCAGGGCTGAGAGGTCGATGACCGGTCTCCAGCCTCCAGACGCCTTCTTTACAAGAAAGAGTCGACTGAAGAAGCCTGGGGAGCCGTCGTCGACCTCTTGGAGAGCATCCTTCTTGAGCATGGTCTCGACTTCTGCCCGAAGGGCTAACCCCTTTGCTGATCCCATGGCATAGGAGTTCAGCGACACTGGATTCGCTGTCAGGGGAAGTAGAGATGTCGTGAATAGGACGCGATAACCTTGGCCGATCACGGAGACCGTCCAAGAATCGGCCCCAAGTTGCTGCCACCTGTGCACGCAACTTTTTAGGCATCCCCCCACAGGTGGACACGCAGGGGGATTGCCGATCCTAGCGCTTGCGGCCTCGGCCGCTACCCCTAGAATTCTTTCCTCCCTTAGAGGATTTGCCGCGCCTTCTGTCCTTGGTTTGAAAGGGCTGCGGCTTAGACACCCCTGTCTTAGCTGCCGGAGCCTGCTTCGGTGTCTTGCGAGGTTGCTGTTGCTGTTGGGGCGCTGGAGGCTTGTAGGGCCGAGATGTAAGGGCCCTCTGGAGGAGAGAGTCCTGATTCGATCTCCTCCACCTCTCAGCTGTTCGTTCTATCTCCTTGGGCTCAAGCAGATCTCTCCCAGCAATGGAGGAGTGCCTGAGCCTGCAGACATCCACGGCGGGGACCTTCGGATGGAACCTCTCGGTCACTGCGTCGCGACGCTTGAGGATTGAGTTAGCCCACAGTTTAGTAACCTGGTGAGCCAGGAACTCGATCGAACGCGTGCCCGAGAAGAGGAAGGTCTCCAAGGCCTTCCTATTGCTCTCCTTGGACAGATCCTCAGAGCACAATAGGATGCCCAGAGATCCCAGCCAAATGTCCAGCCACGAAGTTGCCTGCATGGCACTCTTCGCGACCTTCTCTAGGCTCAGGATCTCCGACGCTGAGAATGTCACCTGCCGAGCGGAGAGCTTCTCGAGAGAAATTCCCCTGGTCAGCTCTTCCACAGAATGGTGAAGTGGAAGAGCCATACTGGACTCCCCCATGATCTCGAAGTACCTCCTCTGATGTACTCGAGGAGGCGGGAGGAGTTTGTGCCCGGCAGAAGAACGACCGGAGGAGGCGAGCTCGGAGAGCTGGGCTTCGACCCTGTCCCTGGCCCCCTTCACCCCTTTGGACCAAGGCAAAGCTGCGCTGGTCTTAGGGGGTCTCTGGGTGCCGTAGACTTGGTCTAGCACCGTGTCCTTGCCCTATCGAGGGGCAGTCTCCGGGTCCTTAAACTTGTTGAGTTGCCTCATCAAGCTTAGGACCTGCCAGAAAGCGTGTTCTGAATCGAACTGGTCTCCTCCTTGGCAGCTAAGTCTCCGGTCCCCAAAGGCTCATCTTGGGGAGACACGTGGACGTTCTCACGGGATCTGGTTGGCTCTGGACGGATCCTGGATGACAATTTAGGAATCGTCTTGGAGTCCTTGGTCTCCCTCCGAGGAGGAATACAGGACTCCAGCAAAGAGGTCCGGAAGGAAGCTTCTTCGCGAGAAGTTTCTCTCCTAAGAGGAGGGGTTCCTCCCATTGGTGCCGTGGGAGACCCCTGCCTCACTGGACTCTCCTGAGGACGGAAAAACCTCGTCCACAGGAGAAGGAGAAACCGACCGCGAAGGGAAAGGAGCCTTCCTGATGGACCTCTTGGGAGCCAACTTCTCCCGGGGAGAAGTCACCACGAAGTCCACTCCTCTCCTTCTCTTCAGCGGGGATGAGTCTGCCGTTGGTTTAAGTCCCAAATCAATGAGGGCAGGCTTCACAGCCTGAACCACTGCGTTCATTATGTGACGGAACCAAAGCTGACGGGTAACTGACGCAGTGTCAGTTATCCCTGCTGGAGGGAAGGGGATCTCCTGACCCTTCGGAGTGGACACCACGGGGCCTGCCTGAAAAGAAGAAAAAGAATGTTGCATGGACCTCTCCGTAGATCCTTCCTGGTCCTGATCCTGGTAGGTAATCCTACGCTTGCGCGGTGGCGATCCAGAGGAAGACCTGGAAGTTCGCGTCCCTATCAGTTGGCCGCGCTGATGATCCCTGCGAGAATGGGGATCGCGGCGGCGCTCCCGCGAAAGAGCATTCGAGGGATCGCGCGCGGGCGATTTCCGAAGCGCGGGCGCGTTGTCGCGTGGAGAAGAATGCGCGTGGGCGCGTCCGCTCGCTGGCGAGTGGCCGCGTGAGCGAGCTGGCGAGTGGGCGCGCAGGCGAAGGGACGCGGCGTGTTGGCGAGCGGGCGCGTTGGCGAGCGGGCGCGTTGGCGAGCGGGCGCGTTGGCGCGCACGTGAAGGTGCGCGTGGGCGCGTAGGTGAAGGGGTGGGCTGAAAACTAGGCGACCGCTGGCGGCGCGTAGGAGAACGACGACGTTCGGGAGAGTAATGTCGCGAGCGACTTGGCAAGCGTTTGCCAGGCGGAGAGCGCTGGCACGTTGGCGAGTGCTGGCGCGTTGGCGAGCGATGTCGCGAGGACTCCTGAAAACGCAACGGAGAACGACGGTGCGTACTACGGACAGGCGAACGACTGCGCACAGGCGAGTCGGAGATCTGGGGCAATCAGCCTGAAGAGGGCGTTGGCGTTCAGGAGAGCGTTTGCGCACAGGCGAGTGATCGCGTGGGCGCGCAGGAGATCGTTGGCGCGTAGTAAGGTTACTGTGTGCATCCGAAGAGATGGAAGGAGAAGAACGCGCAGGCGAACGCTCGCGTACAGGAGCTCTAGATGGGCGCACCGGAGAGCGCGTGCGCTGCTGCGCAAGAGCAGAAGGGAGCGCAGGGGCGCGAGGGCGAGGCGACGGGATGGAACCCTTGCCTAAGTCCAGATCTGGCGATCGTGGACGCGGTGGCGATCGTTGGCGTGCTGGGCGCGCATCAGGAACAGGCTGCGTAGTAGCGCGGCTGCGCACAGGAGAACGAGGGCGCTCAGGAGAACGGAGGTGCGCCTTGCGCACATCAGGAACATGAGGGCGCTGCTGATTCACAGGAGACCTGCGAGAAGGAGAGCGCTGGCGAGCAGGTGATCGCTGGCGAGCAGGAGAGCGCTGGCGAGCAGGTGATCACTGGCGAGCAGGAGAGCGCTGGCGAGTTGAGTCCGAAGACTAACTCTAGAGAGTGCTTATGCACTACTGCACGCGAACGCCCAGTGGGTAGAGTCCCTTTTCCCAAAAGGGATCGGTGCCTGTCGGATGACAGGGTGAGAAGGCGCCCAAAGCGCATCTGCAGCCAGGAACGGAGAAGGCAGGTCGGAAGGTCTGGCCGGCGAAGGAGATCGTGAACGATCTGCGGAGAGGTCAAGGGACGATACTGCGACGGTCTGCTTCTGACGGGGAGGCTCCTCCTCAGGGGAAGGAGCAGGCGAGGAAGACCCAAAGAGGCGCCTCCTAACTCCCTTATAGGGAGAAGGAAGTCCTCTGCTGCGGAGAAGCCAACGGGCCTTACGGCGAATTCGACCTCGAGGAAGGGCGTCCAAGTCATCAGTCCTCCGAAGAGGAGTCTCTGTCAGCGCGCTCCCCCGAGAGGGAGACCCGCCCGCAGGAGAGACCGTGGGACTCCCCTCTCCCCTCGAAGGATGTTCGGAGGGGGGAGGAGAGCCTTCAGCAACGTCCGCAACAGGCACAGCATCAAGGGTTTGACCAGACCCGTCGGAAGGCCCTCCCAAGACAGTGTCGACAATATCCAAAGGGAGTACCTCAGGTATTACCGGCGACTGTTTGACCGCCGCCCCCAGCTGGATCAGGTCAAACTGGGCTTCCTTGGAGGGCGAGCCCTTAAGCCCCAAGGAAGCCCAAAGCTGGAACAAATCATTATTAGAGACAGTTTGGTCATATTCATTAAAATCCATAATATCCTCCCCGGAGGAGAAGAGGGAGCTACCACGCTAAGGGAGGCAACGCCCTCTCCCGCACCCCGAGGTCGGGAAACACCACTAGGGCCTGCGCTACCACTCGACGGTCTCTCACGAGAGACGGATTGAGTGGGAGCTTCGGAGGAGGTTCGGGCGGCGGAAGAGGAGTCCTTAGAGCCTTCCTTCTTCAAGGCTACCCCTGAAGGAGAACGGTCTCTCTTGGACTTCTTCTTACGCCGACGGCCGAACTTCTCCCACTGGGAGGAAGACCACTCCCTACACTCACTGCAAGTATTCTTTCTCTCACACCGTTGACCTCGGCACTCCGGGCAAAGGGTGTGAGGATCGGTGTCCTCCGCTGACATGAAGGTCCCACAAGGGCGCCAGCGAGTCCAGGGCACTTGCGCATAGCGATGATAACGGTGGAGGCCAACTTCCAAACACACAGAACTAGAAAAAGCAAAAAACAAATTAAGGCTGTCAACAACGAGGACGAAGACAGAAATGTCTGTACTTTGTCTGAGCCAAAAGTGAAGTGAGACAATTCACCAGTGTGTGGGGGGGGAGGGGTAGCAAGCTACCCTTTCCCTACCCCCTGCTAACTAGCACGGGGGTAGTTAACCCTCGTTAAAAATCTAATGGCTCGTTATTTCAGCTACGCCGAAAGTAATACCCTATGTAAATAGCGTGGTTTATATTTTGGTTACGGAACAAATTCACTAATAGTGAGAATCACTGATCCTCCGAAGGGAAATGTTCCCCATGGAGAAAACCTGAAAAGTTAAAATTACAATTATAATTTCACTAAAAATAATTGAGACAAACAATCGGAAGCGCAACCTAATCCGCTAACGGGAAAGGAGCTCTTCCCAATAGTACACTGTTGTTGAAAGGTGAACGACCTTGAGAAGAGAAAAACTGTAGTCAATCTCTGAGAGGCCACATTCCCTTCGCTCAGTAATCCACGTTTCCCGTAGGAAAAGGGAAAAGGCGAAGACAATAGTTGAATGAAAAGGGTCCAGGTGATGATGATTCCCCTGCGGCGGCCGAGTTAAAAGTTAAATGCCGACGGGAAGACCAATGGACCAGAGGGCCTTGTTCCGGTGCTAATGTACGCAAGTGTCGTTGTCAATTATGTATCACACGCACAGCACAAACACTGAAAAGGACACTTATCACATTTCTATACACACATATATATATATATATATATACATAAACATGAAGAATGTTTTCATATATATATATATATATATATACATGTATAAGAAAAAGTAAGTTAAAAGACAAAAATTAATGGCAGTCCAGAATAGGCGAGGAGGGAGAGCGGAAACAACCGCTCTCGATCCGAGCCAAAAGTAAAGTGACTAAATCACAGGTGTATGAACGGGAGTGGTAGCAAGCTACCTCCCCCCTACCCCCCCTAACTAGCGGTGTGGGTAGTTAACACTCGCTAAATTTTAATGGCTCGTCATTTCAGCTACGCCAAAAGTATAACCCCTAATAAAACGCATGGTTTGTATTCCAGTTACGGAACAAACCACTATTAATAATGGAGCGTAGGTTTGCATTCCAGTTACAGAGCAACTCGAGACTAAAGATGCAATAATACTTTACCTATCTGAGCCTTTCAACTGTGTTTGGGATTTAACTTTGAATGGCTTGATGAACATCTGAAACAACAAAACCATATGTAATAAATCATCATCATCATCATCATCATCACCTCCTCCTAGCCCTATTGGAAATATGTACAGTAGTGTATAACAAAACAAGTTAAATCATGTCTAACTATTTATCTTCAAGCAACATTTTATCACTAAATTTAAGGTAGCATTTGGGAAATAGTCATAAAAAAATATTTAAAAGGAATAAATTATTGTAAAGAATATAGAGTGATATCACAAAACTATTAGTAAATATGAAAAATTTGGAATACTGTAAATTTTATTTTTCTTAACTATACAAACCTGAAGCTCTTTACTTATGAGTATTATTTCAGTACTAGATGAAAGCTAACCATTAAAAGCTTTAGCAAGGTGGAAACTACCGTCCGCTAATTGGCGTAATGCTATAACGGAGCTATGAGAGCCCTTGAGAGGCTGACCGATGTTCTAAAATTGCTGAGTATCCTTCTCTTCCGACAAAAATAGGGACAAGACGTAAACGTCGTTGTTGTACCCACCGTTGTTAGCATGCCTCTTACCAGACAGCCTTGGGGTCTAGAACTGGGAAGCCTGAGGTTCAGGGGCATTGGGAACAGATCCACAGTTGGAGAACCCCATAAAGTCAGGACTTTGTGGACTACAAGGTAATCCAAAGACCATTCAGTACACCTTATCTGAGATGCTGTGCACAGATTGTCGGCGAGCACATTCCTCCAGTTTGAAATGAAGCAGGCTGATAGTGGTACCAGACGGACTTCAGACCATCTTAGTATTTATGCTGTTAAATGAGAAGAGGCTGCAAGCAAGTTACTTCTTGCTTGTTGATGTGAGCCCACATGTGGCGTTGTCGCCCATCAAACCCCTGAGAGGCCCATCAGAACTGATGAGGCTGTTGAAGGACCAGAAAGTTGACCTTCATCTCTCAAGATATTTAAGTGAAGGTACTTTCAGACTCTGTCCAGAGGCCTGAGGTCATGTGGTGCAGCACTATGATCCCTCGTCCCTTCTTTTGATGTGTCTAAGCCCAGCATCAAGTCCGGGGGGGGGGGGGGGGGGTGAGAAGGTTACACTGGAGAGAACATATCCTGAGGCGGCCATTGAAAACTAGACAGGCCAGGAATGACAGGTGTCCGAGGAGAAATAGTCAGTCTGGGCTGGGAGTTCTTCTATTCTTGAGAAAGGGTCTTGTGATCTTTCTTTGCCTCGTTATACCGTCTTTGATGAGAAGGTTTTTGTGGAGATTGGTGTCTAGAATCATTCCCAGATATACTGTACCAGTCTTCTGAGAGGGAAGTAGGGAAGACTTCCCCAAGGTTTACCATGATCACCAGATCTTGATAAAACAAACTTCAGAAGTTTCAGTGCTAACGCAAGGTTGCCACCGAGTCTGCTAGGATCAGTCATTCGTCCAGAAAATGGAGGACACGGAAGCCGATCCTGTGAGCCCAGGATGGGTGCTGTGGAAAGACCGAAACACAGTGCCCTGAACTGAATCTCTGATACTTCCTTGAAGATGGATGGTTTGGGCCTGGAAGTATGCGTTCTTTAGGTCCAGCGTGCACATGAAGACCTGTGGTCTTACCCCTGGTCTGAAATTCTCCAACATGGTGTGGACATTGACCTAAGGGACAGCTCCTTGCGGATCCTTTCGCATGGGAATTTGTTGACGCTGGGTTCTTGACTCGTGGAGGAAAGGATGGGATGCGATACCCTGTGTAAGGATTCTTCCATGGAAGAGAACTCCTTTGACTGATAGAAGTGAGTAAGGCAATGTTTGACCCTACCATGTTCTCTGACAGGGTTGATGCTATTCCTTAGAACAGCATCGGTCTGGTGAACGTTAACCAATGATCAACGGCTGGGTATCGTGGCTACTGTGCAGTTAGAGAGTGCTCATGAGTAGTCACCTGTCAACAAGCCGCTGATGGGGGCTGTCGATCACTTTAGTGGATCAGCCTGATGGCGAACGGCAAGTAGCGAGAAGTGTGTTGTTTGCCTTCCAATCTTGAGACCAATGGGCAGAAATTGACTAGAGAATCTGAGTGGTGAACTGTTGGTGAATGGCGAACTGCTTATGATCGGTGAATCGGCAATCTGTGAGCCAAAGATGGTAATTGACAGGCAGATGGAGGCTGTCTGGTCAGTCAGCCAAGGAAGGTTGGCGATTAATGAGTTGGCGATCAGCTTGGAGAGCCCTGAGAGACAGAAGAATGGTTTAAAGATTGCCAGTTGGTCATCGGTGAGCCATTGACAATCAGCGCTCGATCGAGGACTGGCGATCGGCAAGCTAGAATTCAGCAAGCTGACAATTGGCTGGTCAGAGATTAGAGAGATGAGGTCGATGATCGAAGAAAGACGAGCTAGTAATCGGCGATGACAGGTTAACGACTACCAATCGGCGATCGGCACGCAAGCAATCGGAGATCATTAGCAATTGGCGAGACTGAAGGTCAATCATAAGAGAAAGATGAGCTAGCAATTGGCGATCTGGCGATCGGTGAGATAGCGATCAGTAAACGGTGATCTAGCGATCAGCCGGTTGATGATTTCTCATTGATGGAAGATGAGCTAGCAATAAGTGATCAGCGGACTAGTGAACGGCAGACTAGTGAACGGCGGTAGAAGAGCTGGCAATTAGAGACTGGCGAGCTAATGATAGGCAGTTCGCAACATCCAGATCGTGTCTGCTGACAGTGGTACTGTGAGAAAAACCTCTTGAAGAGAAATGGACCAAGGGTTTCCTGTGAGGAATCTCGACCGATGGTAGATGCGGTAGATCTGCCTTGGAAGATGGAATCTTCGGGATCTTGAACCCTTCTGTGAAGCCTCTTTCCTCTTTTCCCAGCGGGCGTGCTGTAATGCATTTACAGGGAGGGGAATGGGGCAATGGTGACCTGTAAAAAAAGTTTTACTTTTCGTTCTTTTTGCCTCTAGCGCCAGTGCGCAGGAGAGTACTGGAGCGCTGGCGAGTACTGGTGAGCCGGAGAGCGCTTGTGCACAGGAGAGTGCTGGGGTGCAGGAAAGTGCCGTGCAGGAGAGCCCTGGCTAGCAGGCAAGCGCTGGTGCGATTGTGAGCGCGAGCGTGCAGGCGAGTGCTGGCGAGCCGGAGAACGCTGGTGCACAGGTGAGCACAGGCATGCAGGTGAGCGCTGATGAGCTGGAGAACGCTGGTGTGCATGCGAGTGCTGGTACGCAGGAGAGAGCTTGCGAGTTGGAGAGCGCGGGCGCGCAGAACGGCACTGCACATGAGATCGGCGTCGTGTAGGAAAGCGCAGCTGCGCAGGGGAGCGCTGACGAGTTGGAGAGCACTGTTGCGCTGGCGAGCTGGCAAACATTTGTCTTTAGACCTGCGAGAATGCACTGGAGAGCGCCGGCTAACAGGAGATTGCTGGAGGCATTGGAATGCACTGGAACGCTCTGAAAGCGTTGAATTGCTGGAGGGCGTTAACGTGATGCTGGTGAGCACTGGTGCACTGGACGGCTCTGGCGCGTGGAGAGCATTGGCGCCCAGCTAAACGCTTAGGAGGTGCAGCATGAGCAGGCAGATGATGAATAGGAGACAGGAACGGTGAAGACAGGTCAGCAGGTCGGCGTGAAGGCTGAACTGGATCAGGGATGTGTCCTTTGGAAAGGAGAACATGCACCGACGGGGATCGCGAACGATCCACAGAAGAGTCCAGGACCAAAGTCCGAGAACTAGCTGCAGCGTCATCAGGAGGAGGTCCAGCCACAGGCGAAGGTTGAGGGCCAGAAGACGATGGAAGAGGAGCCTCCCCTGCGGGGGAAGGCTGCGTTGCTGAAGGTGAAGGCGTACTTCTAAAGAGAAGGGATGACGCCTCTGGGGGATCGTAGGTGTCAGCAGTGGATCAGATGGCTGACCTTCAGCAGTAGCAATCCTCCGAAGAGAGAATGAGAGAAGTGATCACTTCGTAGAAGAGACTTGCCTAAGACTATGCTCCGCCCTAGAATGAAAAAAGACTCAGCAAGGGGGAAGCGTCGTCTAGGCAAAGACAACAACAGCAGTCGGAGTCAATGAAGTGATGAAGAAGATGCAGGGAAGTTCTCCCTCGGAAGGGAGAAACAACCTAACACCTGGGGAAGAAAACTCTCCTTCGGAAGGGAAAGTAGTCCAACCCCTGGAGGCAAACCTGGCAGCACTCTAAAGATGATCTGACAAGAGCGCTACCTGAGGAAGCATAGCAGGAGCTAGTTCCTCAAAGATAAAGTGCTGATCAGGAGTTACCACGGGCGTACTTCTAAGGAGAAGGGGATGACGCTGTCTAGGAGCCAGCAGTGACAGCAGATTTCCCAGGCATGAATGGAACAGCTCTACTTCGTCAGCTCTCTTAGTCGAACGAAAAAGAACTGCATCATTAAGGAAAAATAAAATAAATTATGTAACAAAAAACTCCCTCGGAAGAAACACCTAGTCCGCAACGGGAAAGGAGACCACCGAGGGAACAAACATAAAATAAGAACTGCGCACTCCCTTTGCCGGTCGACATCAACGGGAGAAGGAAAGCGTTGAGACACTATAATAAAATGACAAATTCGTAGGTAATTTGTATTTTTCATAACCATATAAACCTTAGCTATTTAATATGGGTAATTACTTTCGGCGTAGCTGAAATGATGAGCCATTAGAATTTTAACCAGGGTTTACTACTCCACCGCTAGTTAGCGGGGGGTAGGGAGGGTAGCTTGCTACACCCCACCCCCCTCACACACACCTGTGCTGTGCTCACTTTGCTTAGAGGTAGGACTTCACGAGGGATAGGGCTGGCTGGCAAGTTTGATTAAATAGCTAAGGTTTGTATAATTAGGAAAAATACAAATTACCTACAAATTTGTCATTTGTTCCGTAACTGAAATACAAACCAAGCTATTTAATATGGGTGACTCAACCCTTAGGAAGGGTGGTAAGTCCCGGCCAGTACTGGCTTTTAGCTTTGCTACAGGGACTCAGTATCTGATTGTGTCAGCACTCAACAATAAGGAGTCCCTGCACCTCGCTAGCACCTTGCTATGCAAGGGCTGCGGCCTACGTAAGCTGTGTGTGAAGGTTTGAAGAGTGACTCGTCCTAGGAAGTTGACCTGAAATCCTTAAGATGGAAACTTAGGCTAGGACTCTCCCAATACCACCTCGTCAGGGTATGGGGACGTGACAGTATTAGCTTAATACTAGGAACACAAGGAAACATGGTTTACCTGCTGTGGTTTGAGGTCAGCTGTGCAGAGAACCCAGGATGCTGCTTTCCCCAAGAGAGGGGAGGATGTAGAAAAGAATAAGGGCCAGACATACCTTTTCATTCATGCAGACTAAGACCGGGTAACAATGCCCTCAACCTTCTGCTACTTGTCCATTAAGGAGCCTGAGGTTTAAACCAGCTGTTGTGCAGCCACCACAGGGCCGATAGAGAACGTATCGAGCCTCCTGTGGGTCACGTCTTGCAGGTAGTGGGCTGTGAAGGTCGTCTGACGCTTCCACACCCCTGCTTGTAGAACCTGTGTCACTGAGAAGTTCTTTTTGAAAGCCAGGGACGTAGCTACGCCCCTGACATCATGTGCTCTAGGGCGACGTGACGGAGGAGGGTCAGGATTCAGGGATAGATGGATTACCTTACGAGTCCATGCCGAGATGGTATTCTTGGTAACCCTCCTCTTTGTCCTCCCAGTGCTCACAAACGATGCCTGCACTTGGGGACAAACTGCAGCCGTTCTAAGATATAGCCTCAGACTCCTTACTGGGCACAGTAGGAGATGGTCTGGGTCATCTGTTACAGAAAGAAGACTTGAAACCTGGAAAGAGTCGAACCATGGGTCCAGCACTCCCGGATTCTGAGTCTTAGCAACAAACTCAAGGACGAATCTGAACGTTACCTCCTCCCATCCCCTTGAATGGGCGATGTCATACGAGAGACCATGAAGTTCGCTGACTCGCTTGGCCGAGGCCAAAGCTAGTAAGAACACCGTCTTCCAAGTAAGGTGGCGATCTGAAGCCTGGCGTAATGGTTCGTAGGGAGGTCTCTTAAGAGACCTGAGAACTCGAACCACGTTCCATGGAGGAGGTCTCACTTCCGACTGAGGGCAGGTAAGTTCATAACTTCGTATGAGTAGGGAAAGTTCCAGCGAGGAAGAAATGTTCACTCCTTTGAGCCTGAAGGCTAGACTTAAGGCTGAGCGATAGCCTTTCACTGCCGAGACTGAAAGGTGCACTTCTTCTCGCAAATACACGAAGAACTCCGCTATTGCTGGAATAGTGGCATCAAGTGGAGAGATAACCCTTCCACGACACCAACCACAGAAAACCTTCCACTTTGCCTGGTAGACCCCTGCGGATGACCTTCGCAGGTTTCCAGACATCCTGTTTGCAACTTGTTGAGAAAGAGATGCTGGATAGTCTCCAGGCGTGAAGTCGAAGCGAAGCTACGGCTTTGTGAAAGATGTTGGCGTGTGGTTGTTTGAGTAGCTTGTGCCGTGGAGGGAGTTCTCTCGGAAGTTCCGTTAGGAGTTGCAGAAGTTCTGGAAACCATTCCGCGTGATGACATAGCGGAGCTATCAGGGTCATCGAAAGATTGACCGATATTCTGGTCTTGTTGAGTACCCTCCTCATCAGGCAGAACGGAGGAAAGGCGTATACGTCGATGTTGTCCCACCGTTGTTGGAAGGCATCTTGCCAGAGTGCCTTGGGATCCAGGACTGGGGAGCAGTACAGCGGGAGCATGAAGTTCAACGCTGTAGCGAACAGATCCACAGTCGGGGAACCCCACAAAGTCAGGACTTTGTTGGCCACTAGATGATCCAAAGACCACTCGGTACTCACTATCTGAGATGCTCTGCTCAGACTGTCGGCAAGCACATTCCTCTTGCCTGGAATGAAGCGAGCCGGTAGTGGAATCGAGTGGACTTCGGTCCATCTCAGTATCTCTACTGCGAGATGGGATAGCTGCTCTGAAAAGGTACATCCCTGCTTGTTGATGTAAGCCACTACTGTGGTGTAGTCGCTCATCACCACCACAGAGTGACCTGCCAGGTATTGTTGGAACTGTTGAAGGGCCAGGAATACGGCCTTCATTTCTAGCAGATTTATATGGAGGCACTTTTCTGATTCTGACCACATGCCTGAGGTCCTGTGGTGTAGAACGTGGGCCCCCCACCCTTTCTTTGAAGCATCCGAAAACAGCATCAAATCAGGGGGGAGGACGAGAAGATCCACTCCCCTTCGTAGTTTCTTGTCTGTCACCCACCACTGAAGATCCGTCCATTCTGCAGGACCCATAGGGATCATGACGTCCGGGGAATCGTGCCTTTGATTCCACTGGACTTGAGTCGCCATTGCAGAGATCTCATTTTGAGGCGACCGTTGGGAACTAGACGGGCCAGGGATGAGAGGTGACCGAGGAGACGTAACCACGATTGGGCTGGGAGTTCTTCTCGTCTGAGGAAAGGACTCGCGACCCTCCTCAGCCTTGCTATCCTGTCGTCTGATGGGAAGGCTTTGTGGAGATTGGTGTCTATTATCATGCCTAGATATACCAGTCTTTGAGTAGGAAGCAGAGAAGACTTCTCGAGATTTACCATGATCCCCAGATCTTGGCAAAGTCCCAGAAGTTTGTCTCGGTGTCGAAGAAAGGCTGACTCCGAGTCTGCTAGGATCAGTCAGTCATCCATATAACGGAGGAGACGGATGCCGATCCTCTGTGCCCACAAAGATATCAGGGTGAACACTGGTGAAAACCTGAGGTGCTGTGGAGAGACCGAAACGCAACACCTTGAACTGGTAGATCTTGCTGTCTAGGCAGAATCTTAAGTACTTCCTTTAAGACGGTAGGATCTGGAAGTACGCGTCCTTCAGATCCACTGTACACATGAAGTCTTGCGGTCTCACGGCCAGTCTGACCGTGTCTGCTGTCTCCATGCTGTTCGGGGTCTGCTTGACAAACCTGTTCAGAGCTGAGAGGTTGATGACTGGTCTCCAGCCTCCAGACGCCTTCTTTACAAGAAAGAGTCGACTGAAGAAGCCTGGGAACCCGTCGACGACCTCTTGGAGAGCGCCCTTCTTCAACACGGTCTCGACTTCTGCCCGAAGGGCTTGCCCCCTTGCCGATCCCATAGCAAGGGAGCTCAACGACACTGGATTCGCTGTCAGGGGAGGTAGAGATGTTACGAACGGGACGCGATATCCTTGACTGATTACGGAAATCGTCCAGGAATCAGCCCCGAGTTGCTGCCACCTGCTTGCGCAACTTTTTAGGCATCCCCCCACTGGTGGACATGCAGGGGGACTGCCGATCCTAGCGTTTGCGGCCTCGGCCACTCCCTCTAGGATTTTTCCCTCCCCTGGAGGACTTTTTGCCTTTCTTGCCCTTGGCAGGAAAGGGCTTTGACACCGTTGTCTTCGGTGCCATTGCCGGTTTCGTGGTCTTGGTAGGGCGTGGTTGCTGGGTTGCTGGAGGTTTATAGGGCTTTGATGTTAAAGCCCTATGTAGGAGAGAGTCCTGGTTGGGCTTCCTCCACCTCTCAGCTGCCTGCTCCACGTCCTTAGGGTCAAACAGATTCCTCCCCAAGATGGAAGAATATCTGAGCCTGCTGATCTCGGTGCTGGGGACTTTCTGGTGGAATCTCTCAAGACCCCGCATCTCGCCGCTTCAAGATGGTATTAGCCCACAAGTTCGAGACTTGGTGGGCTAGAAACTCGATGGTACAAGTGCCTGAAAGTAGAAAGGTCTCCATGGCTCTCCTGGTACTCTCCTTGGACAAGTCCTCAGATCGTAACAGGGTGCCCAGAGACCCTAGCCAGATGTCCAGCCACGAAGTTGCCTGCATGGCACACTTCGCCACCTTCTCCTGGCTGAGAATCTCCGTAGCCGAGAAAGACACTTGCCGGGTGGAGAGTCTCTCTAGAGGGACTCCCCTGGTAAGCTCTTCCAAAGAGTGGTGTAACGGAAGAGCTAAACAAGTCTCCTCCATGATGTCGAAGTACCTCCTCTGATGGACACGAGGAGGCGAGAGGAGTTTGTTACCGGCGCTGGACCGGCTGGAGGAGGCAAGCTCGGAGAGCTGGCCCTCGACCTTATCCCTGGCACTCTTAACCCATTGGGACCAAGGCAAAGCCGCACTGGCCCTAGAGGGTTTTTGAGTACCAAAGACTCAGTACAGGACCGTGTCCTTGCTCTCATGAGGAGGAATCTCTGGGTCCACGAACCCATTGAGATTCCTCATAAGGGTCAGAACCTGCCAGAACCCATGCTCTGCCTCCTGAAGCTCTCCTCCTGAAGGGCTGGCAGCGAAGTCTCCTGTCCCCAAAGGCTCTTCTCGGGGGGACTCGTGGACATTCTCCGAGGGCTTGGCTGGGTCTGGTCTAATCCTTGAGGATGACTTCGGAATCGTCTTGGAGGACTTCGACTCCCTCCTGGGAGGGATACAGGACTCCAGCAGTGATGGTGGGAGGCTCTTCTCCAACCCTACCCGAGAAGACCTCTCTGCGTGAGGTGGGGTTTCCCTCATTGGTGTGATGGGGGAACGCCTCACCTCACGGGACTCCCCTAAGGACGGGAAATCTTCGTCCGAAGGGGAGGGAGAGAAAGTCTGGGGGGGAGGAGGCCTTCCTCAAAGACTTCCGAGGAGTCAACTTTGCCCTTGGAGAAGTCACCACGTCAGCTACTCCTCTCTTCCTCTTCAGGAGAGTCGAAACTGCCACTGATTTGTGCCCCAGATCAGAGAGAACAGGCTTAAAAGCCTGTACGGCCGCTCTGACAAGGGACCCAAACCAGGTCTGCCGACTGACAGCTGCGCTGTCAGATACTCCTTCTGGAGGGAAGGGGATCGTTTGATCCCTAGGAAGTTGCCAAAGCAGGGTCGGACTGAAAAGAAGAAGGCAAGTTCCTGGACCTATCTGGAGTTCTCCCTCCCTCCCGCAAGCGTGCTGTTCTGCGCTTGCAGGGGGGGAAGCGATGACGATGACCTGGCCGCGCGTCGTCCTGCAGCCTCGCGCGATGGAATTTTACATAAATCGCGCGAGGGCGCGCGTAGGAGATGGCGAGGGCGCGCGTAGGAGATGGCGAGGGTGCGCGAGGGCGCGTGGGCGAGCAATGACACGCAGGTGAGGGCGTGCGTAGGTGTGTGGGCGATCGATGGCGCGCAGGGGCTCGTTCTGGTGACAGCAGAGGGCGAGCAGCAAACTGAATAAGCGCTCGCGCGCGAAGACAATTGTTCGCGCGCGGGCGCGCAAGATCACGATGAGCCCGTGAGGGCGACAACGTTGGGCGCGTGCGCGCAGGGGATATATCCCTTGCGCGCGGACGTGCATGAGGGCGCACATCAGGAACAGCAACAGGAGGGCGCGCAGGGCGCGCGATGGAGACTACACGCGATGGCGCGTAGGTGAAGGATGGCGCGCTCGCGAGCGCTGGCGGACAGGGGAAGAGATTACCTTCCCCTTTGCGCCCAGATCCGAAGATCGTGGGCGCGCAGGAGATCGTTGGCGAGCAGGCGAGTGCTGGCGCATAGGAGACCGCTGGCGCGCATCAGGATGAGGGCGCGCAGTGGCGCGCTGGCGAGCAGGAGAGCGTTAGCGCACAGGCGAGCGCTGGCGCGCATGACGCGCATTAGGATGAGGGCGCGCAGTGGCGCGCTGGCGAGCAGGAGAGCGTTGGCGCACAGGTGAGCGCTGGCATGCTATAACAGGATCTGCAGCTGGAGTGTGCTTGCACGCAAATGCGTGCTGGCGCACAGGAGAACGATGGAGCGCAGGGGATACCTGGCACGTAATGGACTTAGTCACATTGTGAGAAAGTTCCTCATGCCCCGAAGGGATCGATGCCCGTTAAAAAACAGGGTTCGTAGGCGCCCACAGCGCATCAGCGGCCAGGAACGGCGACGGCAGGTCAGCAGGTCTAGCGGGTGGAAGGTCGGCAATGACCTGGCCGCGCGTCGTCCTGCAGTCTCGCTCGTGGGATCGCGCTGGGGGTCGCGCGATGGAATTTTACCTAACTCGCGTGCGGGCACGCGTAGGCAATGGCGAGGGAGCACGGGCGAGCGCTGGCGCGCGGGCGAGCAACGGTGCGCGGGCGAGGGCGTGCATTGGCACACATTGGCACGTGTGCAAGCAATGGCGCGCAGGCGAGGGCGCGTGTGGGCGCGTGGACGAGCGATAGCGCGCAGGTGAGAGCGTGCGTGGGCGATCGATGGCGCACGTTCTGGTGACATCAGAGGGCGCGCAGCAAGCTGAATAAGCGCTCACGCGGGCGAAGGCGATTGTTCGCACGCGCGCGGGCGCGCAGGGGATATATCCCTTGCGCGCGGGCGTGCATGAGGGCGCACATCAGGAACAGCAACAGGAGGGCGCGCAGGGCGCGCGATGGAGACTACACACGATGGCGCGTAGGTGAAGGATGGCGCGCTCGCGAGCGCTGGCGGACAGGGGAAGAGATTACCTTCCCCTTTGCGCCCAGATCCGAAGATCGTGGGCGCGCAGGAGATCGTTGGCGAGCAGGCGAGTGCTGGCGCGTAGGAGACCGCTGGCGCGCATCAGGATGAGGGCACGCAGTGGCTCGCTGGCGAACAGGAGAGCGTTGGCGCACAGGTGAGTGCCGGCGCGCAAGAGAGCGCTGGCACGCTATAACAGGATCTGCAGCTGGAGAGTGCTTGCGCGCAAATGCGTGCTGGCGCACAGGAGAACGATGGAGCGCAGGGGATACCTGGCACGTAAGGGACTTAGTCACATTGTGAGAAAGTTCCTTGTGCCCCGAAGGGATCGATGCCCGTTTAAAAACAGGGTTCGTAGGCGCCCACAGCGCATCAGCGGCCAGGAACGGCGACGGCAGGTCAGCAGGTCTGGTGGGTGGAAGGTCGGCGCCGGCGCGCAGGCGAGGGCGCACATTGGCGCGTGGGCGAGCGATGGCGCGCAGGTGAGAGCGTGCATGGGTGATCGATGGCGCGCAGGTGAGAGCGTGCATGGGTGATCGATGGCGCAGGTTCTGGTGACATCAGAGGGCGCGCAGCAAGCTGAATAAGCGCTCGCACGCGCAGCAAGCTGAATAAGCGCTCAAGCGCGCGAAGGCGATTGTTCGTACGCCCGCGGGCGCGCAGGATCATGATGAGCCCCTAGGGGCGATAACGTTGGGCGCGCGCGCAGGGGATATATCCCTTGCGTGCGGGCGTGCATGAGGGCGCGCAGGGCGTGCATGAGGGCGCGCAGGGCGCGCAAGGCCACAATGGAGACTGCACGCGATGGCGCGTAGGTGTAGGATGGCGCGCTGGTGAGCGCTGGCGAGCAGGGGAAGAGATTACCTTCCCCTTTACGCCCAGATCCGAAGATCGTGGGCGCGCAGGAGATCGTCGGCGAGCAGGAGAGCGCTGGCGCGCATGACGCACATCAGGATGAGGGCGCGCAGTGGCGCGCTGGCGAGCAGGAGAGCGTTGCCGCACAGGTGAGCGCTGACACACAGGTGAGCGCTGACACACAGGTGAGCGCTGACACACAGGTGAGTGCTGGCGCGCAGGTAAGCGCTGACGCGCTATAACATGATCTGCAGCTGGAGAGTGCTTGCGCGCAATTGCGCGCTGGTGCGCAGGAGAACGATGGCGCGTAGGGGATACCTGGCACGTAAGGGACTTAGTCACATTGTGAGAAAGTCCCTTGTGCCCCGAAGGGACCGATGCCCGTTTAAAAACAGGGTTCGTAGGCGCCCACAGCACATCAGCGGCCAGGAACGGCGACGGCAGGTCAGCAGGTCTGGCTGGTGGAAGGTCAGCGTGTCCTTTGTAAGGACAACCTTCCACCGAAGGAGATTGCGAACGATCTGCAGAGAGGTCTAGGGATGTAGCTGGCAGGGTCGGTGAACGACAACGAGATTCCTCTGCAACGGACTGCAGGGATGACAAGCCGAAGAGGCGCCTCCTAACACCCTTGTGAGGCGAAGGAAGTCCTCTAAGGCGAAGAGGAAGGAGGGCTTTACGCCTTATACGCCCTCTGGGGGCCGTGGGGTCAGCAGGGTGACCAGCAGTCCTCTGAAAAGGAGTCTCTGTCAGTGAACTCCCCCGAGGGGGAGAATCACCTGCAGGAGAGACCGTTGGACTTAGTTCCTCCCTCGAAGGATGTTCGGAGGGGGGAACTATGCCTTCAGCTACATCAGCAACATCAGGAGCAGAGGTTTGATACAACTCATCAGAAGCCTCTGCCACAACAACGTCGACGATAGACAGAGGATCGACCTCTGCTAAAGTCGGCGATTGTTTGACAGCTGCTCCCAAATCGATCATGTCAAACAAGGCTTCCTTGGAGGGCGAACCCTCTAGCCCCAAGGAAGCCCAAAGCTGCAACAAATCATGATTAGTTACATTGACATCAGAAATAAATTACTCCCCCGGGGGAGGAGGAGGAGCTGCCTTGCTATGGGAGGCAACTCCCTCTCCTAAACCCCGAGATCGGTCAACAGAACTGTGGCCTACGCTACCACTTGACGGTTTTTCGGAAGAAACCGATCGAGTGGGAGCTTCGGAGGAGGTTTGGGGAACGGAAGAAGAGCCCTTGGGATTTTCTCCTTTCAAAGACATCTTCGAAGGAGAAATATCCCGCCTGGACTTCTTCTTCCGGCGCCGGGAAAACCTCTCCCACTGGGAGGTAGACCACTCCCTACACTCACCACATACGTTACTCTTATCACACCGTTGGCCCCTACAGTAAGGACACAAGGTGTGTGGGTCCGTTTCGACCGCCGACATATAAGTTCCACAAGGGCGGTCAGGTAAACCGGGACACTTACGCATCGCAGAGGCCAACTTCACAAACACTCTGTCAAAGAAAAATCAAACAAAAGATTAGTAATGGCTGTCAGAGAAGGCGAGGGTGACAGCCGACACGTCCGTCTAGCACCCGAGCCGAGAGCAAAGTGAGCTCAGCACAGGTGTGTGTGAGGGGGGTTAGCAAGCTACCCTCCCTACCCCCCGCTAACTAGCGGTGGGGTAGTAAACCCTCGTTGAAATTCTAATGGCTCGTCATTTCAGCTACGCCGAAAATAATTACCCATATTAAATAGCGTGGTTTGTATTTCAATTACAGAACAAACAAGAATTACAATTATTTAAATCAGCTAAAAATATTCACTAAAAGGAAGAACCACAGGATCCTCCGGCGGGAAGTGTTCCCCGTGGTGAAGCAGCTGAAAAGTTAAATTACAATTATAATTTCACTTAAATAATTAAGAAAAACAATCGGAAGCGCAACCTAACCCGCGAACGGGAAAAGTGCTCCCCCCGCTAGTACACTGTCGGAAGCCCATGAAAGGTGAATGGCCTTGAGAAGAGAACGACCGAAGTCAAGCTCTGAAAGACCACACTCCCTTCCCTCAGTAAATCCATAATGGAAATGTGAAGACAACAGTTGAACGAGGAAGGTCCTAACGATGACAATTCACCTGCGACGAAGGCCTCGTCAACTGCAGGTTATACGCCAGCGCGATGACCGATGGACGTTGGGGGAGAGGTTGGAAGGGAAGGTTCCCCGGCCTTGCGCAAGTGTCTTTAGAACCTGCCGTATACGTTATCACACATACACATCACTAATGCTGAAAAGTAAACGTACAACATATCATCATCATGAAGAGGGTCAGGAACATTCGACTCAGACCCTTTCATACTGAGGATTCCCCCGACCTTGAAAAGGGGAACCCTCGTGACTACGAGTATACCTTATACCCTGTGAGAGGAGTCAGATGAGTTTCATACCTTATTTCCATTGGCGAGTCCAGCTGAAACTGGCTACAGACTAGGATACCCAGATGGGAGGGAGAAGGAAGAGCAGAAGATAGATGGATGTCCTTCTAAAAACCTAGTGTAACAAAGAATCTTCGACCAATGGCTACTGTCCCCTGAAAGGGCGTAAGGTAGCTACAGCACCTGCTGGCCTGCCACAATAGGCCCTATAGAAAAGGTATTTAGAGACCTATGTGTCACATCAGTTAAATAGTGAGTGGTGAATGTAGATTGGCATTTCCAGATTCCCACTCTCAAGACTTGGGAGACTGAAAAATTCTTCTTAAACGCCAGTGAGGCAGCCACTCCCCTAACTTCATGGGCTTTGGGTTGAGGTGCCTCTGGGTCTCCGTGAATGGCTCTCGCAATAACTTTCTTGAGCCAGAAAGAGATGGTGTTGCGAGAGATTTTCTTCTTTACCTTGTTGGTACTGAGGAAGAGATGACAGAGGCGAGGTCTGAAAGGTCTGGTGCGCTTCAGGTATTTCCTTAGCGCCCTAACTGGGCACAGTAGCAATTGGTCTGTATCCTGTGTTACCTTACTGAGGCTGGAAAACTGAAATTCTCTAAACCTCTCATCGGCCGATGAAGGATTCTGAGTTTTGGCCACAAAACTCCTGATGCTAATTTTGGGCCAAGGTGGGAACCCCAGCCCCGTAGCGATGCGTCCGAAAAGAGTCTCAACTTCGGACTGGGGCTTTGGAGGGGGGTATTCTTTCTGGTTGACCACCAATGAAGATCTTGTAACACCAGAGCTGGAACCTCTACTGACAAGGATGGGGAATCGATTTTTTGAGACCAATGGGTCTTCAGGTGCCACTGGAGACTTCTCATTCTTGATCTTCCGCCTGGAACTAGTTTTTCCAAGGAGGAAAGATGGCCCAAAATTCTCTGCCACGACTTGGCTGTAGGAGGCAGTGGAGACAAGAGTTGGGCGATGGATTGTTCCAGTCTCCGAAGTCTGTCTTCCGAAGGGAACTCCCTCCCTACCTGGGTGTTGATGGACATACCCAGATAGTTTAGGACTTGAGTTGGAATCAAACAATACTTCTCTGCGTTTACACGGATCCCCAGGTCCTTGCAAAGGTCTAGAAGTCTTCTCAGGTGATCCAGAGCTAGCTCCCTGGACAAGGCCAGGAGTAGCCAATCGTCTAGGTACCTTAGCAGTCGTATCCCATGCTTGTGAGCCCACGAGGAAACAAGCTCGAAAACCCTCGTAAAGACCTGTGGGCCGGTAGAGAGGCCGAAGCATAGGAGTTTGAACTCGAAGATTCGACCCTGAACCAGAAAGCGCAGGAATTTCCGATATGCGCGATGGATCGGCATTTGGAAATATGCGTCTTTTAAGTCCACAGATGCCATAAAGTCTCCTGGACGCACTGCTTGGATCACGGAGGCTGCTGTCTCCATTTTGAATGGAGTTTGCTTCACAAACTGATTCAAGGTAGAGAGATCGATTACTGGTCTCCAACCTCCCGAGGCTTTCTCTACTAGAAAGAGGTGACTGAAAAACCCAGGGGAGGTGTTGGAGACCTCTTGTATGGCGCCTTTTAGAAGCGTGTTCTGGATCTCCCGAGCTAGGGCTCGCTGTTTCCCTGGATCCCAAGGGACTGGGAGGACGAGATCGGGGGAGGAATTAGAGGAGGAGGAGAGCCCATGAAGGGAATGTGGTAACCCCAACGAAACACCTTGATGGTCCATTGCATGGCCCCCATAGCCTTCCACCTCCTCCAACTCCCCTGCAGGCAACCCCCTACGCACTGGGAGGGGGGAGCCGTGACCCTATTTCTGTCTAGGGTTCCTCCCTCTGCCTTTAGTCTTGGGAGGAGCCGACTTTCCTCTGCCCATGGGTCTGGCTATAAAAGAGGGGCGGCTGAGGGTCTTGGCTGGGAGTGGAGTTGCGGTTGTGGTTTTAGAGTGTGGAGTTGGCTGCTGTTGCATTGTTCGAAGGGAGGCAGCCTTTTGCAACGCGGTGTCCTGCGTCTCTTTCCTCCAAGTCTCTAAGGCAGAGGAAACTGCTTGTTTAGAAAAGAGGAGAGGTTGCAGTAGGTCCGAGTTACTCAAATCTGATTTCTCGGACTAATGCTCCTATGAAGTCTGGAAACTACTGATTCCCTCCTTTTGAGGACCCAATTGCCCCACATGGTTGCAGTTGTAGCAGTTAGGAAGTCCATTGTCTTGGCCCCAGCAGCTAGGACTTCCTGTAGGGACTGCATGGAGTTTTGGTTTGATAGGTCTTCGTGACTCGCTAGGTAGCCAACTGTGCCTGACCACGTGTCAAACCAGGATAATGCCTACAGAAGGGACATTGAAGCTGCTTCCATTGCCGAGGCTTCTGGGGCAGTGAAGGGGACTGGGAGAGAAGAGAGTCTTTCTGAAGAGCAGCCAGGTGTGAGCCTCACTGTGAGGGGATCCAGGGTCAGAGGAGAAGGGTTGGCGTCTCTGAACTTGTAAAAGCGCTTTTGCCTCGAAAACGGGAATTGTAGGAGTTTACGGGATCCTTGCAACTTCAAGGAAATAGTTTCCCCCGAGACCGCCTGCGAGATCTTCCTCAGACGGCCTGCAGTGTGAATAGACCAGGGAAGTTCGATTCTGGTCTTAGGATTTGGTGGAGGACGACACAGTCTGTCTAAAGCTGGAGCGTCGGTATGTCGAGGCGACAGATGTAGATTGCCGAGGCCTGAGATATTACACATAGTTCTTAGAGCCCTCAGATAGGAGGACTCTAAGTTCTTTGATGGTTGCTCTTCCGAGGAATCTTCCGGTTGCTCTAATTCCTCGCGAGGAAGGCCGATAGAAGTCAGAGTGTCTGGAGGTAACGGCGAAGTAGGAGACTCCATTGCCGTTGTTCCAAGGGAAGGCTGAGCGCTGGATAATGGCGCCGCGAGCACCTGACCTTGCCTGGAAGTCGATGGTCTGGGTGTAGGTGACCGAATTATCAGTACTGTTTTAGTAAGATTCGTAGAGATTCCTCTTTTTGAAGGGTCTGAAGAACGAGGTAGAAAAGGTTGCATTGATCGGCGATCTGGCCTTTTCCCTCTGCTCTCAACCGAGGAGAAGAAGGATTGAACCCCTGCATCTTCTTTCGAGGTTCTCATGAGGCTCGTATTCCGTAACTCATTAGGGAGCAAGGGAACCGGAGCTGTCCTGTCTGAAACACGAGGGCGAGGTGATTGACCCCGCTCGGAGACTTGCGCGATCGGGAGGTTGAAGGACGGGAGCGCTCTCTCTCTCATGATACGTAACGACGGTGAGGAGAAGTGCTCTTTCTCCCTTTCCTAGAGCAATCTGAGCTCCTCAAACTAATATGTGAAGGAGAGGGATCGCGATCAGAGTACGCTTTTTCCTTGTCCACGCTCCGGGCGCGATTAGATGAAAAATCGTGGGGAGAGCTTCTCCAACGGAAGTGCTTATTACGTTTTGGAGAACTCTTGTGACGAAGAGCGAGAACGTATCGTAGCGCTCTTTTTCTTGAAGCACTTAGAGCGCCTAAATGATCCCTCGCGAGAGAAAGTCGATAGTGCGGCAGAACGATGACACGCGGAAGTGCTCTTCTTATGTTTGTGACGAGAGCGCTTATATTCTCTCGGCGAGACATTTCGTGAAGAGATAGAAGGCGAGGAAGAGCAAGAACGATGATGACTCTTCCTATATCGCCAGTCTCTCTGACGAGAACGTCTGGGCGAAGGAGAGCAAGCTCTCCTTTTCCTCTTCTCTCTCTCCCTCCTAGCCTCCAAGGAGGGCGAGGACGATGGTGATGAGGAGGAGGAGGGGGAGGTACTGCGATGTTTGCGCTTGCAACATTGTAGTTTTGTAGAAGCGCAAGCGAGGTGCGAAGTAGGCACCGCCGGAGCTGAAGTTACTATATCTACTGAAACTTCTGCGGGCGCCGACTGAGTTGATGGGAGGTAGGCAAGGTCCGGAACTTCCGAGGGTTCCAAAACAGAAGGGACCTGAGGTAAAACTGTGCCCGTGAGGAACTGGTTCCACACTTCCTCTAAAGGAGAACCAGGGTGTCCAAGGGCAGGCCATACCGCTCGTACATGATTTGGAATGGAAGCGGTAATAAGAGTCATTCCTGGTGGCGGAAAAAATTGTCCCATTGGGAGGGGCAATGTGATCCGCCTGACCAAAGGGAATGGGAGTTAAGTTATTGGTGCCGCTCTTCCTTGACTTTCCCCCGTAGGATGGAAGCAAGGAAGAGTCAGAAGGGAGAGATCGAGAGGCCGAAGAAGAGGCCCAAGACTCCTTACCTTTCAACGGCAAACCTGGAGGTAACGTATCCTTTTTGGATTTCTTCTTCTTCCTCTTCACGAACTTTTCCCACTGAGAGGGCGACCATTCTCTACATACAGTACTTGGCAGGGGGAGCCTTCAGAACACCTATGACCTCTGCACGAAGGGCATAGGGAATGAGGATCCACCTCCGGTGGTGACATAAATGTGCCACATGATTTCGGGGGAACCCCGGGACACTTCCTCATAATAGAGGACATCACATCTAACAAAGAAAAAAGAAAGAGAGTTAATCAAAAACACAATAAAGAAAGGCTAGTCTGCCAGTCAAACAAAAGCAGGAGCAGCGATGTTACCACTGCGACGGCTAGAATTCGATTGAAGGTATTCAGTAGCTACCGACCTGAAGTCCCCCACCACTAACAGGTGGATAACTACCGGCCCGGTCGTTAATGACCTTGTTAAGGTTTTCTGCCGTATTTTTCAGCTCGCACTAGAATATCTCCTATACTAAAGAATGAGGGTTTGTATCAAGTGTAGGAACAAATTTAAATTAAAGAAATTAATGACTTACTTTTATGACCCAGACGAAGATACTTGTGGGTCACCGGGGTGTTGAGACTGTGACGTCTTAACTTCTATGAACGGCACTTGAGACACTGTAAACGTTTTGTTATTACATTATGTGATTTAAGGAAATTATCAACACTGGATGACGTATCAAAAAATTCCCCATGAAATTTAGCAAATGCTTTTAAGTATGGAATACTGCAGCCTTTACAAGTTTCTATAACTTCCATCGCAAAATACGAAAAATACCTCACTTGAAATAACAAAGACCTGACTAGGACAAAGGTTTCCACAGAAAAGGATTTGTTGGAAGGGGTATGAAGTGTATGATAAATATTTAATGGGAATATAAAAGGAGGTGATTTTATAAGGTATCGGATAACAAAACGAGTAATACTGGGGTCAACCGTATTATGTATACGTGGGTATTACATAAAAGGAATGGTATAGTTGTACTGGATCAAGTCATATACTTGAATAAAGCAGGTGAAGTCAAATAGTTAAATTTGGCAGGTAGAGAAGAAGAAATCCTATTGGTGTAGGAGGAGTCTATGCGCAGGGGGGAGGAGTTTATACGCAGAAGGTCGAAACCTGCTATGTACAAACGAACGAACGAGAGCCACTACAACCAACCAGTGTTATGACAAAAAATGAATGAAAAACACTGCTAATGTTAGCATGTTACGCTAACATTGCTAATGTTAGATTGCGCAGCTCAATATTACGGTATTTTTTCATCAGTTTATTATACATCCAAGAAGGTAATGTATAGAGAAGAAAAGGCTTGTTTTACCATTATATACTGTTTCCCCAGTATGTTTTCCCCACCCAAAACCCTGAGTTCCCACTGGGGGTCCCCCATTATAGTTGGATATATATATATATATACCGTATATATATATATATATATATATATATATATATATATATATATATATATATATATATATATATATATATATATATATATATATATATATATATTTCTGAAACTATTCATTTGTGACGGGAACTAGTGTCATTTTCGCAGAGAGCGGAATTTTTTCAACAGAATAAAGTAACCTAGGGAAAAAACTACTTTTTTCTATAGAAAAAATTTCGCTCTCTTCAAAAATGACACTCGTTCCCGTCGCAAATGAATAGTTTCAGAAATATGTATATATTTATATCCAACGATAATGGGGACCCCCAGTGGGAACTCAGGTTTTGGGTGGGGAAAACATACTGGGGAAACAGTATATAATGGTAAAACAAGCCTTTTCTTTTCTATACATTACCTTCTTAGATAAACCGATGAAAAAATACAGTAACATTGAGCTCCACAATCTAACAGCAGCAATGTCAGCGTAACATGCTAACTCTAGCAGTGTTTTTCATTTATTTTTTGTCATTCTACGGTTCGCTTGTAGTCGCTCTCGTTCGTTCGTTTGTACATAGCAGGTTTCGACCTTCTGCGCATAATCTTCTCTCCCCGGCGCATGGACTCCACCTCCACCAATAGGCCGCCTTCTTCTCTACCCACCAAATATGACAAATTCGAAGATAATTTGTATTTTTCCTAACCATACAAACCTTAGCTATTTACAAAGGGTATTACTTTTAGCGTAGCTGAAATGGCGAGCCATTAGAATTTAACGAGGGTGTATTACCCCCTCGCTAGTTAGCGGGGGGGGTAGGGGAGTGGTAGCTAGCTACCCCTCCTCCCCCTCACACACAGGTGAATATTCACTTTCACTTAGAGGTAGGACTTGTCTTGGGGGACAGGGCTGGCGGGCAAATATGTGTAAATAGCTAAGGTTTGTATGGTTAGGGAAAATACAAATTATCTTCGAATTTGTCATTTGTTCCGTAACCGAAATACAAACCACGCTATTTACAAAGGGTGACTTATCCCTTAGGAAGGGTGGAAAGTCCCCAGCCATACTGGCTTTGGCTTTACCCGGGGACTCAGAATCCGAGTGAGTCGCACTCGAGAAAAGGAGTCCCTGCACCTCACAAGTTCCTTGTTCCGCAAGAAACCATGTGGCCTACGTAAGCTTGTGTGTGAAGGAAGAAGTGTGACCCGTCCTAGGCAGTTGACCTGGAGTTCCAGAAGGAACTCTGGTTTAGGACGTTCCCAATACCACCTCGTCAGGGTATGGGGGACGCGACAGTATTGACTCAATACTCGGAACACAAGGAAGCATGGTTTACCTGCAGAGGTTCGAGGTCAGCTATGCAGAGACCAGGATGCTGCTTCCCCGTAGAGGGGATGATGAAGAAAGAAGTAAGGGCCAGACATACTTCTTTCGTTCATGCAGACTAAAACCTGATAACAATGCCCTCAACCTTCTGCTACCTGTCCAAAAAGGAGCCTGAGGTTAGACCAGCTGTTGTGTAGCCACCACAGAGCGATAGAAAACGTATCGAGACTCCTGTGGGTCACGCCCTGCAGGAAGCGGGCTGCGAAGGTCATTAGACGCTTCCAGACTCCAGCTTGTAGCACCTGCGTCACAGAGTAGTATTACTCGAAGGCGAGGGACGTTGCGATGTATCCAACATCGTGCTGTAGGGCGACGTGACGGGGGAGGGTCTGGAGACAGGTCGAGATGAATTTCCTTGAGTCCGGGCTGAAGAGGTATACTGGTGACTCTCCCCCCATGTCCTCCTTGTGCTCCCAAATCGGCTGCAACTGAGGACAAACTGCAGCTGTTCCCAGCGCTAACCTCTCGATTCCTTACTGGCAAGAAAGAGAAGGTCTTGGGACATCAGATACAGAATGGAGACTCGAAATCTTGAATGAATCGGACCGAAGGACCGGGACCCTCAGATTCTGAGTCTAGCCAACAACTCAGGAGCGAGCCTGAATGTTGCCTTCCCCTCTTCCTTAGAAAGGGCGGAGTAGTAAGAGACCAAGAAGATTGCTTACACACTGGCCGTGGCCAGAGTGAGCAGAAGACCCAAGGCGGAATACAATCCGAGGCCTGTCGTAAAAGGTCTTGAGAAGATCTCTTAAAGGACTAAAAGTCCGAGCCATGCTCCAAGTTGGAGGTCTTCCTCGACTAGGGCAGGGATGATCGTAGCTTCGCATGAGCGAGGATAGATCCAGCGGGCAGGAAAAAGTTATTCCTTTAAGCCTGAAGGTCAGGGAAAGGCTGAGCGACAGGCTTCATTGCCGAGAGCGGAAAGGAGTTTCCTCCCGCCGAAAGGCAATAAGACCGTTATTGCTGGAGAAGAGGCCTCAAGGGAAGAGGTATATCTCCCACGGCACCAACCACCTTAGACTCTTCACTTTGCCTGGGAGACCCCTGTGGATGACTATCCCCGAAGACGCGACCTCCGTACCGCGACTGTAGCGGGTTGTCTCTTCTTGAGGAGGAAGCGTAGTGTCTCCAGGCATGAAGCCGAAGCGACGCCCCGGTTCGGGAGAGATGTCGCAGTGTGATTGCTTGAGTAGTCTGCGCCGTGGGAGAAGCTCTCCCGGGAGTTCCATCAGGGGAAGCAGAGGGTCCAGAAACCGTTCTGCGCATAGTCCCAGTGGAGCTCTCCCATTGAAAGGTTGACAGACAACCTGGTCTTGTTGAGACCCATTGTCCACAGACAAAAAGGAGGGAAGACGCAGGCGTCGAAGTTGTCCCACCATCACCGGAATGCATCTTGCCAGAGTCTCGGGGTCTGAGACTGGGGGGAAGAATAGCGGAAGCTTGAGGTTTTAAGCTGTCGCGATCAGGTCCCCCAGACCAGCACTTGCTGGGTACCCAAGGTCAAAGACCCCCAGGTACACTCTCTCTACGAGGCTCTGCTCGGATAGTCTGAGAGAAACATTCCCCTGTCTGGAATAAGAGAGCCGATGGTGGTATTGAGAGAATCTCAATCATCCCGGTATCTCTACTGCAAGATGTGAAGGTGTGAAAATGCATCCCCTGATGGTTAGAATGAAGTCGACGCGCAACGGGGCGACTCGGCAGGAGCTGTAGGATCTGAAGAGGGGCCAGACTAAGGCCCCTAAGCCTGCCTGAATGATGGAGAGGTATCCTTCAGGTCTTGACCATAGGCCTGGACCGGAACATGCCCCCCCCCCCCCCCCTTTCCTTTGACGAGTCCGAGAACCGCATCAAGAATGTGGGGAAAGGACAAGAATATCCACTACCATCAAGAGGCTCCATAGGTCAACACCCATTGCAGGTCTAATAGTTCCGCTGGTCCCCTAGGGCCAGGGAGTCCGGTTAAACATTGCCTGAAGCCACCGGAACTTGGATCGCCCCACATGGAACTTATCCTGAGGCGACCGTTCGGACTATAGACGGGTCAATGAGGAAAGGAGAACTAGGAAACGTTCCAAGGTAGGGCTGAAAGCAGGTACTGCGACTCTCCTCAGTCTTGCCACAGTCAACCGAAAGGAAGGCTCGGAGGATGTGGTAACAGAATCTGGCGTCCCCAGGTGGTCACCCATCCAAGTACCGATGTTGCTTAACCTCGCTGGACGGACGAGAAGCGGGGTTTCCAAAGTGGTAAGGCCGTTGACTCAATATCATGGCCAGATACTCCAGATGTTGAGGCAGAGAAGGGTCCAAGCAAAATACCATGAGCCCACACTCATGGTAAGCGTCCGGAAGCTTGTCCCGGCGCTGAAGAAGGTCGAACCCGAGCCTACCGGAGTTGACCAGCCCTCCAAACAGCAGAGGAGGCGGAAGCCTGCACCTGAGCGGCCAAGAGCAAGGCAGGGAGAGTTCTCTGGGGAAACAAACCTGCTATGCCACGGCGGGATAGCCACACTGCATCATAAGCAGGAATACTTGCAGTCTAGGCTGAATTCGACGAGCACCCTGGAAGATGGATGGAATGGAAACTGAAAGTACCCGTCCTTCCGATCCAGGGTTTAAGGAGTCCTGTCGCCTCGTTACCAGTCTGATCGATTCTGCTGGTCTACACTGGCCTAAGTTTGTTCGACAAACTTGATCAGGGCTGAGAGGTCGACTACGGACATCCCCTCTCAGATCCTTCCTTACAAGAAAGGATCGACTGAGGGGGCCGGGGGTGAAGCCGTCGATGATCCTAAGGAAGACCTTCGCCTAAGGTATGGATCATTCTGCCCAACTGGGCAACTCTGCTGACGCTATGGCAAGAGGTTCAGAGACACTGAATTCGCTGACAGAGACGGCAGGCGCGATATCCTTGGCTAATCACAGAGATTGTGCGGGAATGGGCATCGGGAAGCTGTCATTCGGATGAGTAACCTTAAGCATCCTCCCAGCGAAAAACCTGCAATCCTAGAGTTTGTGAACTCCTTTTAGGACTATGCCCCCCCGGGGGAGTCTCCCGTGCCATCTGTTCCTGACAGGAGGAAACTGCAAAGGACACCTTGTCCCAGTTGTCGTAGCCGATAACTTAGGCCGACGTGGTTGAAAGAAAAGGGCGCTGGAGCCCTGCAGAGTCTGGAAGAAAGCGCCTTGGAGGAGTGAAACCGGAAGTCGATTTCCTCCGCACAGCAGCTGTCTAAGTCTCTGTCCTTGGGCACAAACAAACTCTTCTCAAGGATGGAAGGGTGTCTGAGGTCGTCGACCTCCACAGATGAGACACCCGAAGGAAGCCCTCAGTCAGCGCGTCCAGATGGTACAACATCGAGCTTGTCCGCAAGTTAGATACTTAACGACGAAAGGCCAAGGTGCCTGAGCTCGAGAGGAGGAAAGTACCCTTGATCTTCCTGTAGCTTCCTTGAACCAAACCTCGGGCCGTAACCGAGGAGGGAAAGAACCTGGTAAGCTCCCAGAGGAAGAGGTAAGCAGTCACCCCTCGTCCGATGGAGAAATCTCGAACGGAAAGCCCCCCCCGCCAAAAATCCTTCCAGGTAATGACGGGGAAGGGCTAACCCAAGTTCAGGAAAGAGGAGTGTTGCTCAGATCTCCCTTAAGTTTCTCCTATTCTTGCAAGTGCCATGCTCTGCGTTTACGGGGTGAGGCCGTGTTCTGGAAATACGCTCCAGAAGAACTCGCCAGGCTGGTCATGCTGCGAAAACCCCATTGGGAATCGTGGTCGCAATCGCCCTGGAGCTCGCGCGACGGAAATTCAAAGATTTTCGCGTGGGCGAACGTGGAAGCGCTCATGCGCGGTAACGCAAACGAAGGTGAGCGAAGGAGCGCAGAAGGAGGGCGAGCGTGGTAGGAAGGGCGAGAGCTGGTGGTCGGCGAGCGATAACCCATAGACGAGCAATGGATACTGCAAGAAATAAGCCGACATTTGTGCGAAGAAACACTGTAGGTTCGCGCAACGGAACACCATCCGTCCGCGCGATGGAACATTGGAGAGAATGAGCGTAGACGTGCAGGCACGTGGGAGTGTGGGCGCGCAGGCGAGTGGTCGCGCGGGCGCACGGGCGCACGGGCGAGCGGTCGCGCAGGCGAGCGGTCGTGAGGGTGGGCAGGTGGGTGAGAGCGAGTCCGAGGCGGCGAACGCAAGCGTTAGTGCGATGGCGAGGAAACGCGCTGCCGCGTGGGCGAGGAAGACCGCTGGCGATATGGATCAACAAGCGATCAGTGGTGAGCTAGTGAGCGCTAATGCGCAGGTTGGCGATGGCGCGTTGTGTTATGCCGACGCGATGGTCGAGCAGTTTGCAAAGGTGAGCGATCGCGAGCAGCCTGTGCAGGAGGGCGATCGCGCGATGGTGATCAGCATGCGCCGGGTCGCGCGATGGTGATCAGTATGCGCAGGGTCGCGCGATGGTGATCAGCATGCCAGGGTCGCGCGATGGCGATCAGCATGCGCAGGTCGGCGGTCGCGCGATGGCGAGCAGCATCTGCATGTGGGCGATCGCGCGATGGCGAACAGCATACGCAGTTGAGGGTCGCGCGATGGTGATCAGCATGCGCAGGGTCGAGCGATGGTGATCAGCATCCGCAGGTGTGCGGTCGCGCGATGGCGATCAGCATCCGCAGTTGAGGGTCGCGCGATGGCGATCAGCATCCGCAGTTGAGGGTCGCGCGATGGCGATCAGCATCCGCAGTTGAGGGTCGCGCGATGGCGATCAGCATCCGCAGTTTGAGGGTCGCGCGATGGCGATCAGCATCCGCAGTTTGAGGGTCGCGCGATGGCGATCAGCATCCGCAGTTGAGGGTCGCGCGATGGCGATCAGCATGCGCAGGTGAGCTACTAGCTGGCGAACCATGTTCCTTCAGAAGTGTTGGAGAACGTTGGCGTGCCGGCTGTAACACACGTGGGCGATCCGGAGATCGCCGAGAGACAGGTGATCGCTGGCGAGCTGATGATCGCTGGCGAGCTGATGATCGCTGGCGAGCTGATGATCGCTGACGAGCAGAAGGCTACGCGTGGAAGCCTGCGCAAAGAAGAAGAGTCCTTGACCCCGACCTGAACCGAAGTTCTAGATCGCGAGGGCGACCGTGGGCGCACAGGGCGCGTAACAGGAACCAACAGGAACCGCAGGGATGATCATCTTGAAAGCGCTGACGAACAGGAGAGCGCTGATGAGCAGAAGAGCGCCTGTGTGCTAACACTGAGCAGGAGAGAACACAGCAGAAGGGCGCGCAGGGAAACCCTGACACGCAAGGGAAGAACCCCCGTGGGGGCAACCCTTTGCCCCGAAGGGATCGTTGTCCGCCGGAAGACTGATGTCCGTCGGAAGACCGCTGTCCGTCGGGAAGACCGTTGTCCGTCGGGAAGACCGTTGCCCGTCGGAAGACGAGATCAGACTGCTGTCCATCTGCACCAAGGCGGAAGATCGAGAAAAAGGAGTTGTAGGCTGCAAACGGAGATCCAAAAAGGCGCCTCAAGCACCCTTATAGGGAGATGAGAGGCCCTTACAACGAGGCGGACGGTGGGCCTTACGGCGAGGGAGGCCAACAGCAACAGCAACAGAAGAAACCTCCGAAGAGGAGTCTCTATGAGTGTACTCTCTCGCGAACGAAAGAGAAACACTTCGTGGAAGAGACTGGTCAGCCAGTGACCTAAAAGGAGCAATCCTCCGAAGAGGAGCTCCTGCAGTTGCCCAGCCCCTTGAGCGAAACTGCAGGTGTGACCGCTCAGCACCAAGAGCATAGTCGCACGAAAAAAAGGCAAGAGAAGAACCCCCCAAAAGGGGAAAAACTCAAGCCTGGACAGGAAAAACTTCCCTCGGAAGGAAAGTTACCCGCCCAAGGAGGCAAGCCTCCTGAGAGTTCTAAAATGAACTGGAGAGCTGTCCGTCGTCACGGGAGTACTTCCAGTAGAAGGAGACACGCCCCTGACGAAAATACAAGGGGGGAGGCAGCAACAGCCGAATCCCCAGGACTCAACCAGACAGCTCACACCGTTGCCATATTACAGAAACGAACTAGATCGGTAACTGTAAAAAAATAAAACAAATAATATTAGTACACATTCATTCCCCCGGGAAGGCTCCGAAGAGGAATCCCGAGGGAAAGGAACAAGAATTACACAACAGGCACGTGCCCTCACAACCACTTACACTCGCGGAAGGAGAGCTGTAACCAAAACAGAATTATAACAATTATAATTATGTAACTATGTAATTATGTAATTTAAAAATGAATGAACACTAAAGAAAGAACGAAAACCCCGAAAGGAATCGTTCTACAAGCTGAAAAACAAAAAAACAACTACAATTAGATTCATAACTAATTGAGACAACGTACGGCGTAGCAACCCCCCCACACGGAAAGGAAGCTACAAGGCCGTAGTAACACGTAGTAAAAGGGTGAACGACCTCAAGAGAGAGAGAGAGAAAGACATAAGTCAAACTCGATCGCCACCCATAAAATTACGCCGTGGTGGCCTAACTGCCGAGGCCTCCACGTAGATATCGTACACTACACACACAAAGCTGAAAAGGAAACTTACTTATTTCTATACTCAAATATATATACAAACATGAAAACATGTTTACATATATATAGAGTAAAAGAAAAGTAAGTGATTAAGTAAAGACAAAACAAACAATGGCTGCCAAGAGAGGACCAAGACAGAGACGTCTGTCACAGTCCGAGCCAAAAGTGAAAGTGGGTATTCACCTGTGTGTGAGGGGGAGGAGGGGTAGCTAGCTACCACTCCCCTACCCCCCCGCTAACTAGCGCGGGGGTAATACACCCTCGTTAAATTCTAATGGCTCGCCATTTCAGCTACGATAAAAGTAATACCCTTTGTAAATAGCGTGGTTTGTATTTCGGTTACGGAACAATTAACTATTTATCTCTTTACGTGGTCTCCTCATACCCCTCCCAACAAATCCTTTTCCGTGGAAACCTTGGTCCTAGTCAGGTCTTTGTTATTTCAAGTGAGCTTTTTTTGCATATTTTGCAATGGAGGAAGTTATAGAAACTTGTAACAGCTGCAGTATTCCATACTTAAAAGCATTTGCTAAATTTCATGGTGATTTTTTTGATACGACATCCAATGTTGATAATTTCCTTAAATCACACAATGAAATACAGTACCTCAATGTTTACAGTGTCGCTCCTTCCTATCGTACAGGAAAGACATTCACGTATATTACTGCAATACTCAAACTAAGGTACTGTATCTAAAACCAAGAAGAAACGCCGATCCGGGTCATAAAAGTCATTCATTTCTTTCATTTTAAGGTTTTTAGAGTGCAAACTTCTACATTACTCTTGCCAGTACAAGTTTGTGACCTGGGAAGGGGCTTCCGGGGGCTTGCCCCGGGTAGGGGTTGTGACCTGGGAAGGGGGTCTGGGGGCTTGCCCGGGGAGGGGTTGTGACCTGGGAAGGGGGTCTGGGGGCTTGCCCGGGGAGGGGTTGTGACCTGGGAACTTTTTGGCTAGGTTAGGTGGGTTTGTTAGGTTCTGTACCGTTTTGTACCTTTTTATATATTGGGTAAAGGGTATTTGGAAAAATGCTTTAAAATACACATGCTATTATCGTAGCATTGCTAACGTTAGCAATGCCATCGTAACGTTGGTAACGTTGCGTAACATTGGTAACGTGTAACATTGCTAATGTTTGCGTTAGCATGTGAAGTGACACAGAATTTGAACAAGTCATTATAATTAAACATTTTAACAGAATATATATAACAAAAGACATTATATTCAACCATTTTAACAGAAAATATATGTTTTCCTGTAGAAAATAACGCGACTTAACCAGTTTTCACCTTCATTTCATCCGTAATAACAGCAGCCAGTTCGGCTACTTTAAGTTAGTCGAATTGGTTGTTCTGTTTGTTTGCGGTTGAAATGAAGGTCAAATTCGGTCAAATCACGTTATTTACTACAGGAAAATATATACTGTATTTTCTGTTTGAAATGATAACCTGTAATACAGTAAAACTTTACCAAATGCCTTTTCTTGTGAATATTATTTTCTTTTTTCGTGTTAAATTAGTGCTTTAAGGGGTGTTTGGAATCTGGAGTCGGATAGCTCAAAAACGGTCTTTCGCCGGCATTCTAAAGCATCAGAAACGTTCAAAACACCTATAATTACATCTGTTTAGCAGAAAAAAAACTATTGTTTAAACGAAAAAAATCTACCAAGGTGGAGGTCTTATGATTTTCCATTCATAACTTTTGAAATTTTGAAACATCAAAAATTGGAAAAATATGTTTACCCCCAATTATTTGCATACGAACAGTTCAAAGTACCAGAGACACTTCTCATTTTCTTCATTAGAAATAATTTGCCTGGGTAAATAGTTACATTTCCTTAAAATAAAACCACCCTACGATTACTTATGGAGAAATTACTACTAGTTCGCTGGGTTTATATTTGTTATCACAATATTTTAATTTTGTATGTACAGTATTTTAGCACCCAAATGTGAATAATCATACAATAAATTTTACGTTTAAGTGGTACAGGTTAAAATATTTACGTTGACAGTCAGTGGAGGTGCACCAGATGTATAGATGTTGTTACACTAATGTTGCAATGGCTCGGTCTTTACACATTACTGGATGAAAACCCTTAACGGGACAGTTCACTATAAAATAAATCTAAAGTTTTCCTCTTTTTCTTATATTATTACTAGTAAAACTTACTGTATTAACACTTTATAATAATCAATTATAAGAAATTACTTTCGTTTTACCATATGATAAATTGTTTTGATATTTCAAGAAAGGTGTTTTAATGGTAAGAACGAACTCTTCAAAACAATGACTACATGACGAAAGTGCCCTTTGATTTTCGATGAACGGTGCTAAGTCTGCTGACGTTATTTACGAACTATATTATTCCAAACTAAAGATGTTTTACACTGGCTGCCTCCTATTAAAACATGAATTTACTTAAAATATGTATAATAATCCATCAAGTTATCGGAATTGGACGTTCAAAATATCCGAGAGAATTGCTACATATTGTGCAACCAGCCAATCGTGTTGAAACGATGGTTTCAAATTATGAGCCAACTCAGCCAAGGTATATAGAGCTTATGCTGCCCCAAGAATATATAAAAAGCTTCCACTAGACGTCTGAAAGACTGGAGATATTAAGACTTTCAAGAAAAAATAGAAACCTAAAGACATGCTTGTTTTAAAGTGCTTCGATAACGTTCTCTCGCTTGAGGGTACACTCGGGCACATTATTCTATCTAATTTGTCTTCTTGTTTTGTTAAAGTTTTTATAGGAAATATTTATTTCAATGTTGTTACTGTTCTTAACATATTTTATTTTTCCATGTTTCCCTTCCTCACTGGGCTATTTTCCCTGTTATGGCCCCTAGGCTTATAGCATCTTGCTTTTCCAACTAGGGTTGTAGCTTAGCAAGTAATAATAATAATAATTTGACATAAAACACGAACTGTGTCGTGTGGTACGATAAAAAAAAAAAACTAAGAATGTATGTGATATGTGATGTTCAAGGGCACAGGGTTCCCCTGGCTGTCAGAACCAGAAAAAAAAACAGCACTTAAAGTAAAGTATATTTACCGGGCCTATGCTGCAGAACTAACAAATGCTCTGATTATATACAGCTGTTTAATATATTTCTGATACATCTATTGTAAGTATTAGAACTTACAAATATTCGGTCCCAAGACTACGGTATTATTAAGATAGCACTAGACATCCGAAATACAGGAGCCCTTGTTTTTCATTGCTTTGGCAGTGTAGATTTGACAATGAACGTGGGATGCGTTGTATTAGATATGTGTTATAAATACCCAAGAATGTATACGACAAACAAATCTTTTAGGCCCTGTAGTGCATAGGGGTTCCCTGTGTGACAAGAACAGGAAAACGGTCCTTAATGTAGGGTAAATGAGGACAAGTACTCTATGACTTCTCGGGCGGGTCATTATTAATCATCTAACGAAACATTTTCATTATAACTTATACAATTCTTTGATTGTAGCATCTTCCAAATCATATGATCTTGTGAAAAGTAATGTCTTTAGTTTCTTCTTAAATTCAATTGCTCCCTTTAGGTCCTTCATTTCAGTTGGCAGTTTATTATAGTGTCTAGGCGCACAGTAGCTAAAAGTCCTTTCACCAAATTTACTATTTGTTCTTGGTTCAGATAGCCTATGTTTGTCACTCATGTGTCTTGTGTTAACATTTGTTTCTAGTTCTAGTTTATTCAGGCATTCTTTTAGATATTTAGGTTCATTTTGGTTCAGTATCTTGAACGTTAGTAAGAGTAGCTTGTATTCAATTCTCGCTTTTACCGGTAGCCAGTGTAATTTAATTAGTGCAGGGGTAATTCTTTCCCTATTGTGTAGTCCTTTTATTAATCTAGCGGCTCTGTTTTGTACTCTCTGAATTTTCTTCAGCTGATAATTTGGTAAGCCATAGAACAGTGAGTTGCAGTAATCAATTCTTGAAAATATGTGGTGATTAATGAGTATGGCCATAGATTTTTCATCTAAGTATTTACTAATAAATGCTATGTTTCTAATATGATAGTTATAAGCGTAAAGGTTTTGCACCATCTATTATGTGATAGAGTGCCCGCAAACTTATTTTGTAGGGTGAGCAGTTAAGAAACCGCACAAATCTGTTATGGATTACTTAATATATATATATATATATATATATATATATATATATATATATATATATATATATATATATATATATATATATATATATATATTGTTTTGTTATTAAAGAATTCTATAAATCTATTAATCAGTTCTTGGTCACTATACCTATCTGGTAGACATTTTTTTTTCCAATTTATATTTCCCGTTATACCATTTAGTAGACAATAATACTGCACTCATAATTTACTCATTCATGTCTGTTGCTGCTTCCTGGATTCTTAAAGTATGAAGATTTCTCCTCCTTAAGTAAGAGGTAATTATATTGGCACTATAGCCTACAATTTTGTATTCAACCGATGTACTTTTAGTTTTAACCAATTCCACTTACTACTTTCATGTCTTTTTTTTTTTTCCTACCTTTTCTCTAAAGTCTCCCTATCAAACCAAGGAGATCTATCCTTGAGTTATAGACTTTTCCATGAATGGGCACACCAGGGGCGTCATTGGGGGTGGGGGTGAACTGCCCTTCCCAAGACTCAACTTGCCCTCCCAAGCCTGAATTTGCCTCCTAATCCCTTAGTCCCAAGCAAGTAACAGCAGTTGGTTTTCCATTAGTCGCACTTAAATTAAAATGTGGTATCACTTTAATACTCTACATATATATACATAAATACATACATATATACATACATGTATATATATATATATATATATATATATATATATATATATATATATATATATATATTACTTGCTATGGTACAACCCTAGTTGGAAAAGCAGGATGCTATAAGCCCAGGTACTCCAACAGGGAAAATGGCCCAGTGAGGAAAGGAAAATAAAATATTTTAAGAAGAGTAACAACATTAAAATAAATTTCTCCCATATAAACTATAAAAACTTTAACAAAACAAGTAGAGAAATAAGATAGAATAGTGTGCTCAAGTGTACCCTCAAGCAAGAGAACTACTAACTTAAGACAGTGGAAGACCATGGTACAGAGGCTATGGCACTACCCTAGACTAGAGAACAATGGTTTGATTTTGGAGTTTCCTTCTCCTGGAAGAGCTGTTTATCATGGCTAAATATTCTCTTTTTCCCTTACCAAGAGGAAAGTGGCCACTGAACAATTACAGTGCAATAACCCTTTGAGTGAAGAAGAATTGTTTGGTAATATGTGTTGTCAGGTGTATGGGGACGGAGGAGAATATGTAAAGAAAAGGCCGGACTATTCAGTGTGTGTATGTAGGCAAAGAGAAAATGAACTGTAACCAGAGAAAAGGATCCAACGTAGAACTATCTGGTAAGTCAAAAGACCCAATAACTCTCTAGCGGTAGTATCTCAACGGGTGGCTGGTACCCTGGCCAACCTTTATATATATATAAATATATATATATATATATATATATATATATATATATATATATATATATATATATATATATATATATATTTATGTATATCTATATATATATATATATATATATATATATATATATATATATATATATATATATATATATATATATATATACACACACACATATATATATATATATATATATATATATATATATATACATACATATATATATATATATATATATATATATATATATATATATATATATATATATATATATATATATATTTGTGTATATATATATATATATATATATATATATATATATATATATATATATATATATACATATATATATATATATATATATATATATATATATATATATATATATATATATATATATATATAGTCATACCTCTCAACACATAAGAATGTGCTTACGAAATTTTCACGTTGCAAAACGAGACGTGAAGAATTTTACGACTCGCATCACAAAAATGTTTTGTGCAACGAAAGTAGGTACTGTAAAAGAGCCTTACTGTGTTCGAGATTGATTTTAAAATTCATGCGCCGTCAGCCCGTAAACTTGCCACCATCCTCCCACACTCTCATTGGTTATCTCCAAACTCAGATGCTAGTTACTGCCATAATATCCCGCTCTCCTATTGGTCAGCAGCTACTGTACTGTATCCTATCATGTATCTATGCACTGGCTTTCCTCTTTCATTTTGTTTTGGCAGTGGTATCGTACGCATTGACTTTGCGTTTGTGATTTCGATTTTGTGACTATTGTACTGTATCGTGTTGCAATATTATGTTACTTTATTAGCCATGGATCCCAAGAAAGTTGCTGATGTGCAGGGAAAGAATAGGATGATGCTGTCTATGGAGACGAAGATGGAAATAATATAGAAATACGAGGCTGGCATACGGTTAAGTGTGATCGCGAAGGGGGTGAATGTTTTCTCCAGCAAGAGGAGCCATGTCCAAAATTTGATGGAGAGACTGCTGCTTGTCTGGACTAAGGATAAGGAAATCGCTGAAGACACGATCACCAAAGCGATAATGTGCCAGAAGGCCAGCGCCATCTACAATGATCTTGTGCGTGTTCAGGCCAAAACCGACACAGGAAAAGGGACATCGAAGCAGGCACCCCCAGAGTTCAAGGCTTCTCGGGAGTGGTTTGAAAAATTCAAGAGACGGTCGGACGTTCATTCGGTGGTGCGTCATGGGGAGGCTGCAAGCTCGGACACAAAAGCTGTCGAATCCTTTGGTAGGACGTTCGACGAGTTGACTGTCCGGGAAGGCTAAAGTCCCTAGTAATTCTTTAACTGCGACAAAACTGGGCTTTTCTGGAAGAAAATTCTTTGTCAGATGTTCATCACAGCTGAAGAAAAGAGGTTACCTGGGCATAAGTCTATGAAGGACAGGCTTACCCAAGCACTCTGTGCAAAAGCCAGTGGGGATTGTAAGGTAAAACCCCTGCTGGTGTATCACTCCAAGACTTCTTGAGCCTTCAAGGCCCACAAAGTGAGTAAAGAGAAGCTTTGGGTGTTGTGGAGGGCTAATGCAAAAGCCTGGGTAACAAGAACCTTGTTCACTGAGTTCGACCCGACTGTAAAAAAATACTTGGAAGAGAAGTATCTCCCCCTGAAACGCATGCTTGTGTTGGAAAATTCCCCTGCTCACCCTCCTGACCTTGAGGAAGATATCCTAGCAGAGTATTCCTTTTTGAAGGCTCACTATCTTCCGCCTATCATCACCCTTCTCCTCCAGCCCATGGACCAGCAAGTGATTTCCAACTTCAAGAAACTCTATACAAAATATCTCTTCAAGAGGCGTTTCAAAATCATTGAGAGCACAACCCTCACCGTTCATGAATTTTGGAAGGAGCATTTTGATATTGTGATATACCTCAAAATCTTCAGTACAGCTTGGCAGGAGGTTTCAAGGAGCACCTTGAACTCTGCTTGGAAGAAGCTGTGGCCTGATGCCGTATCCGCAGAAGATATCGAGGGCTTCCATACAGACCTAGCTGAATACCCAATAAATCATGGTTATTACGAATTTTATGTTCCTTTTTGGATAGTAAAAAAACAAAACAGTTATTCATCATAATTTAATCATAAATGAGGATCCCTTTGCTCAATATCTTGCTTCTTTAGGCGAGACAGTCGCACCTTCATCATCTCTCTCCTTCACTAACTCCACTAATTTTGCCGATATTACCCACTTCTGAACTCTTATTAGAGCAAATTTTCTTCTTCCTTACGTTAGCAAGAAGTTGAAATTGTCTTTTCCTCTTTGAAATAATGAAATTCTTGCCGAAAACGTGAAAAACAGACGTAAAAATGAGTGAATATCAGAGGTCAAACTCAAACATGTATTCTCTACGAGGTTTGTGGTAGAACTGAAGAGTAAAGGATGTAATTTACCGTGTAATACATCGTCTTGTGACTTGTGGAATCTATACAAATGCTATTGCTCAAAATTTATTTTATATTAAAATGAAATAATTATCAAAATTTACAATAACAGAAGAAATACTGCATTTTCTTGTAGGGAACAATGTTTTTGGCTTAATGAGTTACTTTTGATAATTACCCTGTAACTATAAAAGTAAGCAAAATTTTGACAAAATATTTTATATACACATTCTCCATTGTCATACGAAGCTGTCAATTTTTTCAGGATTTTGTGTTTTACTTCCTATAACCCCATATATTGGCATTCTGGACGGGCCCCTCAAGTTATTATTGAATGATCCAAATGATTGTACAGTAATTCATTGAGTACTGTATAGCGGAGTGTATCCTTCTTATAATAATTTAATGTGGTGTTTCTGTAGGGCCTGGAACGAATTATGCTATTTACATGTAAAAGGCGACTCACAACAAGAAAAAATCACGGTACGAAAACCATTACGGAACCAATTAATTTCGTGTTGTGAGGCATTACTGTTTATATATATATATATATATATATATATATATATATATATATATATATATATATATATATATATATAAATACTTATGTATACATACATATATACACACATATATATATATATATATATATATATATATATATATATATATATATATATATATGTATGTATATATATATATATATATATATATATATATATATATATATATATATATATATATATATATATATATATATAAATTATATGTGTGTGTGTTTACCAATATGTATGTAGATTACAATTGAGTCAAGTATTGAAGCATGTCGCCTAAAGTCAAAAATAGAAACTTGGAGATTCATGGTTTGTCTGTTTGTTGCAAACAAAATGTCGGTTAGAACAGCTTCAAGAAAAGGTAGGCTTATCTCTATTGTTGGGACTGCAGCTCTAATTACAACAGCAAAAACAAATCTGATAAATGTGAGAACTGATAGAGAATATAAGAAGGTGTGTGATGAATAATTGATTTGGAGTTTTATGGCAACCTGACATTGGAGGTCATTGATACCAATATCATTTGTTATAAATAAAGAATAAGAGTATTCAGTTTAAAACCATAAAAAAATGAAGAGGTCCTTATAAATTTTAAAAAGCATTCAAAAGACCTGAAATAAATCTAAAAATACCATTAGCATAGTATAACGCATCCTGTCCAAGAATCTTTGCAAGGATAAACCTGCCATCCTCCCCTCGAGCCTCAAACAGATATCTATTCCTTAAGTTGTTATAAGTGGGGCATTCGGTCAACAAATGCCTCATTGAGAGGAGTAACAAGCAGTCGTCGCAATATGGCGATTGTTGGCTAGTCATCAGAAAATTGTCTGGCAACCAAGTGTGTCCAATGCAGAGACGATAAAGAGTAGTCTCCCATTTATGGGGCACCATTTTATACCTACTTCAGAGGACATGTAGCATTCGTTATTTCTCTAATTTTGTTCCCATCTAAACTATCCAAATACTGCTGCCAATCATCATAAAACAAATTCTTAATACTTGGTAAAAAAAAAAATCATTAAAGAGAATGGAAAACCTTCGTGGTAGCAATTCTGCTGCAACATTCATTTCCAGTAAATATGTCTCCTTATTTCCAGACACCTACGTGTGCCGAAACCCTGCAAAATTGAACTGTCATACGCTATCAGCCTAATTCCAAAGAACCACTCTAAAATCTTTAAAACTAAAGAGTTATAGGAATTGAAAACTTGTAAAGCTTGTAGGAAACTTCTTGCATCACTAAAAACTGTAAAATTACTGCCTCAAGACATGAACCTTTTATGTAAGTTAGATACAAAGTAGATAATAACACAAGACTCTAATGAGGGCAAAAAGACGTTACTTGTGACCTCGTTGATCTGAGATACTTAACCGACTTTAGCCAAGAGCTGTGTCTGGTTGACGCCATTGTTGTGTATCTATTAAAAAGACCTCTGAGTAGTTTCCTTTCCCACATGGCATGCGATGGTGGGGAAACCAAAGAGGGTCTAGCAACTGGGGCAGTTAGCCGATGGCAGCCAACCGCGCCCCCTTGAAGAAAAGGACCTCAGGGTGACACCAAACCTCCGAGTCAGACAAAGTGATTCAAATAGAGGAACAAGTTAGTCTAACTCCAAGTCCTACTCGCTGCCGAGGAATAGGCCGATCCTTGCCTTGCCTGGTTATATCGTATATAGTATGCAACTTTATTATAATAACTTTATTTAAGGAATCCCGCCCCCCTGTGTTTTCTCCCCGTTGCTAAGTCCCTTGTGTATGAATAACTGTAAAATCATGTATGTATCTGAGACGAGCACTTTTTACTCATTGAAGTTAATGTACTGTGGCTTTCATACAATTCAAACATTTACCTTGCCAAATTAATCAATTCAAATAACCATGCTCTTTTTCTGTGAATTTCTATTTTGTGAATTAAACTTTCGAAAATACAGAGTAATATCTGTCAATAACCCCTTTTCCTCATTATTTAAATATTATTACTGCCACTCACCACAAGACCACGTGACAAATGGTGGCAGCTTAGTGAAATCCTTCCGACAAGTTTAAGTTAATATATATATATATATATATATATATATATATATATATATATATATATATATATATATATATATATATATATATATATATATATATATATATATATATGTATCTTCAAAATGAGTTTTACTGACACCCAATGTGTGTTAATAATGGTTCAGGAAGACAACCACGGATGTATTCATCATTATGTGGGACCCAGCGGAGAAATGATATTCCCTGCAGGAGATGAATACACAGGAAGACCAGAACACGAAGGAGGAATAAATAGTAGTTCAGGGAGTGAGGATGAGGGATTCGAGCGTCAGTCAATAAGAGACTTTCAATCGAGAGAGTACGGTACTTTTACACTATTGACCAAACATGTGCCTGTCTTTGAGGACTTAGTACCTAAAGAAGGACATCGTTACCTTTCCATCAAAACATTTCTAAGTACGATAGAGGCAGCGATATCAGAAAGACGCTGGAATGATAGACAGAAAATCTTCCTGGCAAAACAGAAAATCCAAGGGGATTCCCATCGGAAAGGGAGGAAGGATCCAGAATTTATCAAGCCAACGTCATGGGGGACGTTGAAACGGCTCTTCCAACAGAGGTTGGGCCTAAGTACAGCTAATTTACACGAACATCTACTAAATCTATTGGAGATTGTTTCATTGTCATACCATGACTCATGGCTATAGAATAACACCGATATCACTAAACTAATATATAGTCTGATTTTTATATGTAGTTTTAGGCAACTTATTTCCAAATTTTACTTAACCTGGCCATTGTCTGATTTGCTTTTTCAAATCTCTCACTAAACTCTAATTCTAAAGACCCTGTATTGGAGACCATAGTTCCTAAATACTTAAATGAATATACCTCATTAATCCTTTCTTCTTCCAATGATATTTCATCTTCCATTGCATACTCCGTTCTTATCATCTTTCTTTCTTCTATTTATCTTCAACCCAACATCGTGTGATATTGCATACATTCTGGTAAGCAAGCATTGTAAATCCTGTGGTGTTCTGCTAACAAGGACAGCATCATCAGCATACTCTAGGTCTGCTAAATTCCTATCACCAATCCAGTCCAATCCTTCTCCACCATCTCCAACTGTTCTACACATTGCAAAATCCATGAGGATAAACAACATAGGTGACAACACATTCCCTTGGAGTACTCCGCTGTTCACTGGAAATGTATTTGATAAGACTCCATTAACATTAACTTTACACTTGCTATGCACATGAAAAGACTTAATCACATTTACATATTTAAGAGGAATTCCATAATAATGTAGGACTCTCCATAAAATTGGCCATGAAAAGGCTTTTTCATAGTACAGAAATGCCATCAAAAGGGGATTTCTATATTCTACGCATTGCTGTACATGTCTCAAAATGAAAATTTGGTGAGTGCAACTTCTACCTTATCTAAATCCTGCTTGTTCATCTCTCTGCTGTCTCTTTATAATAAGCATACTACATATTTTCATAACAACCGATGTAAGTATTATGCCTGTATAATTATTGCAATCAGTCAGGTCTCCTTTTTCGCTATTTTCAACAGCACTCCTAACTCCCTTTCATCAAGTTTTGCCCCTTCATGCTACATTCTACAAAATAATCTTGTAAGTAGTCTCGAAGTCACTTAATTTTCGGCAAGTATCATCTCTGCAATTATTCCATTGTATCCCGAGGATTTCCATCTCTTTAAATTTTGAGGATAGCTTCGACTTCAAACACACTAAATTCATTCACGGGCACATCAAGGTCTTCATCAGCTTCAGGTATATCAATCAAATTATTCCCTTCATATCTCCTATTCATAACCTCACTAAAGTGTTCCATCCAACGTTGTCTTTCTTCATCTTCTGTTGCTATAATAGAGCCATCTCTTTTTTGATGGGTATATCCTTCCTCTTCTTTGCGCCAGTTGAGATTTCATTAATAACTCTATGAGCAATTCTTACACCATAGCAATTTTCTGAATTCACAGCTTTGTCAGCCTCATCTGCTTTACTGTCTAAATACTCTCTCTAATCATTCCTGGCTTTTCTTTTGACCTCACTGTCAATGCTGGAATACTTAGCATGCTCTACCTTGTAATTTTCATTACTACCGCAAAAACTTTTGACAATCAGTTTCTGTCTGTCTCCTTTTTATAGTATCCTAAGTACCATTTGATATCCATGGCTTTCTCCTTGTAACTGCGTGTCCAAAAACTTCACTACCAACTGACTGATATACGTTCTCAATATCACACCATTCTTCACTAATAGTCTGTTCTTCATCTCTTAAAATCTCTAAGACTGCAAATTGATTCCTACATTCAATTGCAAATGTTTCTCTGTGCTCTTCTTCTAAAAGCCTAGTTGTATCAAACCTAGGTATTCGATCAATCTTTCTGTTGGGTGCTTTCAGTTTTAATTTCAGTGTGGCAATGATGAGCTGATGATCACTACCAATATCGGCACCTTTATAACTTCTTACATTTCTCAGAGTCCCCCTTCTCTCTTTATTAATGGCAATGTGATCTATCTGACTTTTATAAATGCCATATGGTGAAGTCCAAGTATACTTGTGGATGTTCTTGTGTTGTAAAGAGTACTTCCAGATTGTCTGCTGAACATAAACTTATGAAATGTGCTCCATTTTCATTTGCAACTTCGCCTAGACCCTCAACACCCATCACATTCTCTATCCCTTGATTATTTCTTCCAACTTTAACATTGAAGTTGCCAATCACAATTTTCATATCTCTCTCTAGGATCTCATCTATTACACTCTGCAGTTCTTCATAGTATTCATCTCTTCTTTCTTCAAGGGAATTATTTGTCGGGGCATAGCAAACTATAATACTCATATTGCACTGCTTTGATTTGAACTTTGCTAGGAACAATCTACTATTTACAGCTCTCCACTCGGTTAATGCATTTTCTGCTCTTGGTGTCATCCTTATCCCTACTCCTTTTTTCCAACTCCAAATTCCCAGTCTGAATCATGGTTCTAACATTCCAATTACCTATTTTCATTTTTTCTTTAGTATTTATAAACCAGGAGATTCTTAGCACCCCACTACGCACGGGATTGGATGCCATTCTGTCATCTTCTCTTTCCATCGACTGACTAAATCCATAGAGGATTCATTGGCTAGATACATCAAAGGATAGCCAGTTCCTTATGATGCGCAGTGCCTATCTAACCAAAGCAAGTGACACCTGCCGGCCCATACTAATTCTAGTAAGATCAACCTCCAGGCATCAGGAGTAAAAGCCGAAGAGACAGTTTTTCCATCGCCTTAAACCCAATCCGTCACCCTGCTGCCAGAGACTTAATCGAGATTTAGAGGGGCATTTCCTCCACATCCAAAGCTCTTATTACTCCTCCAAGTTGCTCATCCGCTTATACGAGTATGACCGTTGGCAAACATGGATTGCTAAGATATATATCCTAGCAATAATAATAATAATAATTCCAGCAGGAAACAAGTTGAAGACATTATGGCACTTGCCTTATCAGTGTTGTTTGTATGTAACAGTTATTTCATCTTTCATCTATAAAATGTAGTTCAGTGCTATTAGTTTTCTTTGTTTGAGTTCTGTATGATGTTAGCATTAATTATTCTTAAATAGAAATGACTTGCTTAATTGACGCTGATTTTGACATGTGCGGACATGATACCGAATGCACTTAAGGGGGCTTGCCGGCCAATGCCAATTTTTAATGACAGGAGTCTGGCATTCATACCACATAATACGGTGACTTAGGCCATCTCGAAACCGCATAGGATTTTTGCCTCTGACCTTCGGTTTTACGACGCCAGGGCGATTTATCCTGGAAATTTGTAATTTTTCAATTGTATGTCATCCCTTGGGATTACTACCCTAAATAGACCTCCAATAATACGAGGATTTTTTTTTTTCTAAAAGTAATTTTTTTGCCAGATGTGAATTTTTTTTCGTTTTGGTAAAAAAAATAAAACCTAAAAATCAGGGAAAATATTAAGAAAAAATGTAAAACAAAAATTGGAAGAAAGGGCTTCCTTTCATTGTTTTATAATGTATTTCTATGTTATGTACCAAATTTCAATGCTATATTTTTAAAACTATGGGAGACTATTGGATTTGAAGGTCAATAAAAATAGTTTTGAGATTTGGGCGTTCAAAGTTTTCCTTTGTACTTTTACAAAGACAATATTAATAAAAATGTACACAAACGTGTAGTGATATTCCCCCTGTGTGAATTTAACAAGACCATCTCTAAAAGTCTTAACTGTTCTCTAAAAATTCTCACTAAGATGAGGATAACCACAATGTCTACAATTAAAATTAGCTTTACGTGTGGTTGCACCAGAATTTAAATTCAAAGCATTAACACTATCAGCTAAACCAACTTTCTCAGAACAGAAAGCTTTCTCAAAATTCAAAACTCTTTCAATGGTTTCCACCGAAGTCAAAGTTTGTAAATTCAAATTTTCAGCAGCCAAATTCGGAAAATAAACTTCATTATCAAAGGCCATAAACAACTGATCTCTGACTCGACCGTCAAAGGTAGTGACAAAATCACAATCTGAAGCTAAGGATTTCAGATCAGCATAAAGATCATGCAATGACTCACCACGATTTTTCCTCCTTTGCCGAAACTTAATCAAGGATCTGTGATAGGACAGTTTCACAATAAAATGGGTTTTCAAAAGTGAAACAATATCATCCAAATTTAAAGACACATCATGATGTAATTTAGGAGCACAGAGAGAAGCTAAAACACTAATAAGTCTCTGTACCTAAAGAAATATGTAGACCATTTTCTTTTTAAGCTCCTCATTGATGCCATGGCGACCAAAATGTGCTTGCAGCATAGACAACCAAACGTCTAGCTTGATCTTTTTAGGATCAAAAGGATCAACCTTACTTTGGGGTCAAGAAGCCAACGTAGAACACTAAAAATCGTTAAATTCACGAAACCAATCACGAGCAAAATCGAAGCCAGGCAGTTTAGACAAACAGGTTAGGCAGCATAGCAGTTAACTATCCAGCCTAAAAACATGGGGAAAATACAGCTTACCAAATCCAATGGCACAATTCTTCCACAAAACAATGACATCACTCGTGGGAAACAGGTTGACACCCAGATAGCCTAGAGGTGTAGCCAAAATGCAAGGGCACTATCCTAAAAACTTTGGTCCGAACTCCCATATAAGGAATACACATTTGGTAAAAACCAGCGTCTTGAAATTTGCTCACAAAATCAACATCCTGCATCCAGACTCCATTCGTCGCCGCTATAGTATAAGTTCGAGGTATTGGGGTTAGTGTAATACCAGAGTCATCGTCAATACTGACTTTATTAGGTAGAAAATAACTCACAAAAGCAAATGGCCAGTGGTGAACCTCAGAGCGGCAGAATACAAAAAAAATAAAATAATAAATAAAGGAAAAGCCAAAGGGTAAAACGTTATAAAAGTATAGATGACGCAAGGGTACAAAAGTTTTGGAGTCTATGGGAGAGGATTCAATCATTTATAATGCAAACCAATAAGCAAACAAAATAAGAAATATAACTTATATTCAATAGTAAAATAATAATAATAAATCAATATATGACAATTGTAATTTTCTCTTTGCAAATAACTATTAAAACTAAATGTGTTCCAAAACTGAATTGTCCATTCTTCATTCTGTCCGCTATCCTTCATATCTGTTTGGCTTCCTGGCCGTTCAGCTTCATGTCCGTTCGGCTTCTTGTCCGTTCGGCTTCATGACCGTTCAGCTTCTTGTCCGTTCGGCTTCATGACCATTCGGCTTATTATCCGTTAGGCTTCATGAATGTTCGGCTTCTTGTCCGTTCGGCTTCCTGGCCGTTTGGCTTCCTGGACGTTCGGCTTCCTAGCCGTTCAGCTTCATGTCCGTTCGGCTTCTTGTCCGTTCAGCTTCATGACCGTTCGGTTTATTGTCCTTTCGGCTTCTTGTCCGTTCGGATTCATGACAGTTCAGCTTCTTGTCCGTTCAGCTTCTTGTCCGTTCAGCTTCATGACCGTTCGGTATATTGTTCGTTCGGCTTTATGGCCCTTTGGCTTATTGTCCGTTCGGCTTCGTGACCGTTCGGCTTCTTGTCTGTTCAGCTTCCTGGCCGTTCGGCTTCATGTTCGCTCGGCTTCTTGTCTGTTCAGCTTCATGATCGTTTGGCTTATTGTCCGTTCGGCTTCATGTCTGTTCGGCTTCTTGTCCGTTCAGCTTCATGACCGTTCAGCTTCTTGTCTGTTCAGCTTCATGACTATTTGGGTTTTTGTCCGTTCGGCTTCATGACCGTTCGGCTTCTTGTCCTTTTGGCTTCATGATCGCTCAGCTTCTTGTCTGTTCGGCTTCATGGCACTTCGGCTTCTTGTCCGTTTGGCTTCCTGACCGTTTGGCTTTCTGTCCATTTAGCTTCATGTCCGTTCAGCTTCGTGACCTCTCGACTTTAAGTCCGTTCGCCTACATGACCATTCGGCTTCATGTCCGTGCGGCTTCATGACCCTTCGGCTTCATTTCCTTTCAGCTTCATGACAGTTTGGCTTGTCCATTCGGCTTCATGACCGTTCGGCTTCTTGTCCATTCAGCTTCATGACCATTTGGCTTCTTGCCCGTTCGGCTTCATGACCGTTCAGGTTTTTGTCCGTTCGGCTTCATGACCGTTCGGCTTCTAGTACATTTGGCTTCATGAGACCGTTTGGCTTCTTGTCCGTTCAGCTTCTTGTCCGGTCGGCTTCATGACCATTCGGCTTCTAGTACATTTGGCTTCATGAGACCGTTCGACTTCTTGTCCGTTCAGCTTCTTGTCCGGTCGGCTTCATGACCGTTCGGCTTCTTGTCCATTCGGCTTCACGACTGTTCGGCTTCTTGTCCGTTCGCTCTCATGACCGTTGGGCTTCTTGGCTTCGGCAAAAGTGCATTCGGCATCATGTCCTACAGCCGATTTTGAATACCAAGTGTCATTTGACAGCAGACTAAGCATCAAACAGGGGTCACGATTATGTATTTCGAAGTTCATCATAATTTGAAAATCTTGTTCTTTAGTGACATCATATATATTGAGTGTACATGACCTACTACTCGTCATTCTTTTCAAAATAGTCAAACTCGATGATATTCAATAGGCATCAACATATATCAGTAGGCTACAACCCATTATTCAACGGTCTCTAAACAGGGTGTATATCTGAGGTCATTCATTATACAGTACATTTTCAACTATGAACAAGTTCGACATTACATCTGAAGAATTTTAACAAAGCTGATTCTAGACTAATTGTCCAGCTTTCAGCAGACACAAGAATTGCCAGTTACAAAGAAAATCAAATATCACAAATTGAAATTTTATGAAAGAGGAATGACTGAGTTAGAAGTTTGGCCATTATCGCTAAACCTGCTCTTGGGGAATGAAAGATGAAATTTTTGGTGCATTTTATTATTAATCAATACAAATGAGTAGAATTTGATCCTCATATAAATAATAGTCAGACTGGTTGCATGGAGTGGGAGAAATAAAATGAAGGTCATTAAAGCTACGAACATAAATTTCCTCACACTAAATTGCTTCTCTCTAACCTAAATTAAGGAATGTGGACTTGGACTAAAATACCTCGAGTACAAATGAGATCACTCCAGATCTCTGATTTCCTTCGTCCAGTAGAAACATGTGATTGGAGGAGACCACCTCATAGGTAGGTAGTCAATGTAAACACTGTGCAGAGCTTTTCCGCGTCATATAAGTGTACAAAACATTATGACAACAGAGGAGCGTTCAGTAAAAAAAAAAAAAAAAAAAAAAAAAAAGTGAGAAATTTTTGAGACAGAATGACAGTATTGTACTGTAGTTCAGTATTTTTAATGTTCGATATTTATTCTGCATGACAGAAGAGCTCATTAACAAATATCAATGAAGGGTACAAAAATCAGGTAATAGATCCCAAAATTTATTGCATAAAGCGAGTGTGAGATAGCTAGAATTATGAAAGAAGATTTTATGAGTAGCCTTTCTTAATTACCTCCAATGATGGGAAAAATGGCTGCAAAATTACAGCAGCATCTTGGTTATAATACCTTTGATAAAGACGGAAGTTCTTAGAGTTATAAAACAGCGTATGGCTTTACAGAAAACGTATTTGGGAAATATCGGTATAAAAGGTAAGCTAGGTGTAAAAACCATTCTTTCTTTGTTTATATAAACCCTGGACGATGGCATTTCTGACAAAAGAATTTTGTGAAATGATACGGCAGTGAGGGGGCTTTCTGACTAAAAAGAAGAAGAAAGAAAAAGAAGTCTGAATTTCATTCAGACAGTAATTTCAGACTAAAACATCACACATATCATTACATAACTATATAAAACAATTATATTACAACATGGAAGATCTTTTTAAGATCTATAGATTCCATATTCAGCATTCTCTATTCAAACTTACATAAGGGTCCACGGAATGACGTATGGCTTTTAAAGAAATACTGTACTCTTCCTAAGAAAAACACCTTGGGATTTGTTTTCCCATTTTTCAATTAATCCCAATTAATATTAAACTAGCAGCTGATTTTTAAATTGACCTCGTGCATTGGGATTCAAACTTCGGATTTTTCATTAAAATATGTAGGCTACCCATTTATAGCATAGCATTTAAAACTGTTTCCATATAACCTTAATCAATTTAAGAAATCATTCATATTCAACTAGTTATTTACAGATACTGGGTTTTATTTACCTTGATCCGCAAGAAGTATGTAGAGTTAAGACTGGGTAATTCCGCAAATATCAAATATTACACGAAAAGACTATATCATTCGCCACACATCTCCAGCACTTGACTGAACAACTCTCTCGTTCTGCGTTTAATAATTTTTACCTCGAATATTACAATCTCTTTTAAGAATAACTATAATCACGTTAATGAATCATTGCACAATCATTCAGATCAAATTTAAATCGGCATTCTATTAAAATATATTTGTAGGCTCTTGAAAATAGACGTGAGTAAAACCGAAGGGTGTAAATAATTTTCTTTCAGTGACTCCATCCTCCATCTTTGATTCAAGGATCACACCACTTTTACACGCGCATGCGCAGTGTCGAATATATCCAGTTCATGACAAAATGATGGTTTGTACTGCACATTTCAATATCTATTGCGAGTAAAGTGATGTAATATAAGAATATTTAATTAATTGTCCAATGAGCACGTCAAAGATCATAAATTCACTTAAACTTGGTCAAAAAGCATAAGTGAGAATAGTTAAAAGAAATCAGATCTTATTTGGTTAATCTCTACTTGATCTTTTTAGGTATGTTGACACAGACACACACACACACACACACATATATATATATATATATATATATATATATATATATATATATATATATATATAGATATATATATATATATATATATATATATATATATATATATAATTCTAGCGTCATATTACATGGGTAATCTTCACTAGCAAGACCACCTTTAGTAGGAGAGACATACCTGGATGTTCATTATACAGTTCTAAACAAATATTCGTATTCATTTGTGAAGCTGTTTTACTTTTGTGACGAAATCGTGTAAAATGATGAAGGCATTATAATATAAAAACAGCAAACCCCCAAATTTTACGGAATAATAACAAATCATTTTGAGCCATTAGTACTAACAGTAGCAATAGCAATAATACTTAGTCTGGTTTTAGTTCATCTTATTTCAATGTAACTTATGAGTTTTCCTCATAAATTGAAGTTTAGTGATTTAATAAATTAGTGTCTATTGATTTGTGCTAATGTTTATGTTTAGTCCTGAAGATGGGATTTTCGTTTCCCGAAAGTTTGGTTGATTGTAATCGCAACTGATGTTTTGATATCGAGGACATTTAAGTGACAAAGATGGCTGAGAACAATCGTGCATTGAAATTTGACATTCGTATTACTAAAGGTTGAAGATGTACCATTACTCAACCTACAATAATTTTATGCAGATTTGTTTTTCTCTGTAAAAATACTTCCCCTCCATCATATCGGATTTTTTTCCCCAAATATAATTCATTATCATCCTTATCAAAAAAGTGTTTACATTTATGGAATAAGACAGGGATTGACGCTTTCTCCCAACTATTCCTTTCAGTTAATAGAAGAAAAAACTATTCATTTCGGACACTTTCTGCTGAATGCCTTTCTGGTCCAGGTTTCCACATATATCCTTTCTCCAGGATTTTTCTGGGCTTTCCTTCAACCCCTCTCTCGGATACGTACTTCCATTTTACTACTTTTCTCACTGACTAGGCTACTCCTTTATCCTTATACTAAATCAAGTCAAACCAATATTTGACATCAGTCAGTTTCACTGTACATCTCAAGACAACTCCATTCTAATTCCATCTCAACGGAGTGCTGCCATTAACCTCATTATCTTAAAACTACTGTTAAAAATCTGCGTAGGGAAGTACATTCCATACATGCACCGTAGTTTTTTGCCCAGTTCACATGTGGGGTGCGCTGACTTACCAATAGTTTAACAACCTAAAATCAGATCATTAGTTCTTTACTTTACGACCTCAAAATCTTGCAGGTTTTCAAAGTATGAGAAATATTCTATATCTAATGCTTCAACCTTCCCAATACCTGGGTTTACTTCCTTTTCATGGTTGGGTCTTCTTAAACATTTAGATTTAATGTATTAAATCCATTTAGGGTACTTTTTCTTATACGAACCTCTTGTGATCCGTCAAATACATTTATTATGTGATGCTGATTGCGCGGCAAGTACCTTCTCACAGCATCCATCTGTCAACTTTCCCGACTGGGCGCTCTTTGTTGTGCGCTATTCAGTTGCCACAAGTTTGCTTTTGCACTACATTCTATTCTTTCTGAATTTCAAAGGCCCCTTCCGGTGATACAGCATTTATCCTGCATACAGTAAATCGCAGCGGCTTCTATCCTACCTGCTTTGCTACTTCTGCCATTAATGGGATAAGCAATATACAGTACAGAGTCAGTACTGAACAGAATTGCCATACTTGCACTTTCTACACTCCAACCAGATCTTGTTATATTAGCGTCCCATTACTCATTCTAAAAGTTTTTCTTGTACCCTCTGCTCTCCTAATGGCCATCTGATTGTCGTTGCTGGTGGGTTGTCCTATGTTTTCTCAAGTTCTACAAACAATTGAGATAAGTTTTTTCCGTTCCTCTCATGCAGTTTTATCTTAACAAATGTAGTCTTTATGACTGATTTCCTTTTGAAAGGAAGTAAACTGATAATATCGATTTCATAATTTTTTAGTAGCCTTTACTCTAGAACCTTCTTCCACACCATTACCTTACTGTAGCATTTCGGCAATTGTTTGGAGGTCAAGGAAGAGTTAGTTCTTTGTGAGTCTGTCTAAGCAGGAGTGTACTTCTAAGCATCTTTGAAAGTTCAACCACCCCCACACTGCTGAATGGAAGAAAAGTCGACGGAAGGTAAAACCACCACCAGTCAACTTCTAATTTTGAGTATTTTTAGGCTTTATTCACAGCAACTTCTACCATAAATATATCTATTCATCGCAGAAAATAAAAGAAATCTCTGTGTTAATTATGACATTCAGAAACATGACCAGTTCATAGCATTAGACCACTGGCTCGCTAGTTTTATTTTCTTTGATGAAAATATATGAATTAAAATTGGAGATAATTTGTGCTTAAAATTGTTTTTTTTTTTTAATTGTAGAAAGTTCTGAAGATATAAAATTACGAATTCTGTCCCCAAAAGCATCAAAAGTTTCGACACAACCACATTTTCGAGAATTCGATTTTGATTCATAAGTTTTTTTGAGGAGAGATGTGCCAAAACGTTTCATGAATTTTACTTGTATCTTCAATATGATGGTTTTATTACAGATTGATATGGAATTTACGGCATCAGTGTATGTATTCTTTACTCACTTATTCTCGTTACCGTACCAAAGCAATTAAATGAATCAATGTAACAATAGAACTTGAAGATATAGATGATCCTCTTTGTGATAAGTCAAGATCGGTGCAGGAAAACATATCATATGATGTATTAACAAATTGCAAATAAACCTATTTGAAGATATAACAGATTGCTCTTACAATCTAAACATTTTATTGGAAAATGATGTAAAAGGTAAAGAATTTTCAAAAAGCTTTTCACAAAAAGCATAATAGTGAAGACAACTTGAAACATTTCCGTCATAATGATAGCAGCAGTCAGAAAAGGAGTCTAGCAGTATACAAAAATCTTTTAGAGAATGACCCAGTCCTGCAAAACACCAATATAGGATTAACACACATGTCTGAAAAGTGGTTTATTGATATAAAATGACATCGTTCAAGCAGTTCTATTATCCGCAAACACATAATACACCGAACACACAATTCCCTTTCTTATAAAAAGTTTCCAACAAGCATTATAGAGGCACACGAACACATACACAATTGGTGATGCACGAAAGAGGATTAAAAGCCCATATAGGTGAGGTCTTGACAAGTCCTATCATTAGGTCTAAAAGGTTCAAGCCAGCCCTAAAAGGATCTTTAAAATCCCAGGTCTTGAGTGCTTACCAAAGGAGAGATCTTAGATGGTTAAGGATAAGCTTCTGAAGCAGGATGGTCAGACTCTATACAAAAGTGATAATCAAGATTCCAAGGCTGAGACTTAGCTTAAAGGGGAATGATGTATCATAAATTGCTTGATATGTGTCTTTCAAAGCCCAAACTGATCACTAAAAGGTCAAGGGTCAATTTTCAAGTGCCCAGGGGTCAACCTTCAAAGCATGTAACCCTAAAAACCGTTCAAAAGGGAAGTAAGACCATATCGCTTGGAACAAGCACAAGAAGTGCCCACAGTACAAGAAGAAGAAGAAGAAGAAGAAGAAGATCCGTGAGGGGGATGGAGACTACATCAGAGTAAATTTGAGCAATTACTCTACACTTCGATATTACAAATAGAGAGGTCAACATTTCCCTGTATGCAAGGCTTCTGAAATTGTGTTTACATAGTTATATAACAAAAGGTAGTAATCCAAAAAAGTATCCTTATGAAATACAGTTATGTGGTGATAAAACACTGGAACTTTCTTCTAATTTCAAAAGGAAAAAAAATCGATGATGGAATGAACGCTGGTATATCAGATGTGATATAAGCACGATCAATGAGACAAGGATTCGTATGCGCTACTTATCAGATACGAGTACATGTACAAGGTTCGTTTGGTCTCACTGAAATATTGATTTAATCTCACCAGATTATCAACATCGATGCACCCAATTTTCAAAATCATGAATGCAACTACACCAGTCCATGATCACCTCTGTACAAAGATTTGTAGAGATATTCCTTACTGTTAGTTCACACTTAATATGTCTTCTAAGGAATGGAAAATAGAAAATAACTGAAATAATAATGGTAATAATAATGATGATGATGATAATACATTACTAGCAATGTCACTAATAAAGCACCGGGTTTAAAGTCATGGTCCACAAGGATATCTGTGACAGACACCACACCACACACTGAACATGTACACTGGTAGAAAGAACACTTGGTTGTTGCCATCAGACGTTGACCACAGAGTCCCGCTTCCCCGGCTCAAGGCAGAGAGCCGACGCTTGCTCTTTCCCAGTTTCCTTCAGTTTCTCCTGCATCTGACTCAGCATTTCTTGCATGCGTCGGATCTGGGGAAAACATTATATATTAACAAATTCCGTAGAGAAATTTAAGAAAATACACTTTATGATTGAAATAGCCTCCAATATACAGCAGTGATGCTTCATTATAGACACTATATTTTCTCAAGGTACTTCATCTTTGACTGGTAATAAAATAAACACAAATAAAAAAAAATACCAATATAGAAATTAAATTTAGACGTTATTGTATCAATTTTGGGCGGATTAAATATTTTACACTAAATAAAAAAAAATACAGAATAAAGATATTGATTTTCAAGATCATATATTTAAATGAAACATAGAATATTTTCAATAGAGACCTAAAATGGAAATTGTAAACGTGAAAGTGCAAAAAGAGAAGGAAAAAATTTCCAAGGAAAAACGAACACGTCTTAATACAGTATGAAACAGGATAGAAACCTCCATTGAAAAAATAAAAGACAAATACAATTGATTTATTGATAAATCGGAGAGTAAAAGATACAAAAATAATTTATATTTATCTACAAGCAATAGGGAAACACAGATTTGATGCCCAAAGAAGGATTTAGACGTTATATAATGTAATGTACATATGATACAGTAGCTGCGTAGGAAGTGTGAAACTAAAGACAGCAAACTACTGACTGTGCAGCTGAAAGTCACGTGAAATTTCACTTATGTTATAATGTGAGTAAAAGTAATTAAATTTACCTCTTCATCCTTTTGTTGTAAGAGTTTATCGGCGTCTCCTACGTGGTCGAAGTTGGCTGCGCTTTCTCGCTTCAATTTGTTTCTCTCTTTCATGGCCACCTGCTAAAGTGCACAAAGGGAAGGAAACACATGAATTAATTATTATTATTATTATTATTATTATCGTTACTTGCTAAGCTACAACCCTAGTTGGAAAAGAAGGATGCTATAAGCCCCCAACAGGGAAAATAGCCCAGTGAGGAAAGGAAAAAAGGAAAAATAAAATATCTTAAAAAGAGTAACAGCATTAAAATAAATATCTCCCATATAAATTATGTAAACTTTAACAAAACAAGAGGAAGAGAAATTAGATAGAATATTGTACCCTCAAGCAAGAGAACTCTAACCCAAGACAATGGAAGACCATGGTACAGAGGCTATGGCAATAAAACGGGGATAGCCTAAAGTTAGATAAGGAGGGCTATTAGTTGAATTGTGTCAGATATGTCTGATCTAAAGACTGACTTCGATATCATGTCGATGACCCCTCACACATAAAAAAAAAAAAAAAAAAAAAAAAAAAATAGGTTAAATGAACATTTACATAACAGGACTTGCATACATAATAGTTACACTAAATACTAAATACTTCACAACCTCTGAAAATATGCTTGGAAGTATATGCAGGACAGACAAATCTCAACTGGTTAGTCTCTCAATGCTTTATCCACCATATCACTGATATTTTAATATACATTATAGTACTTAGATCAAGAGTGGTAGGTCATATGCTCATTGTGTAATAGAAATAATTTCTATATATCTATAATTATTAATGACAATTGAATGGAAATCTACATTCTTTCAGATTACTAATATATCCACATTTCACAAATAAATTCTAATGATAGCTCAGTCTTCCCTACATCAAATCTAAAAGTTTAAAGCGCGAGGAAAATGTAAGTTTGATAACAGGCTGGAATTCTTTTCTACTCCTAAGACGAAACTTAACAGCATTTTATCATAGAAGTTTATCTGAGTGTATCTTAAGATATGTTATGTATATAACTCATGGGGGTATATGAGAACAGAGACATTTAAGGATGTATTATTTCACGTTTACATTGTAGTTTTATTATGTATTATATTTACTACTGTATCTAATCGTGAGCCTTTCCATGTAATGTATTTGAGTTGTTTATACATTGTCGTCATGAAATAGGATAAATGCGTTCGATAGATAAACCCAAATAAGCTTCACTGACTTATATTACATAGCAACATTGGAAACTACTACATACAAAAATACTTTCAACATATTGAACTTCAATGTAAACATTCCTAGTTAAAAAAAACCATCCATCATTTTAAATGAGGTAGACCTAAATATTTCAAGCAATGCAACTAAAGTCAAATATAAAACCAAGAGATGTTTGTGGTATTCTATGGAAGACATTTAAGACATTTTGTGACTTGCCCTGAGTGTAAACAATCGCCGAACAACCTACACTTCCAGAAACAAACATGACATACTATACTCTGACCTGCATTTGTGAGATACACTGCGCTCGGAAATTCTCGTAATGGACGTCTTGAGTGACTTCTTTCATGTCCTGCATGTGCGTCGAGATGAGCATTGTGCGCAGTTTGACGAAGTCGCAGTGCAAAGAGTTCTCCACTGAAGAGAAAGAAGAAGAAATCATCGAGACGATCTAGTAAATTTTGCTTGGGTCACTGTGACCTTCATAATGTATTGGGAATAATGTTTAAGGTAATTCAATGAAACTCGGCTATTAATGTGAATTCAAATATAGCGTCGGAATTTAGTCACGAAATCTATGTATATGATAACAACTGCTTGTAACACCATAAACGCACTATATATACAGTATATATACATATGCAGTATATAAAGTATATACATACACATATACATACACACACACATATATAAATATATATATATATATAAATATATATATATACATATATATATATACACACACACACATATATATATATATATATATATATATATATATATATGTATATATATACACACATATATATATATACATATATATATATATATATATATATATATATATATATATGTATATATATATGTGTGTATATATATACATATATATATATATATATATATATATATATATGTGTGTGTGTGTGTGTGTATGTATGTATATCATCTATGTAATATATCTACATACTTATATATACATACATATATATATATATATATATATATATATATATATATATATATATATATATCTATATATATATCTATATCTATATCTATATATATATATATATATATATATATATATATATATGTATATCATCTATCTAATCTATCTATATAGCCTACTTATATATATATATATATATATATATATATATATATATATATATAGTTATACATACATATATATATATATATATATATATATATATATATATATGTATATATATATATGTGTGTGTATGTTTGTATTAGTGGTCATGGTGTTACATACGGTTGCATATATATATCGTATATACACCAGGAGCGGACTGAAACTGAAAATAGACCCTGGAGTTTTGTGTTTGAAGCAGCCCAATACCCACTTGGCGAGCAAAGCTGGGGGTTGGGAGATTTTCTTTTTTCTTGATAAAGAGGTTTGTATTAATTTATAAACCCCCTAATTAATAAATTCATGGTATAAAGATAAAAAACTGCTATAATTTACACTATACAGTAAAGTTCCTATGTCACTGAACTGTATTATTCGTATAAAATCAAACACACACAGTACTTGACCCAACATTTTGATTATAAGTATTGAATGAACATATTTTATCATAATGATAAAAAGATAATTCTTGTACTGCCCCTGAAATATCATCATTACTATCAATATTACATAAAAATAATATTAACATCATTTGGTTATTATTATTGCTATTCTTGATAATAACAATCAAAATAAAATATTTTAAAAACATTAACAACATTAAAACAGATATTTCACATAAACTATAAAAATACTCATGTCAGTCTGTCCAACATAAAAACATTTGCTGTAAGTTTGACCTTTCGAAGTTCCACTGATTCAACTACCCGATTAGGAAAATCATTCCACAACTTGGTCACAGTTGGAATAAAACTTCTAGAATACTGTGTAGTATTGAGCCTCATGATGGAGAAGGCCTGACCATTAGAATTAACTAAATGCCTAGTATTACGAACAGGATGGAACTGTCCGGGTAAGATCGGAATGTAAAGGATGGGCAGAATTATAAAAAAATCTTATGCAACATGCATAATGAACTAATTGAACGACGGTGCCAAAGATTAATATCTAGAGCAGGAATAAGAAATTTATTAGATAAGTTCCTGTCCAACAAATTAAGATGAGAATCAGCAGCTTAAGACCAGACAGGAGAACAATACTTGAAACAAGGTGGAATGAAAGAATTAAAACACTTCTCCAGAAAAAAATTTATCTTAAAAGACTCTCAATGAGCCAATTTTTTGTGCAAATGAAGAAGACACAGACCTGATGTGTTTCTCAAGTGTAAATTTGCTGTCAAAAATCACAGCTAAAATTTTAAGAGTCATACAAAGTTAAAGAAACATTATCAATGCTGAGATCCGGATGTTGAGGAGCCACTGTCCTTGACCCTCTTACAATCATACTTTGAGTTTTGTTAGGATTCAAATTTATAACCCATAATTTGCACCATGCACTAATTCTAGCTAGATCTCTATTAAGGGATTCAGCAACCCCAGATCTACATTCAGGAGATGGAATTGATGCAAAGAGAATAGCATCATCTGCATATGCAACAAGCTTGTTTTCTAGACCAAACCACATGTCATGTGTATATAGTGTAAAAGGTAATGGGCCAAGAACACTATCCTGAGGAACACCAAGTATTACATTCCTATACTTATTATGGTGCCCATCAACAACTATTTACGATCTAATATGCAGCCCCTAGACTATACAACAGGCTCCCACGAGACATCCGAATAATTGAAGATACTATGGCTTTCAAGAGGAAACTGAAGACCTTATTCTGTGAGAAGAAAATATCACGAATTTCTAAGGCCAGAGATGCTGCATCTAAAGACCTGACACAGATAAGGCAAATAAAAGATAGCAATGGTATAGTTCTAGCAGAAGAGAAAAAAATTAAAAGAAGGTGGGAAACTTATTTTGAAGGACTATTGAATGAGGAGAACCCAAGAACAGTATTTGAAGATGTACTTCCAAACGAGACAATTACCATAGGAGTGACTAGAAGAGAAGTAGAACAAGCAGTAAAGAACATGAAAAATAGTAAAGCTGCAGGACCGGATAATATACCAGTAGAGGCATGGAAGAGTCTTGGAGAGGAAGGCATAGATATCTCGTGGGACCTGACGCAGAAGATCTTCAATCAGGAAAAGATGCCAGAGGATTGGAGGAGCCTAATCATTCCCATCTATAAGGGGAAGGGAGACATCCAGGAATGTGGCAACTACAGAGGCATAAAGCTGATAAGCTATACTATGAAAATATGGGAGAAGATCATTGAGAAGAGACTCAGAGATGAAACAACAATTGGTGAGGAACAATTTGGATTCATACCTGGAAGAGGGACTGTAGAAGCAATATTTGCTTTGAGGCAGACGATAGAAAAACATCAGGAGAAACAGAAAGGATTACATATGTTCTTTATTGACATGGAAAAGGCATACGATCGAGTACCACGTCAGGAGCTGTGGAGATGTAAGAGAGAAAGGGGAGTCCCTGAGTAATACGTAAGAATCACCCAAGATATGTATGAGAGGGCAGAAGCAAATGTTAAGAGCAGTATAGGCTTAACAGAAAGTTTCCCAGTAAATGTGGGACTACATCAGGGGTCTGCATTGAGCCCTTACCTATTTGATCTGGTCATGGATGTAGTAACACAAGATATTAGAGATCAGTCTCCTTGGTGTATGCTTTTTGCTGATGATGTTATACTGTGTAGCACTAGGCGAGAGGTAGTAGAAGAGAAACTGGAGGAGTGGAGAAGAGAAATGGAAAATAGAGGATTGAAGATCAGCAGGAAAAAGACAGAGTATTTGAGACTGAAAAATGGGGGGAATGGGGAAGTTAGTTTACAAGGAGGGAGAATGAAAAGAGTTGAAAATTTCAAGTATTTAGGATCAACAGTTGCAGAGGATGGTGACCTGGGGGCAGATATAAACCAAAGAATACAAGCAGGATGGAAGAATTGGAAAAAAAAGTGTGTGTAGTCCAATGCGACACGAAAATAGGGGTTAAGTTGTAAGGTAAAGTACACAGGACAGTTGTGAGACCGGCAATGATGTATGGAGCGGAGACGTGGGCAATAAAGAAGACAGAAGAAAAGAAGATCGATGTGGCAGAGATGAGAATGTTGAGATGGATGTGTGACAAGAAGAGATAAGATACGGAATGAAGTAATTAGGGGTACCGCAGGAGTTAGAAAACTATCAGATAAGATCCAAGAAAGTAGACTGAGGTGGTATGGTCATGTCATGAGAAGAGGAGAGTGTTGAAAATGGAGGTACAGGGAACGAGAAGGAGAGAGAGACCAAAGCGAAGGTAGATTGACTGTATCAGGGATGACCTTCGATCAAAGGGATTGACCGGTGATGAAGTGTGGGACAGAGATAGATGGAGAAAACTGACCATAAACATCGACCCCACATAGAAGTGGGAAAGGTGTAGACAAAGAAGAAGCTAGTCCTAATATATATATATATATATATATATATATATATATATATATATATATATATATATATATATATATATGTATATATATTATGTGTATGCATATATGATAAAAAAAAAAAAAAACACCCATTTAAATTAGGAACTCTTTTGCTTGAATATAATTCAAGATAAAAGTTGCGATGCTTCCCATTTTTTGACAAACTTTCATTACTTTTTCTTAATGAAATAAAATTAAGAATAAACATGACTTTGGCTCAGTGGGATACATTTTGAAAAGTAATCATATCTTCAATGAATAAAAAAAAAAAACATACTAAAAAGGTATTTACTTTAGCAAATGAAATGCAAGCTCTCTGTAAATTCCTTTTCACTTGTACAATGTAGTCCCTACCGCACGAGGACATAATGAAAAAGGGCTGGCTTTCAGATTTCAAAATCTGAGATAACTAATTTTTTTTTTCCAAAATTATAAATATCTCGCCAGAATAAAGATTAATACAATTTACATCCTTTGATTATTCAAAACTTTTTTAAAACCCTTTTAGAATTATACTACACGCAAAATCCTACAATTTGTTTTTAATCTATTGTGTAGCCTTAGAAAACTGCTGTGTATAGAGGCATGTACAGTTAGACAGTAATTCCTGGCATACCTCGCTCTGGGGAAGTGCACACTGTCACACCCTTACTGAACGGAGAGTTCCTGTGTGTAGCCCCTCCCACCACTGATGCCTTGCCTCCACCAGGGTGCGCTTCTTCAGATCGTGGTGTACCAAGAATTCCTGTGTTCAGCTGTAAATTTGCAAGATTAGTTAAACTTTGGAATGAAACCGAGAGAGCAAGTATCCTAAAGATGGATCTCCCTCCAAAACAAGCTCAGCTGCAGTTGCAGCAAACTTGCCTTCCACAATGCCCCACGGATACTGTCTCCCCCTCATCTTCTTCCCTGCAACTTCGATGATGCAGTTGGAGCCTATCACAGCGAAGGGTATGGAAGCTTTCAGTTCGCGGTCTTGCTGCTTGAAGTCTTCGTCCTCGTCTGAATCACATTCCGGAAACTGATAAATCTGTTTGAGAAAGAATGGTCATTAAATATTATACAGTATAAGCTAGAGAACATCGTGACAATGGATACCTCAATGTGTACCTTGTGCGTGTTTACATACATTCAAATGTATGTATGGTTCATTCTTTTCGTTTCCTAATAATTTTTTTTTATCATACATACAAATAAATGTTTTCAATATAAATATTTGGATTTTTACATGACTATTTAAAAAAAAGGTGCCATTCCCTAAAAGCAAACTAAAATTCTTAATCTAGAGAGAAAATCAAGAACTTAAACTTGGTAAGCGCAAAGTGGTTAACAATTACCTCATCTTTGAGACTGAAAAGCTAAACTATTGATTTTCCTCTTTCTTTTTAATATAAATTTTATCTTGCCAATAAATGAAATGGAAGTAGTGGAAAAACAGGAAGCGTCTGGTTTTATGTTCAAATTAGATGTAATCTATTGATGAAATGAGAGACTTTTTTTAGTTGCAAAAGCAGGATGCTATAAACCCAAGGGCTCCAACAAGGAAAAATATCCCAGTCAGGAAAAGAAATAAGGAAACAAATAACCTAAGAGCAATGAATGATTGAATAAACTACTCTAAGAACAGTATCAACATTAAAATAGACCTTTCATTTGTAAACTATAAAAAGAGACTTATGTCAGCCTGTTCAACATACATCAATTGGATATACCAGGTCTTTAATGCCAGTATGAACATACTATAAAATGATTTCTTATCGGTTCACCTGAAAATGAAGAGCAAACCTTCTAATGTTAATGCCGAAACATCTTTGTTTAGACGAAAGAAATAATTTTTTTTTTCATCTTTTTATTAAAAAGTTAAATTACTGTACATATTCTTTACAATCACAATATTTACAGTATAACCACATAGTAGATTCTCAACTGTCTGATGGTCGCAGTAAACCTGACCCACCTTAATCTTATTTTCATCTATGTCATTGATAATGTTGACCTTGAGCTTCTTAATTTCGGATTTGGTTAAAGTATCTGCCTTGGCTATGACAGGCACGATGTTCACCTTGCGGTGCAAACGCTTCATGAATTCCACGTCGAGTTGGCGCAATCTGAAAGAAGCATCGTCAAGGAAACAGTTAGTATGTTAACAATAAGTACTTCCGCAAGCACACACACACACACACACACACACACACACTGCTGAGAGCAGAGTGAGTACTGTATTATTATTATTATTATTATTATTATTATTATTATTATTATTATTATTATTATAAGCAGATCTTCTAGGAGAAGGACACTCCAAAATCAAACCATTGTTCTCTAGTCTTGGGTAGTGCCATAACCTCTGTACCATGGCCTTCCACTGTCTTGGGTTAGAGTTCTCTTGCTTGTCAGCATGTTCAACATAAAAGCATCTGCTGCAACTTTGAACTTTTGAAGTTCTACTGATTCAACTACCCGATTAGGAAGATCATTCCACAACTTGGTCACACCTGGAATAAAACTTCTAGAGTACTGTGTAGTTCCCCTGGTTCCTTTCCCTAAAAGGAATTAAATTCGAATTATGGGCAGTTTAAGAGCACTTGAATATATTCCCCTTTGAATGTCAAGTATTCCCAGGGTAAAGTGTATACAATATTTATGTACTTTTTATGATTTTATATTTCCCAGTATAAAAATATGCCGTCGAATTAAGGTATTTATACTTCGAATTAAAATCAATTCATCTCCACCAGAGAAGTCAATTAGTAAAATGGCTGTTTTATGAATCTTGGTACTTACATACGTGACACTTTCATATTTCCAAACATTAAGCCAAAATACTTTTCAATATCGAAGAGACTCTGTCTTGGGCATATATAAAAATTACTTTTATGGCATTGGCCCAGACAGAAGCGTTTATAGAAAAGAATTTTCACCGTTTAAAAGAGTGAATTCGATATCAACAACAATTTGTGGCTAGATATTTGAGAGTTTAATAGTCATGTGTGTGTGTGCGTGCGTGTGTGTGTGTGTGTGTGTGTGTAGAAATCACGAAAGCTGACACGCGATGAGCTTAAGATATGTATTACAGCCACGAAAGGAAAAATGAAAAGACTTGATTGGAGTTAGTACTTTCGTATTATTAGTGGCATCCATGGACTCGTAATGATGATACATATACAAAGAGATCGTATTTATACAGGAGAATTGGATCCCTCAGTTGACAGCTTCTTGATGATTCCACATAAGTCAGATTTTAGACAAGATGATAATACCGGATTAACTGAAAACAGACCAGGGCTTATGTTTAAATTGTTGAACTTTGCTACAGGCAATTAAAAAAAAAGAAAAAAGAATTCAATAATGCCTATACCCAAGGGAATATTGTTAGAAGCCTTTTAAATAGACAGTACTTCTCCTCTTCTTCTTTGTCTGCATCTTTTCTCACTTTATGTGGGGTCGATGTTTCTAGCCAGCATTCTCCATCTACCTCTGTCCCACACTTCATCATATATATGCCCTAGCATTAATTCTAATCTCACAATCTCCACTGGCCATATTGGTTTGTTTCCCGTTAATCCTGTATTATCCAATATTATCCTCTCATATAAAATCTGACTTATCTGGAATTATCAAGTAACTGACAGCTGAGGGATCAAATTCTCCTGTATAAATACGACCTTTTGTATAATGTATTCTTTGGGGCTATGGCTGTGAGTCTGCAAGGAACGAACGATGTGTATGCTTATTGTCGAGTATGTTGATGTCACTAATGGACGAAAGTATTAACTCTAATCAAGTCTTTTCATTGTACACACACACACACACACACACACACACACACACACACACACACATATATATATATATATATATATATATATATATATATATATATATATATATATATATAATCTCTCTCTCTCTCTCTCTCTCTCTCTCTCTCTCTCTCTCTCTTTTCCTCCTATCCAATTTGACTTACCCATGGCCATAGGGAGGGATGAAGTAGAGACAGCAATGCACTCTGTGGTCCTGGATATTCTTTCGGTTAAGTCCAGATTCATCCTGGAAAAATTTATTGAACTGCTCGTCCACATATCGCTCAACGCTCTTCCAGCCTTCTTCGCAGTTCACTGCGTCTCCGAAACCTTGTAATAAACGAAAAAAAATAAGAAATAAAATTAACCGTTGAATGACTGAATTGATAAAATAAACATTTGTAAACTAAATTAATTCAGTAAGAAATAGTGCAGCATCTGAAACAATGGGAAACATTTTAAGAAAATAGTAAAAGAAATATAACCTTTGAGTCATGCAGGGCATATCACCCATATCATCTTTTTTTTAATGTGTTTTAACTAAAAGAGAATTATTCCCCTTTTTAAAATCTTGACTTAATTAAGCTTGATTTTCCCCTTGACATATTAAAGTGACCATGAAATGCATGACATCGCTTATGTCTTTATGATAGGGGGGGGGAGGAAAAGCAGGATGCTATTAGCCCGAGGGCTCGAACAGGGAAAATAACCTAGTGAGGAAAGGAAATAAGGAAACTAAAAGAGGACTAATTAACAATTAAAATAAGATATTTTAAGAACAGGAACAACATTAAAATAAATCTTTCATATATAAACTATAAAAACTTAATAAAACAAGAGGATGAGATGTAAGATAGAATAGTGTGCCCGAATGTACCCTCAAGCAAGAGAACTCTAACTCAAGATAGTGGAAGACCATGGTACAGAGGCTATGGCACTATCGAAGACCAGAGAACATTGGTTTGATTTTGAAGTGGCCCACTCCTAGAAGAGTTGTCTACCATAGTTAGTCTCTTTTACCCTTACTAAAAGGAAAGTTGGAAAAGCTGGATGCTATAAGCCCAAGGGCTCCAACAAGGAAAAATAGTCTGATGAGGAAAGGAAATAAGCAAACAAACTATAATTGAGAAATAATGAACAATCGAAATAACATATTTTAAGAACAGTAACATCATAAAAATATATCTTTCATAAAAAACTATAAAAAGAGACTTGTGTCAGCCTATTCAAAGTATAAAAATTCGCTGTATTTTTGAACTTTTGAAGTTCCACCGATTCAACTATGGCGATCAACGATACTGATCGTGATACCTTTACTCCAATAAAAAGCTAACTCATTTATTAGTCTCGGGTCGAGTAGGCTACAATGTTGAAGAACATTACTGATCGAGTCAGTCAAGTGTGATTGACATTCCTGATATTAACAATCATTCAGAAACAGCCTTTTAGTCGGCCTCTTATTAACTTCTACATTATTGAAATGGCCCATTCCCCTTTCGGTATTGCTCAAAATCCCAAAGACATACATCACCATTTCTACTATAAAAAAATAGTACTTGTATTCTTTGCCAACATACAAGACTGCGTCTATGATTAGAACAAGACTCATGTCAAAATAAAAATTACCATTGAGGATTATTACCAAAAGTGCCCCAGAGGAAGTATTTATATATACTGTATATATATATATATATATATATATATATATATATATATATATATATGTGTGTGTGTGTGTGGGTACACAAACACACACACACACACACGCACACACACACACACACACACATATATATATATATATATATATATATATATATATATATATATATGAAAACATCCCTGTCAAACATCCTGGGGATTTTATGAAATTCATTCAGAAAAAAAACCCCACATTTAAGTTTTTTTTTCATATTTCCCTCAATCTATTACCCAACCCTTGGTTATCTATTTGAGAATAAAGGCAAACAGCTCAAAATGTTAAAGATACTCTTGTTTTCACGTCACTAAGTAAAATATATATATATATATATATATATATATATATATATATATATATATATATATATATATATATATACATTTATGAAGAGTTTATAACCAATATCTTTATTCATTGCTTTCTTTATTAAAGGGGAGATGTGACGTTTGTGTTCTCATGAAATATAGTCATATTTAGAAAATATCTTATCATTTCAGGAAACTGGAACATACTGGAAATATACGCATTTTCAATCCATTACTTCATTAACTTCAGTAAAAGTAAAATCTGCATCATGGTGAACTTCACACACACACACACACACACACACACACACACACACACACACACACATATATATATATATATATATATATATATATATATATATATATATATATATATAAATCATCATCATCACCATCTCCTCCTACGCCTATTGACACAAAAGTCCTCGGCTAGATTTCGCCAGTCGTCTCTATCTTGAGCTTTTAAATAAATACTTCTCCATTCATCATCTCCTATTTCACGCTTCATTGTCCCCAGCCATGTAGGCCTGGGCCTTCCAACTCTTCTAGTGCCTTGTGGAGCCCGGTTGAAAATTTGGTGAACTAATCTCTCTTGGGGAGTGCGAAGAGCATGAACAAACCATCTCCATCTACCCCTCAACATGATCTCATCTACATATGGCACCTGATTCTTCACTCCCAATATCCTTCCGAGGGCTTTGTTCCCAAATCTACTAAATCTGTTGGATATTGTTTCATTGTCACACCACGACTCATGTCCATACGGTAACACCGATCTCACTAAACTGATATCTAGTCTGATTTTTATATGTAATTTCAGGCGATTTGATTTCCAAATTTTACGTACCCTAGCTATTGTCTGATTTGCTTTTTACAATTTTTCATTAAACTCATATTCTAAATATCCTGTATTAGATATCATAGTTCCTATATATTTAAATGATTTTACCTCATCAATCCTTTCTCCTTCCAATGATATATCATCTTTCACTGCATATCCCGTTCTCATCATCTCTGTCTTTCTTCTATTTATCTTAAGCTCAACCTCATGTGATATTTCATGCATTCTGGTAAGCAAGCTTTGCCAGTCCTTTGGTATTCTGCTAATAAGGACAGCGTCATCAGCATACTCTAAGTCAGCTAGTTTCCTGTTACCAATCCAATCCAATCTATCTCCATCATCCCCAACTGTTCTATGCATTACAAAATCCATGAGGAGGATAAACAACATAAGTGACGACAACTATGCTCATGAACAGACTTAATCAAATTTACATATTTAAGAGGAATTCCATATTAACGCAAGACTATAAACACAATTGGCCGGTGCACGATATCAAAAAATCTTTCATAGTCTACAAATGCCATCAAAAGTGGATTCCTATATTCTACACATTGCTGTACATGTCTCAAAATGAAAATTTGGTCTGTACAACTTCTACCTTTTATAAATCCTGCGTGTTCATTTCTCAGCTTTTCATTAATCTTTCTCTCTAGTCTTTTTTAGAATAAGCATACTATATATTTTCATAAACACTGACGTAAGTGTGATGCCTCTGTAATTAATGCAATCGGTCAGATCTGATTTTTTGCCATTTTCACCAACGCTCCTAGATCCCATTCATCAGGTTTTGCCTCTTCACGTCACATTCTACAAAATAATCTTGTAAGTATTTTGGTAATCACTTCATTTCCGCCAATATCATCTCGGCAGTTTTTCCATCGTATACTAGGGCTTTCCATCTCTCGAATTTTTTAATGATAGCTTCGACTTCGAACACACTGAATTCATTCATGAGCACATCAAGGTCTTCCTCAGCTTCAGGTATATCAATCAAATTATTCCCTTCATATCTCCTATTCATGACTTCACTAAAGTGTTCCATCCAGCATTGCCTTTCTTCATCTTCTGTTGTTATAACAGATCAATCTCTCTTTTTTTATGGGTATATGCTTCTTCTTTGCCCCAGTCGAGATTTCGTTAATAATTCTATGAGCGATTCTCACTCCATAGCCACACCTTGAATTCATAGCTGTGTCAGCCTCATCTCCTTTCCCGTCTAAATATTCTCTCCAGTCATACCTGGCTTTTCCTCTGACCTTACTATCAAAACGGGAATACTTAGAATGCTCTACATTGTAATTTTCATTACCTCCTCGAAAACTTTCAACAATACATATCTCTTTGTCTCCTTTTTATAGTATCCAAAGTATCAATTGATATCCATGGTTTTCTCTTATAACTATATGTCCCAAAACTTCACTACCAACTGACTGATATATGTTCTTAATATCACAGCATTCTTCATTAATTGTCTGCTCTTCTTCTCTTAAAGTCTTTAAGACTGCAAATCGATTCCTACATTCAATTGCAAGGGTTTCTCTGAGCTCATCATCTAGAAGCTTAGTTGTATCAAAGCTAGGTATTATTTCTATATATCTGTTGGGTGTTCAGTTTTAATTTCAGTGTGGCAATGAGGAGCTGGTGATCACTACCAATATCTACACCTCTATAGCTTCATACATTTCACAGAGTCCTTCTTCTCTCTTTATTAATGACTATGTGATCTATTTAATTTTTGTAATTGCCACATGGGGAAGTCCTTGTATATTTGTGGATGTCCTTTTACTGGAAAAGAGTACCTCCAATAACAAGATTGTTCGTTGAACAAAAACTTATAAAATGTGACCCATTTTCATTTGCAACTTAGCCAAGGCCCCCAACACCCATCACATTCTCTATCCCTTGATTATTCCTTTAAACTTAGCACTGAAGTCCCCAATTACAATTTTCATATCTCTCTCAGGGATCTCATCTATTACGCTCTACAGTTCTTCATAGTTTTCATCTTTCCTTTCTTCAGGGGAATCATTTGTTGGTGCATAGCAAACTATAATACTCAAATTGAACTGCTTTGATTTTAACTTTGCAAGTAACAATGTACTATTTACAGGTCTCCATACCGTTAATGCCGTTTTTGCTCTTGGTGTCATCATCATTCCTACCCCTTCTCTTCCAACTCCATCTGTTCTTCCTGAGTAGATATATATATATATATATATATATATATATATATATATATACTGTATATATATGTATATATATATATATATATATGTGTGTGTATATATATATATGTGTATATATATATATATATATATATATATATATATATATATATATATTGCCTTGGTCCAAGATTTCCTAACCAATTCCCTTACAACATGTTTCAGTTTGGGCTAAAGATATCCAAACTATATTTCATAAATTCATTCTCCACTTGCTGTAGCTTCCAAATCTGATTCATGGTTTAAACTTCCTAATTACCAATTTTAATTTTTTCTTTAGTATTTATAGACCAGGAGATTCTTAGCTTTGGCTAGATTCATCAAAGGATAGCCAGTTCCTTGTGATGCGCAGTGTCTATCTAACTAAGGCAAGTGACCCCTGCCGGTCCGTACTAATTCCAGTATCTTCTTAAGCCAAGCATCAGGAGTAAACCCCGAAAAGACATCTAGTCTATCGCCTCAAACCCAATCCGTCACCCTGGTGCCAGTGACTTCATCGAGATTTAAGGGGGCACTTTCCCCACACCCAAAGTTCTTGTTACTCCACCAAGTTGGTAAACATGGATTGTTAAAATGTACCTACTAGCACGGTGTAATATATATATATATATATATATATATATATTTATATATATATATACATACATATATATATATATACATACATACATATATATACATATATATATATATATATATACATAATTATATATATATATATATATATATATATATATATATATATACAGAGAGAGAGAGAGAGAGAGAGAGAGAGAGAGAGAGAGAGAGAGAGAGAGAGAGAGAGAGAGAGAGAGAGAGAGAGAGATTATTATGACCCTGTTGACGAACTGCAAGACTTTTTCCAGAAACCTATAACACTTTTAACTATGGTGATAAGTTTTGTAGGTTTGAAACAAGGATGTATGGTTTTTCAAAGGATGTTTGTGATCAAGTTTGCTCCCCTGTAGACATATAATTATGGGAGAATGCTCATGAATAAGGAGCTTGAGTTCTTCATATTTGGCCCTTAAACCCTGACAATTCCATTGCAAAATGGAGGAAAAACCTATGGTTTATATTTTGGTAGACCCCTTAGATGGAGTCTTCCCATTAGCAGTTTTTGATGTAACCCTATTTCCAGGTGGTTTTATTAAAGAGGGTCTTGATAGATTGGGTTTAGCATTTATGATTTTCTTTTTGTCTTTTTGATCTAATTGTTGAGGGGGATGGTGGACCTCAACTTGAATTTCCGATTTGTTTAAATTGACTTCCAGTTGATCAGAGGCATCAACAAACAAAACATTATATTTATTTGACGTTATAATTTTGATATTTCTAATGGAGGGGGCGAGAGAGATGGAGGTCTCACTCTTTTCCAATTAACAGGTGGTGAGCTACCAGGTTTTTGCATCTTCCCTAATACAGGTGCACCTGGTAACTTGGTTTCAGGTGGAATCTCCATCAAATCAGGCAATAGAAAATAAGAGGGGGTAATATACATAAGTATGTGGATTTGACGACCTGTGAACATCAGATCGAGTGTTTGGTACTTCCAAATGATTGAGTCCACTACCAAGAGAGGAGAAAAGCAGCAGAGACTGGTGAAATCTGAAAATGGAGCGCGGAAGAACAGAATATTTAACATAAACTACTATTTGAGAGTAAATATCATGGGAGATATAAAAGGAATTATGAATTAAATGAGATGAATAAGGTTGTAAAAGCTATAAAAAAGGGCAAAATTGAAGAATCGCATCAATAGAATTCATGAAAGGACTCGAAATCACACATTTTCATAGATTTGTAGTGTGATTATTAAATAAATCTAAATATAAGTATGATGATATTGACAGTGATGGGTTTCCTAATATTGAGGCGAGATTACTCCTTTAAAAAGCAAAAATCTCACTTTAATACTAATTTGCTGGCATCCGTTTAAGGTAGGTACCTTGTAAGATCACGCGCAACCAGTACTTCTTCTGTCTTACTAGGAACGCTTCTTTACTTAGTTTTTTTTTTTTTTTTTTTTTTTCTTTTTGATGAGGCGCATTTGCATTAACTCGCAGCGGTGCCCTCTTAGCTCGGTAAAGTCTCCTGCTATCTGATTGGTTAGAATAATCTCGTCCAACCAATCAGCGAGCAGGAAACTTTTCCGAACTAAAAAGGGCACCACTGCGAGTCGGTGCAAATCTGCCTCACTAAAAAGAATTTACTATAGGAAGTCAAGCGTCCATTTCCCCGACGTTGTCCTTATTTGACTGTATGTGGAAAATCGAGCATGAATATTAAATGGTGCTTGACGTTATATATATTTCCTGGGCTCTTTCCAAACGAGGCAGGGGCGGTGTGTGTGTGTATCTTTATTCAGCAGCACTATTTCAATGGGGATGGCAGTCAAATTCAAATAAGATATGGTTTTTTACTTTTATAGATTTAGCCCCGGAACGTTTTGGTCGCATCCCATGTCTGGTGTCATGGCGGTTGAAATGGGAGAGAAATATCCAAATGCTATGAAAATGTAACAGTCTAACCTGGTTGAGAAAGTAATGAAATGTTTGTTATTAAATTTGGATATCTATATAAAGAGAGAGAGAGAGAGAGAGAGAGAGAGAGAGAGAGAGAGAGAGAGAGAGAGAGAGAGAGAGAGAGAGAGAGAGAGAGAGTACATTTGCAAAGGTTTACCATTCGTAGTTGTAAAGCTGAAAAGGAGAAAGACACGGGAAATTTTTGTTTGCTGAAAAGGCAGAAGTGTTAGGACGAAAGGTTCTAAATATTTAGGACAGGGAAAGGGTTCGTAGAACATGAAGGTGTGAGATACATTGTATAAAAGAGGGGGGGGGGGGGCGGTTTAAGGAAGGAATATGTAATTTCTAAAGATTCTTATACATAGCAAGAGTATGAAAGGGAAAATGGTGAGGAGGTTTTTCTGGAAATTTTTCTTTTAAAAATAAGACGGAAAAAAGTAAAGCGAATGAAATGTTAAGAAGGAAGAAAAATATATATCATGATGTTCTCTGTTATTTAAATGTCAGAAGGTTTTAATGATCATGCAAGACATAGGTGAATGATGATCTAGCAATAGCACAACTTGCCTCTTACCCACCTGGAGTATCGACGACTGTTAGTCTAAGTTTAACGCCTCTCTCCTCGATTTCTATGGTCTTTTTTTCTATGGCGACAGTCTTCTCCACCAACGCTGTAAGGAAAGATATAAAAAAATCATAAAAGAAAATACATAATTTATATTTTCCTGTTAAAAAATTGTTTTTGGAAAATGTTATAGGGTTTTTAAACATAAATTTATCATAAAATGCCCAGATAATTTGAAAAAAAAAAAACAATCCCTTTTCCTCCTTGTAAGCAACGTCAAGAAAATACTTGAAGAAAGTCAACAAAACTAAAATATAATTTTCTAAAGGTAATTAGTTAAATAATTAATAAAAACTAAGTCCTAGATATTTAAGAAAGACCTAGAGTAACAAATATTCTCAGAAAGAAATGTTGTTTTTTTTTTTCTTTTTTTTTTTTTTGAGAGAGAGAGAGAGAGAGAGAGAGAGAGAGAGAGAGAGAGAGAGAGAGAGAGAGAGAGAGAGAGAGATCATCGTAACAATATTTGAGATAGATTATACTCAGCGCAGCGAATGATGGCCGAGAAGGGAGGATACTTGCTTTGAAACAGATTCCCCCACGGATACAATGTCTCCAAACTTCTCTGTTGCATACATTCTCTTTCTGTGTCTTTATAAATTGGTATACAGTATTTCTGAAATGTTTTCTCACTATTTACCTTTTCTTCCAAGAAGTATCTGTTCACGTTTTATATGACTGCTTTAGCTTGACTATGAAGTTGACCATATGACTAGCTAAACCAGGGGAACAGTCCAGCACAAGTGTGTGTGTGTGTGTGTGTATGTGTGTTTGTGTGTGTGTGTTTGTGTGTGTGTAGCGGCAACATTTGGCATATGAGCATGGGAGGGGTCCCCACTCATATGATACCTTTAAGTTTGGGGGAAACCTTTATACAGAAATGCGCTGAATTTTATCTCAATGGTGGTGTGGAACAACAGTTACAATAATTTTAGATACAGTTCCAGAAATATGCCAATTTATATATAAACAAAAAGAGAGAAAGTAAAACAGACAGAGGGTAAAGAGGTGGACCGGGGTCAGATAAGGAGGCCAAGTCGGTGATCTGTGGAGATAGGGCATAAGTTGGGGAATCCTCTTGAAACCAGGTGCCCTCCCCTATCGGGCCTTTCTTGCAGTGTTGAGTATAGCAATAGAATAATGAAAAAATAGCAATATTATTTCCAAGGAATATCGACAGATGATTATTTGAAAAAAATGGATTTGGATTTGGATTTTTGTCCTTTCTCATTAGGTATTTTGGAAAAAATACTCTAGAGGACTGTGAAATTTAAAAATTAATATCTTTTTAAATGAGCTATTGGACATTCCACGAGAACTTGGCACTTTAAGAACTCTTTCTTAGGACAGACATAGTCAAGAAATATATATCCAAGAACAGCGTTTCCTTCTGGCTTTGTGGAGCTATCAATTGAAAGTATCCTCAAACTTTGAGGAATGCAGGCCAACTCGGGTGAGGGCTCACAAAGTCAGGGTATCAGTTTCACACTGGCCTTCAGAAAGAGCCTGTCAGTAGTGCAGGTATTGAAGGCATGAGTCTAGAAATGTCAGATGACCTTCACCTCCCACTATCTGCAGGAGTATACCCAGAAATCCTTGGATACTTTACTCCTTAACCCTGTGGTGACTTCTCAATAGGTTGTGTGTGTAACCAGCCCACTCCATCACGGGAGAAGAAGCATCTTGTCTAAGATAATGTTTATTACATTAGTATGAGAATGAAAGTAAGCTGACTAAGATGAACTGCAGTGTAGCCGTTAATTGCTGAACGAGGCGATGATACGGGTAATTTTCAAAACCGAGCAACCTTTCTTCTATTCTTTTTTACACATGATCTGTGGGGAGGTATCTCTCACATCCTCCTCTAATGAAGGGATAATGCATGAATGTATGCCCACACCATTACTTGTCTTAAGGTCTGCGAACATTCTGACAACATATCCTGAAACTGAAATGGATATAAGGTCCTCCAGATACAAGACATTGTCTAAGTACAGGAAATTGAACCAGCAAGAATCTGGTTCATAAGGTTGCCTCCTTTCAACAGGAAGACAGAAGGTTTGTATTTGCATATGATCAAATCACAAACTTAAAAAGCAATTTGTATTTTTCCTAGCTATACAAACCAAACTTTTCAGTCCCATTAACGATCCAATCGCCGTTCCAGTTTGCGCTGAAGCTGTACTCCTAATTAAAGGACTCATGTTTGTAAAACTAGGAAAAATAATACACAATACTTTAATAATTTGTTTATATATATCATATATTTACATATATATATATATATATATATATATATATATATATATATATATATATAAAAATTATTACACAGCTGGTCTAGTGTAGAGTAAATATTTTATTCATGTATTTTACTTGTGTATGTAAGGGGTATATAGCTAGCTCGTAAGGTGAGTTCCTCTCATGTAGGTTTAAACATTTGTTTGTAAATTACGTAAGACTTTCGTCGTTCTTTTAATTGTATTTTTCATTCAAGTCAGTATATGTAAATTTACGTTATTTTCAAGAATTAACTTTTTATTTCACATATTTTGTTACGAAGTCTTATGTAATCTAAGTATGGTGTACGAACCATTCGAGGTTTGAAAACGAGTGCTTATATAGATTTTTTATGTTTTCACAAGGTATTGCGTCGTTATATTTCTATGTGTTTAGGATGTTCTTGAAAACCCCAGAGTTAATTTTATCTTTTTTTTTTAATGTTTCGAGGGGTAGGTGGGTGGAGCTAGCTGGGAGAGGGTTGCCTTGCAAGGGTTAGTTCTCCTGTTTGATAGACTTAGTTGGCAACTTTGGTGCCGCTAGAGCCTGCCCCCAAGCCACAAGAATAATCTATATAAAATTATCTAGATGTTTCAAGTCAATATACTGTATATGTGCCACTAGGAATTCATGAGCAACAGAAGAGATCCAGTCTGTCCCCATAAAAGACCCAACATCCTTTCTCCTCAAGTGCATCAAGTGTGTGCCCACTCAAAAGGGATTTGTAATTTCTATCCAACATATATCCTGTGTATCGGGTTCAAACGTTGATAAAGCCATTGAACACTATTTCCAGTCTATTGTATTATTATAAATATTTGTTTAATATGAATTTCTGTAACTGGTCCTGTGAGATTTAGGTGAGGACTGAAGTGTATTTATTTTGGTTTAAATGTTTGATTACCTCGTATGATAAAAAAAAAAAAACTAAGTGTATCAGTCACTTTTATATAAATTTCGTTTAGTATTTAATCATTGAGTGTTAAAGTGTTAACTATTTTCATTAATGTCAAGATTAAATATTTGTGTAAAATTTAATTTACAGTGAAACAAGTGATTATATAATTTTCAGTGTAATATTTTCTTGTCTTAGTCTAAGGTTTTGTTCAGATTTAATATTTTGAGTGATTCATTTTGGTGATAATTTTTTTATATTAATGTAAATTTTCCATAGAATATATTTATTTTTGTAAAGTGTGTAATATTTCGATCACCAGTTTTTCTTAGAGCTCTCTCGTAATCCCTGACTAAGAATCGAAGTAAAATGTTGTTTTGAACAGTTCAAGTAATTAATAACTCAGTTTTAAGTGTACTTAAAAGTCCTTTGGATATTCAGTGTTATTATATAATCTGGGAGTTATATAATTTTCTCAGAACTCGTATTAATTTTTTCAAGTGTAACAGATTTATGTAAAAATAAACAGGTGAGTTTGGAACTCGGGATGTTATGTAATTTGCCAGCCGTGATGTATATATATATATATATATATATATATATATATATATATATATATATATATATATACTGTATATATGTGTGTGTGAGTGCGCGCACGCGCGCATTATGTGTATTGTATAATTCATTCACTAAGGCTGCCAGGTATGCCTTCAGTGTATTGAGACAACATGACGAAAGAAAGGGATCGGGAACGTTGGTAAACGCATTTAGGGAAAGAAGTGAAATTGTAAAGTTGTAATTCCGATACTGTACCGTGTGAGGCACAATGACGACGCTACCACCCCATGAAAGAGAGAGAGAGAGAGAGAGAGAGAGAGAGAGAGAGAGAGAGAGAGAGAGAGAGAGAGAGAAATACAAGTATGAAACACACTTACATTCAGCCGTGGGAACTTTTCTTTCCCTATAGAGATCTGTGAGGAAGAGGCTGTTGATGAGCGTGGATTTTCCAAGACCCGATTCTCCTACGACCATCAACGTGAAGTCGAATCCCCTTTTGACGCTCTTCCGGTGCACTTGCTCAGGTAGGGTGGCGAAACCAATGAATTCTTGCGAGTTCTGTACAAAAAAATGAAAAAAAAGTTATAAATAAAATGAATAAGAATATAGCATGCATGCACAGCTTTATGGAAATATACATAGAACACAAGTTCTGCGTTACCAATCCATACGTATATATATATATATATATATATATATATATATATATATATATATGTATATATATATATATATATATATATATATATACACACAAATATATTATTATTATTATTATTATTATTATTATTATTATTATTATTATTATTATAACTTGCTAAGCTAAAACCCTAGTAGGAAAAACAGGATGATATAAGCCCAAGGGCTCCAACAGGGAAAATAGCCAAGTGAGGAAGGAAAATAAGGAAATAAATAAACTACTAGAAAATTAATTTACAATAAAATAAAATATTTCAAGAACAGTAGCAGCATTAAAATAAATATTTCATATATAAACTATATAAACTTTAAAAAATAGGAGAGAGAGAGAAATAAGATAGAATAGTGAGCCCGAGTGTACCTTCAAGCATGGGAACTCTAACCCAAGACGGTGGAAGACCATGGTACAGAGGCTATGGCACACCCATGACTAGAGAACAATGGTTTGATTTTGGAGTGTCATTCTCCTAGATGAGCTGCTTACTATAGCTAAAGAATCTCTTCTTCCCTTACCAAGAGGAGAGTGGATACTGAACTACTACAGTGCAGTAACCCCTTGGGTGAAGAATTGTTTGGTAATCTCAGTGTTGTCAGGTGTATGAGGACAGAGGAGAATATGTAAAGAATAGGCCAGACTTTTTGGTGTATGAGTGGGCAAAAGGAAAATGAGCCATAACCAGAGAGAAAGATCCAATGTAGTACTGTCTGGCCAGTCAAAGGACCCCATAACTCCCTAGCGGTACTATCTTAACGGTTGGCTGGTGCCTTGGCTAACTTACCAACTATATGTATATAAAAAATCATATATATATATATATATATATATATATAAATATATATATATATATATATGTATATATATACATATATATATATATATATATATATATATATATATATGTATATATATATATAGTATGTGTGTTCATATATATATATATATATATATATATAGTATGTGTGTTTATACTGTATATATATACAGTATATATATATATATATATATATATATATAGTATGTTTATATATATATACAGTATATATATATATATATATATATATATATATATATATATATATATATTCAATAGCTTTACATATAACACTTTGGAATTACTTGCCTTACATATTAGTAATAAGCATAGTATCATATCTCGTTATATGAACCTATAAATGAATATCATACTGCTCGAACGGATTCAGGAGCTATAGTACAGTGGGTGTGCGCCAATTGCATGACATAACACAAGAACCATGACCAAACTTCTCTCGATTAAATCTGACAGGGCCGATAGCTGAAGTGTCTGCCATTTCTTAAGTGAACGATTTTGAATAAGTGAGTTTAGCCTTATCGAAGAAGGTCTCTGCGATCTCTCTGTCGCATGCGACCTAAAGTCTCATTTGGCCGTAATGTCAACCATGAAAATACAGCCGTTCAGCCTCAAGGTTAACTTTACTTACTTTACTTTGATGGCTGCTTTTCCGGCCTCTTACAGAAGGAGAACCCTACTCTCTACAGGACCTCCGTTGTCGTTTTACCTTGTCGTTCCGAGTATTTATCGTTTCAGATCACGTATTGTTTACAAAGGATATTCTTCTGTTTTTTTTTTTTTTTGGCGTAAATTTTTATTTCTATACATTCAAAGCTTGTAACACTAATTCTTTTCAGCGTTTTGAGATTCGAGTAACTTTTATGAATAGTCCCACACCCCCACCAGACCTACCTTCTCTCGGTATGTGAAAGAAGGCATGTGTGGGGAGCGTCATATGGTTGGTTATGTATTGTGTATAATTTTTACTGTAATACAATAAGCGCTACGTGTATTGAAAGTGATATTATTTCAGATTTCATTAATAGAACATAATTCGACTTTAATTATAAGTGTCGCAGCATATGTTAGAAAGCGTTGTATCCTGTAAAATTTACTTCAAAGATAAAATATGATTCTTCTCATTCTTGCACTGCACAGGATATTAGACTCTTTTATAGTGATGTTCATCTGTTATTTTTGTATAGCATATATAGTTTGTATTGTTTATAATTACGTTTACGTGATGCCAGTCAGAGCAGAAGTTTCCTAGCGCTTGCCCCAAGCACTCGCAGTAATGTAGCTTAGGAATAAATTGTCTCGTTTTAATATAACGAACTATTATTCCAACCAGAATCGACGACATCAGATGAGAAGTAGAGCCTCAAACTATTAAACTAATATTATTTTAGGTTCTTATGCTACAAAAATATGATAGGATTCACTTTGTCAGTGAAATCTGTCTTTTTCGATGACTTTTTCAGAGGAACCAGTTGTAACAAATGAGTCAGTTATTCAGTGTCAATGACCATCACAGGGAGGTTTGAGTTCAAGTGGCTTTGGAAAAGTAATGTTTTAATTCTATTTCTTACCAAAATATCAATCAATATCAATGATTTTGTCAAAAAGTGTTATCAAATCCTAATGACTTTGATAAGAGAATGGTTAAGAATGACTTTGACAGTTATATTTCAATATAAATGATATTGTCATTATAATCATTCAATTCAATGACTTTTCCCCATAATTTGGTAATAATACAATCAGCAAAGTACTGTACCTGCAGGGGAAGACTATTACTGAGAGTGCACCTCACAAGGTGCACTGTACGCATCACTGATGTGTAAGCGTCCCAGGTGTCACTGCAGTCGCCTTCTAAAGCCCCCCTTGTGCAACTGCAGGTTGTCACTCAATTGCACCTCGGCGCTAAAGGGTCTGTCTCCCAGGCACAAGCAATGGGTCGTATGCCCATGGCCCTAAGTCATAAATTTAACGCAATCAAATCGACTTTGTATAAGGCTTTACAAACAATCCCCCTCATTGCCTTCCTCCGTGAACTCCATTTCCGTAGACATAGACGAAATATTTTTCTTGAATGACATTCAGCAGTGAGATTTTTCTTTGATATTTGTTCGTTTTTATCTTAAATGGCTAAAAAGTGAAACTGCGTCACCGTTACTACGGACAGACAGGAAAATGACTGCTCGGTAAAGCACGTGTTGCATTTCTCTGTGGACACTAAGATTTAATCTAGAGTGCTTTTGCTTTCATGTTATGACCGAGAGTCTCAGTCCGAGCATCATGGAAACATGACCATTTCACAAATACTGATATCATACAGATCTGCAAAAGATTTCGCACTAATTCAAGTATTTACAAATTATATTGCCATTTCATAAAGCTCTATGACAATGTATCGATAAATGTGCTAATTTCTTGTTACTTAGGGGAAATCTGATAAGCTGTTAAGTTACTTTCATATCATATGAAATCAATGAACATTGTATCTCAATTTTCTCAAATTCAAACTTGGAACACTTTTAAATCCTCCTCTATACAGATCACGCAAGAGGTGAACTGTACACAGGGAATGTGGTCTTCCACAGTCGGCATTTCTCAGAAGCCGCATATCGTAGATCTGTCAATTTCATGGATCTTTGTTTACTAAACAGTTCAAAATAAACACAGAAATACTGAAAAAACGTAAGACAAGTTCGCGCATTTAAAGTTTTCTTGCAATGTGCTACAATTTCGCAAACCAATGTGATTGGACAGTCCACACGTTCCTTGTGTGTTGCGCTGTCGCTTCTTTGTCGTCTGTGAAGAATAACGATGGGTGTTGAGAGATGGAAAACACTCTAGAACTACTTACAAGCTGATGATGGCCAACTGGTAATGTAGGTCTTAGAAAATAGCAATGAACAGAAGAAATGATAAAAATATGGAGTCGTCAGTGGCTGAAAAGAAGGCACGGAAACCCTTAAGGGTTTTACATGACTAAACCACCCTCAGTATAAAATGCAATTAGGTCTCGTTTCCCCAATTATAAGACAAAGATAAGAATATTTTGTTTTACGAACAAGTATGTAGCTTTGTTTACAAACACAAAGATGTATACAGCTTCCAAATATTTTGTTTCACATAGAACTTTTGTATTTCGCATTCAAATAAATTTTAAACTGTCAAATTTAGCAAATCTATACAATCTTAAGGGTCATTTTATCAGCTTAGAATAAATGACAGTATTGCTTTGCGTTTATTCGCAACAAAATTTCAACTTTCTGCTAAAACGCCCCACAACAAATTGCAGATCTGTGAAACTGTAGCAATATGTTTCAACGCTTGAAACTCACCTTTGCACAGGTACAGACACACTCATAACCATGTAGAGTAAATTAGGCACTTGAATTTCTTTCCTTTTTCAATATTTTCAATTAAAGGCCTACTAAAATATAGCCCATCTTAATTACCTTTGTTGTCGCGTCGCCAGAGAACTTAAGAATGAATCAATGAAAGTTAACAGCATTGAAATTAGAAAGCAGATTTGTCAGAATAAGAACTCTCTCCTCTTCTCAGGCGACCTCGTTTTTACTTAGATTCACCTAACCAAAATTATCGATTCTTGGAGTAGTTGGTTAAAAAAAAACAGGCTTTAGAAATTTTCCGTCTGTTCTCCTTTACTATAATGCTAATAATTTCCTTTCAAGAAACGGTTATTATTATTATTATTATTATTATTATTATTATTATTATTATTATTATTATTATTATTATTACAAGCTAAGTTACAACCCTAGTTGGAGAAGCAGGATTCTATAAGCCCAAGGGCTCCAACATGGAAAATAGCCCAGTGAGGAAAGGAAACAAGGAAATAAATAAACTACAATTAAAAGAAAATATTTTAGGAAACGTAGCAACATTAAATTAGATGTTTCCTATGTAAACTATAAAAAAACTTAAAAAAACAGGAGAGAGAGAGAGAGAGAGAGAGAGAGAGAGAGAGAGAGAGAGAGAGAGAGAGAGAGAGAGAGAGAGAGAATAGTGCGCTCGAGTGTACCTTCAAGCAAAAGAACTCTACCCTAAGACAGTAGAAGGCCATAGTACAGAGACTATGGCACTACCCATGACTAGAGAACAATGGCTTGATTTTGGAGTGACCTTCTCCTAGGGCTGCTTATCATAGCTAAAGAGTCTCTTCTACCCTTACCAAGAGGAAAGTAGCCATTGAACAAGTACGGTGTACTAGCTAACTCCTTGAATGAAGAAAAATTGTTTGGTAATCTCAGTATTGTCAGGTGTACGAGGACAGAGGCGAATGTGGGAAAATTAGGCCAGACTATTCGGTGTATGTGTGGGCAAAGGGAAAGAACCGTAACCAGGGAGAGGGATCCAATGTAGTACTGTCTGGCCACTCAAAGGACCTAATATTTCAACGGCCAATCTGCTTTTTTTTTTCTTTTTTCCTAGTAACATGTCTTTGCCTCTCAATGCTGTTTCTGTTTCATCAAGGACTAAGATACATTAATGCATTAAACGTTCAATCCTGCCGATATTACCGTGATAATGAGAGAGAGAGAGAGAGAGAGAGAGAGAGAGAGAGAGAGAGAGGGGGGGGAGGGAGATCGACCATGGAGTTCAAGCAAACTCAGCAGCTCCTAGGGGATACTGAGATGGTGCTTAAACACTTGACATTCAAGAGGACTTGTCGCCTGTGTTATAAACCTCCCCTCTCCAACTTCTCTTTCTCCTCCTCCTTCCTCTCCTTGTTCGACCCTCACTACGACCCTTCTTCCTCCTTTTAAATTAAACCCATTAACTGAAGAAGTAAGAAACGACATTTATAAAACTACTTTTCTCTTCTCCGTTGAAACTACAATTTATTACTTACCTTACTCCTTATGTTAATCTTTTTCATAACAATTCAGATACTAACACTTGCTGAGAGGCAAAGAAATTCGTCTTTGGAAGGATATTCCAAACGCAGCATCGATTTATTTTCGTCATAATTCTTCGCTAAAAGACATTACGAACATACCACATAAATATGCAGAGGAGTGACTCATAAAATCTGTCTAGCAAGACTACAGACACTGACGTTGAAGATGAAGAGCTATTAGAGATCAAAGGTTATTTAAATTCTCTTGAAAGCCTTTCCCAAGCGGTCGAACTCGATAAGTCACTGGCTTCGATCCACGCCCTTACAAAAGTGGAACTTCAGCAGAGAAGGCAGCGACTAAAATGTATTGTACGTATACCTCGTGTGTGGCCGAAGGATTTTATCTCATGTGTAACCTGAACTCCTTGATATAGTAGATTCATGATCATGTAAATCTACTATACGAGTGGTAATAATGAGAGAGAGAGAGAGAGAGAGAGAGAGAGAGAGAGAGAGAGAGAGAGAGAGAGAGAGAGAGAGAGAGAGAGAGAGAGAGAGAGAAAGAGAGAACATAACTAAAAATCTGAATAACCATCGAAGAAACTGATAAATGTGAGAGAAAAAAGTAGATAAACCCTACTCATCTAGCAATCAATTACGTACGTGCTGTATGTGAGGCAATTATATTCTCATTCAATAATCCTCTCACTTGTCTTGTAAACACTGAATAAGTAGTATATCCTTATTAGGAGATTACCAGTAACACAAGGAAGAGAAGACCGGGACCATCATTGATAGCATTACGCAACATACCATGACATTGGGTTTCACAGATTTTCTGAGAATGCCAGGCAGGTATCTAAGAACGGAAAGGTGCAATTATTATTATTATTAAATGCTAAGCTACAACCCTAGTTGGAAAAGCAAAATGCTATAAGGCCCCAACAGGGAAAATAGCCCAGTGAGGAAAGGAAACAAGGAAAAATAATATATTTTATGAACAATGACATTTAAATAAATATTTCCTATATAAACTATGAAAACTTCAACTAAACAAGAGTAAGAGAAACGAGATAGAATAGTATGCCCGAGTGTACCCTCAAGCAAGAGAACTCTAACCCAAGACAGTGGAAGACCATGGTACAGAGGCTATGGCACTACCCAAGACTAGAGAACAATGGATTGATTTTGGAGTGTCCTTCTCCTAGAAGAGCTGCTTACCATAGTCATCTGCACAGTCACTTGTGTTTTCCCCTTCTTGGGAAAACAAAGGGAAATCTAAAATTTCTGTTCGATGTCATTCAAGCGATGAGAAGAGCTTCTGGGGGAGACCTCTTAACCCTGTACCACAATAAGCTCTTGTCACGTGTCCTGGATGAGCCATTTGTGATTCTCCAGTACATCCACACGTGTTCACCATCATCCAGAGAGAGAGAGAGAGAGAGAGAGAGAGAGAGAGAGAGAGAGAGAGAGAGAGAGAGAGAGAGTCTTTAATGAAGATTTTGAGAACAAGTTGAAGTAGATCATCAACCTAGTCGAGCTGTTCTCTAGTTGGCACAACAGTTTTTTCCCGACTACTAAGGTATTAATTATAGACCTTCAGTAGGTCAATTAAAAAAAAAAAAATATTTATAAACATGAATAAGGTTGCAAGAGTTTCATTTGAATACGCGGGCAGTACGAAAACCACACACCGTGAGTACATTAAGAGCAATTTTCCCCGTTGAAGTTACAGTTGAAAGAACGAATAATATATTTAGCCCATTGCTTTCATGACACAGCCACATAAAGTCAGACTACGCTAATTAGAGTAGCCAATGGCGTATACTACTGACAGCCTGGCAATAACCCTCGTCAGGAATTTTGACTTACACAATTTATCTTCAATTCACCTTGTTTACCCTGAAATATTCATAACTACACGAAGGCGTACTAGCTCCTATTAGTTCTGCTTACTTGATGTGTCATTAACCATTTGACTTTGGAGGTCAAACTTACTGAATTTTATGATTTTTCGGTATAATAACTCTTACCTTGCTGACACATTCAATTTTTTTTTTTTTTAAACAATGGGTGAGATGTTTCCCATGGTAAAAAATATTGACAAATGAGCTAATTATTTCCATAAGTTGATTATTTCCAATATAATTCCACCAAATGGATATATCTGTGAGGTTCCATTGAGATACGTTCCTCAGTCGTTGAAATATAATAACACATAAAAACACAAACACAACAACGTTTGGTGCCATAAACTCCCTCCAATTATGCTGGTGGTATCATATTCGTTAAAACAACAATTTTATATCGTATCTTTACATAATACAGTAGCCAAAACAAATGAAGAGATATTCACGCTACAACGAATTTGCGAGTTTTGCCACATTTATTCACAATTACAAAGCTAAAAAGATTGAGCAAATTTATAATAATACAAGCTGTCGAGTCCCTCTTAGAAAATGCTCTTAAATTTCCTTTCTTTCACTTTCAAAATCTATTATACTGAAAAAATTTCCTTCAATTTGGGTAATTGAGGAAAGTCGAATTTACCGTTTTCATTTCTCTAGATTGACCTTAGTTGTTTCCTACTTTCCATTCCAAGTTTTATCAATGTAGATTAATCAAATTTTCAGAGAACATCTTGAAGGTATATTGCATTGTAATTCATCTAAAACCACTATATTAACAATTTCATCCTCCAATACTCTAAGATACAATATTCCCCTTCTTCGGGACACTAACAAAAGTTGTCCATTCGTAGTAGAACAGGAAATTGCAGTCACACAAATTCATAGGAACGGATCATACACATGATCAGTTCTCAAGGCCCCGCAAATAATTAAGCTAAGCAAACATGCACACACATACTATATACATACATACATATACAGTATATATATATATATATATATATATATATATATATATATATATATATATATATATGTATATGTATATAAATATATATATATCTATAAATATACATATATATATATATATATATATATATATATTTATATATATATATATATATATATATATATATATATATAAATGCATATAAATATATGTATATATATATATATATATATATATATATATATATATATATATATATATATTTATATATATATATATATCCATATATATAAATGTATATAAATATATATATGTATATATATATACATATATATATACACACATATATATATATATATATATATATATATATATATATATATATATATATATATATATATATACACACACAAGAGTTCGACCTGCTGATATCTCAGCACATTCCTAGGGGTAAGGTTCCTTGTCCCAAGCCCTTTTTTATGCAAGCAGATGCTGGTACCCATTTACAGCGGATTGAACTTCTGGGCTACAGTCAAAGCATCACTCTCAAGAAGATCTTGTAATGGTTGGCTATTGTTAGGAGAAAATGTAGGGTCTGGTAAAAGACTCAGAAAGGATTTGTGAGGCGAAAAAGGCTAGTGTGTATATAAGCAACCCTAGGAATGTATAAAAAAAAATAGCATGTAATAAATTTATCTAATCTGAGGTTTAATTATGGATGGTGAATTTTTATTAAAAAAAGGAGGTAGGCTATTGACACTATAGTCCATTTCTTTTAGCGAGGCATATTTGCACCGACTCCCAGCGGTGGCCTTTTAGCTCGGAAAAGTTTCCTGATCGCTGATTGGTTGGACATGATAATTCTAACCAATCAGCGATCAGGAAACTTTTCCGAGCTAGAAGGGCACCGCTGCGAGTCGGTGCAATTCTGCCTCGCTAAAAGAAATGGACTATAGTTATTTTCTGGATATTTTTTCTGTTAGGTAGATGGAAGGGTAAGGAACGCAGAGGTATAATGATGTGATAGAATTGCTGGAATATGTAAAAATGAATTATAAAATCATGTTGAGTTGAACTGATCAGGTGAAGGGAATAGACGACTGGGGGTTGATGAAAACTGTATATAATTTAAAGCTTCTGGCTTGGGGAATCAAAACAGGTGCTGAAACTTAATTGTTATTATTATTCTTACTAGCCAAGTTACAACCCTAGTTGGAAAAGCAAGATGCTATAAGCCCAAGGGCTCCAGTAGGGAAAAATAGCCCAGTGAGGAAAGGAAATACGGAAATAAATAAATGATGAGAACAAATTAACAATAAATCATTCTAAAAACAGTAACAACGTCAAAACAGATATATCATATATAAACTATAAAAAGACTCATGTCAGCCTGGTCA
>NC_090760.1:22660436-22670436 GCF_036898095.1 Palaemon carinicauda
TATATATGTATTTGTATATTCGGTTGTGGTATTTTCTTTTATTTCAAATGTACCCTATTAGTTTTAAGCCGGGTTTGGTATTTTTGTTTGGTTTAGTTTCAAGGATAATGTTTAGTCGAAATATCCTTCCGGTTTTGTTATTTTTGTTTGGTTTAGTTTTGAGGATAATGTTTAGTCGAAATATCCTTCCGGTTTTGTTATTTTTGTTTGGTTTAGTTTTGAGGATAATGTTTAGTCGAAATATCCTTCCGGTTTTGGTATTTTTGTTTGGTTTAGTTTTGAGGATAATGTTTAGTTGAAATATCCTTCCGGTTTTGGTATTTTTGTTTGGTTTAGTTTCAAGGATAATGTTTAGTCGAAATATCCTTCCGGTTTTGTTATTTTTGTTTGGTTTAGTTTCAAGGATAACGTTTAGTCGAAATATCCTTCCGGTTTTGTTATTTTTGTTTGGTTTAGTTTTAAGGATAACATTTAGTCGAAATATCCTTCCGGTTTTGTTATTTTTGTTTGATTTAGTTTTAAGGATAACGTTTAGTCGAAATATCCTTCCGGTTTTGTTATTTTTGTTTGGTTTAGTTTTAAGGATAACGTTTCCGGTTTTGTTATTTTTGTTTGGTTTAGTTTTGAGGATAATGTTTAGTCGAAATATCCTTCCGGTTTTGGTATTTTTGTTTGGTTTAGTTTCAAGGATAATGTTTAGTCGAAATATCCTTCCGGTTTTGGTATTTTTGTTTGGTTTAGTTTCAAGGATAATGTTTAGTCGAAATATCCTTCCGGTTTTGTTATTTTTGTTTGGTTTAGTTTCAAGGATAATGTTTAGTCGAAATATCCTTCCGGTTTTGTTATTTTTGTTTGGTTTAGTTTCAAGGATAATGTTTAGTCGAAATATCCTTCCGGTTTTGGTATTTTTGTTTGGTTTAGTTTTGAGGATAATGTTTAGTCGAAATATCCTTCCGGTTTTGGTATTTTTGTTTGGTTTAGTTTCGAGGATAATGTTTAGTCGAAATATCCTTCCGGTTTTGGTATTTTTGTTTGGTTTAGTTTCGAGGATAATGTTTAGTCGAAATATCCTTCCGGTTTTGGTATTTTTGTTTGGTTTAATTTTGAGGATAATGTTTAGTCGAAATATCCTTCCAGTTTTGTTATTTTTGTTTGGTTTAGTTTCAAGGATAACGTTTAGTCGAAATATCCTTCCGGTTTTGGTATTTTTGTTTGGTTTAGTTTTAAGGATAATGTTTAGTCGAAATATCCTTCCGGTTTGGTATTTTTGTTTGGTTTAGTTTCAAGGATAATGTTTAGTCGAAATATCCTTCCGGTTTTGGTATTTTTGTTTGGTTTAGTTTTAAGAATAATGTTTAGTCGAAATATCCTTCCGGTTTTGGTATTTTTGTTTGGTTTAGTTTCAAGGATAATGTTTAGTCGAAATATCCTTCCGGTTTTGTTAGTTTTGTTTGGTTTAGTTTTGAGGATAATGTTTAGTCGAAATATCCTTCCGGTTGTGTTATTTTTGTTTGGTTTAGTTTTGAGGATAATGTTTAGTCGAAATATCCTTCCGGTTGTGTTATTTTTGTTTGGTTTAGTTTTGAGGATAATGTTTAGTCGAAATATCCTTCCGGTTTTGTTATTTTTGTTTGGTTTAGTTTCAAGGATAATGTTTAGTCGAAATATCCTTCCGGTTTTGTTATTTTTGTTTGGTTTAGTTTTGAGGATAATGTTTAGTCGAAATATCCTTCCGGTTTTGGTATTTTAGTTTGGATTACTTTTAAGGATAATGTTTAGTCGAAATATCCTTCCGGTTTTGTTATTTTTGTTTGGTTTAGTTTTGAGGATAATGTTTAGTCGAAATATCCTTCCGGTTTTGTTATTTTTGTTTGGTTTAGTTTTGAGGATAATGTTTAGTCGAAATATCCTTCCGGTTTTGTTAGTTTTGTTTGGTTTAGTTTTGAGGATAATGTTTAGTCGAAATATCCTTCCGGTTGTGTTATTTTTGTTTGGTTTAGTTTTGAGGATAATGTTTAGTCGAAATATCCTTCCGGTTGTGTTATTTTTGTTTGGTTTAGTTTTGAGGATAATGTTTAGTCGAAATATCCTTCCGGTTTTGTTATTTTTGTTTGGTTTAGTTTCAAGGATAATGTTTAGTCGAAATATCCTTCCGGTTTTGTTATTTTTGTTTGGTTTAGTTTTGAGGATAATGTTTAGTCGAAATATCCTTCCGGTTTTGGTATTTTAGTTTGGATTACTTTTAAGGATAATGTTTAGTCGAAATATCCTTCCGGTTTTGTTATTTTTGTTTGGTTTAGTTTTGAGGATAATGTTTAGTCGAAATATCCTTCCGGTTTTGTTATTTTTGTTTGGTTTAGTTTTGAGGATAATGTTTAGTCGAAATATCCTTCCGGTTTTGTTATTTTTGTTTGGTTTAGTTTCGAGGATAATGTTTAGTCGAAATATCCTTCCGGTTTTGTTAGTTTTGTTTGGTTTAGTTTTGAGGATAATGTTTAGTCGAAATATCCTTCCGGTTGTGTTATTTTTGTTTGGTTTAGTTTTGAGGATAATGTTTAGTCGAAATATCCTTCCGGTTGTGTTATTTTTGTTTGGTTTAGTTTTGAGGATAATGTTTAGTCGAAATATCCTTCCGGTTTTGTTATTTTTGTTTGGTTTAGTTTCAAGGATAATGTTTAGTCGAAATATCCTTCCGGTTTTGTTATTTTTGTTTGGTTTAGTTTTGAGGATAATGTTTAGTCGAAATATCCTTCCGGTTTTGGTATTTTAGTTTGGATTACTTTTAAGGATAATGTTTAGTCGAAATATCCTTCCGGTTTTGTTATTTTTGTTTGGTTTAGTTTTGAGGATAATGTTTAGTCGAAATATCCTTCCGGTTTTGTTATTTTTGTTTGGTTTAGTTTTGAGGATAATGTTTAGTCGAAATATCCTTCCGGTTTTGTTATTTTTGTTTGGTTTAGTTTTGAGGATAATGTTTAGTCGAAATATCCTTCCGGTTGTGTTATTTTTGTTTGGTTTAGTTTTGAGGATAATGTTTAGTCGAAATATAATCCCGGTTGTGTTATTTTTGTTTGGTTGAGTTTTGAGGATAATGTTTAGTCGAAATATCCTTCCGGTTTTGGTATTTTTGTTTGGTTTAGTTTTGAGGATAATGTTTAGTCGAAATATCCTTCCGGTTTTGGTATTTTTGTTTGGATTAGCTTTAAGGATAACGTTTAGTCGAAATATCCTTCCGGTTTTGGTATTCTTGTTTGGATTAGTTTTAAGGATAATGTTTTGTCGAAATATCCTTCCGGTTTTGGTAGTTTTGTTTGGTTTAGTTTTAAGGATAATGTTTAGTCGAAATATCCTTCCGGTTTTGGTAGTTTTGTTTGGTTTAGTTTTAAGGATAATGTTTAGTCGAAATATCCTTCCGGTTTTGTTATTTTTGTTTGGTTTAGTTTTGAGGATAATGTTTAGTCGAAATATCCTTCCGGTTTTGTTATTTTTGTTTGGTTTAGTTTTGAGGATAATGTTTAGTCGAAATATCCTTCCGGTTTTGTTATTTTTGTTTGGTTTAGTTTTGAGGATAATGTTTAGTCGAAATATCCTTCCGGTTTTGTTATTTTTGTTTGGTTTAGTTTTGAGGATAATGTTTAGTCGAAATATCCTTCCGGTTTTGTTATTTTTGTTTGGTTTAGTTTCAAGGATAATGTTTAGTCGAAATATCCTTCCGGTTTTGTTATTTTTGTTTGGTTTAGTTTCAAGGATAATGTTTAGTCGAAATATCCTTCCGGTTTTGGTATTTTTGTTTGGTTTAGTTTCAAGGATAATGTTTAGTCGAAATATCCTTCCGGTTTTGGTATTTTTGTTTGGTTTAATTTGAAGGATAATGTTTAGTCGAAATATCCTTCCGGTTTTGTTATTTTTGTTTGGTTTAGTTTCAAGGATAACGTTTAGTCGAAATATCCTTCCGGTTTTGTTATTTTTGTTTGGTTTAGTTTCAAGGATAACGTTTAGTCGAAATATCCTTCCGGTTTTGGTATTTTTGTTTGGTTTAGTTTTAAGGATAACGTTTAGTCGAAATATCCTTCCGGTTTGGTATTTTTGTTTGGTTTAGTTTCAAGGATAATGTTTAGTCGAAATATCCTTCCGGTCTAAGTGTCTATGATAAAGAAAAGGGGAAAGTTTGTACTGAAGAAAGTCTTCTCAGCACAATAAGTTAGACTCAAAGGTAGTGCATATTGCTCAGGCATTCCGCTACACCAGGTGGCATCCATGAAATGTTCCTCTCACATTTTTTTGTTTTCATTGAACCAATCATAGTATGGATGTTAGAATGGTAGCGTCACTGACGTGCCAGCTTCCTGGACCAGGGTTCGATTCTCTGCACGGCAGAAGCTATTATCTTTGAGTGGTTTCACCTTGGGACTCTGATTCTGCGGTCGGTAAGAGAATCCAGATATAAAGGTATTAAAATACAGTATATGGCTTATTTGATATATATATATATATATATATATATATATATATATATATATATATATATATATATATATATAGTATATATATACACACATATATATATATATATATATATATATATATATATATATATATATATATATATATATATACTGTATATATACATATATATATATATATATATATATATATATATATATATATATATATATATATATATATACTGTATATATACATATATATATATATATATATATATATATATATATATATATATATATATATATATATATATATATATATATATAGATAGATAGATAGATATATTCTACAGTATTCACTTATGTGATCTAATAGATATATACAATATAAAGTGAAGCATGTGTCGCCAAAGGACAACATCTGCAATTTTTTTTTCAAGAAGATTACAAGCAAAATTAAAGTCATTCAAATGACAAATCAAGTATTGTCAAATAACTGAGATCACTAAGTCGAGCATTACAGCCAAGGATGTTCAAGGGGTACTGACCGCCCACACAGTGACCACTGGATTGAAAGCAGGGTATGAGATCGGCTAATCATGCAAGCAAAAATTCAGTTATATCTGGGCTTCAATCCCAAAGCAAACATCATTAGGAACTTCTTTTTATCAAGGCCATCAATAGATACATTATATAAAGAACATACACAAGGAAGACCATCAGAGACGAAAGATTTATTATCCACCAATGTAAACTTTGCTGTCCGTCTCTTAAATCTGGGAAATAAATCAGCGATCTACATTTATGAAGGTTGAAAGTTGAAATCTATTTGTCAAACAAACCAAACTAATACTGATTTCATTAATACAGTGGTAACGCGTTCGCCTAGCATTCACACGGCATCAGATCGATCCCCACCCAGGACCATGAGTTTAAGCTGTTTACTGGGGAGGCCACTGCTTTGGTTTGGCACCACAGTGGGGGGTTGGGCTGGCCCGGCTGACGTTCTGGTGAGCATCTATTCTGATGAAACTGGAACTGAAACCAGACAACTTTAACTTTTAACTTTAAAGGAAGATATTTCAGAAAATTCTCATACAAGTGACTACAAACATTTTACCCAGATTTGATCAGTGCAAAGAGAAAGCTAGCTGATAATGATAGTAGCCTCGTCACTCTAATTCTAAAACAATCACACAAAATTTCGTGATATATTTTCCTTTTATATGAAATTATAGAACAGACTCGTTTAGAGAGTGTACGCACTCCAGTTAGAACCTTTCCGCTTTCTGATTCTCTTTCTATGGCAATTCCAGTAACGGAACATTCGTCATTCAAGACAGTACAATTTGACCGCCAGCTGTATTTTTCCCTATCTGTATCATACAAAATACATTGACCACTTTTTTTTTTATTACAGCTTAAGCCTACAGTATATGCAAAGAAAGTAAACGCAGAAGAGGAATGAAACTATGCGGCCTACCTGGCTTGTTAGGTTAGTTCAAGTTAGGTTAGGTTAGGTTAGGTTAGGCCACATACTAAAACAGATAGAATTTCGTAGGCCATATTCACCAGGAAGGAAATGGTTGATACGACAAGGATTTGGTGTATAATATGAAATGCAGTCATACAAAAAGACGAAAGAGTTCTTACAAAAATTCCACATCATTAAAAGTAAAGTAACGCAAGAAAGTTAACGATATTTCCGAAAGAAGTTAATAAACATAGGTTGATTATGTCATATCTTCAGCAATGACGACGACAGCAACGATAATAGATAATAATAAAAATAACCAAAAAAATATAGCAATAATGATGATACATTGATAATAATTCATTGTTATTATTATTATTGTTGATTTGTTCTCATCATTTATTTATTACCTTATTTCCTTTCCTCACTAGGCTATTTTTCCCTATTGGAGCCCTTGGGCTTATAGCATCATGCTTTTCCAACTAGGGTTGTAGCTTGGCTAATAATAATAATAATAATAATAATAATAATAATAATTATGATCAGAAATATCACCGTTTATAAAAAGAAAAATCACTGGAGATCGCTCTAAAGACCCAAGCGGACATCAGATCCGACGAAAAACATCGAAAATTGCTCTTCAGAAACTCGATCCTTCCTAGTCAGTCTCTTGAAGGTTTTAATCAAAGGATCCGACTCCCTCGGTGGCAGAAAACGTTATGCACACTTCACAAAAGAAAAACAAAAACAGTTCAAAAGCTTTTCTACCATCGTCCCAGCCAGATACAACTCCGCCAACTAATCTAACCCTCTCCATCAATCCTCTTTGACAAAAAGAGTTTCTAATATCCAAGTTTGCATTTCTCACACCGAGAAGAACCACTCACAATGTTTAATGGCATCCTATAACTGTTTTCCTTTTTTATAGAGCAACACAGGACTCCCATCATCCCCTTAAACGACACTTAATAGACCTATGGAAATTCAATGAGGACTGTGACTAATGATATTTTAATGTTTATCTGCTCTCCAAAGGAAAAACTGTACTACATATTAAAAAATATCAAATATTTGCACATAGGCGTCAAAATATAGAAATAATGAATCTGTATATACAAACTGATTATACACACACACACACATATATATATATATACATACATACACACACACACACACATATATATATATATATATATATATATATATATATATATATATATATATATATAAATTGGTCTATTATAGAGTGCATATTTTATTCATGTATTTTATTTGTGTATTTAAGAGATGCATGGCCAGCTTGTAAGGTTAGTTCCTCTCATGTAGGTTTAAGCAATGTATGTAAATTACATAAGACTTTCGTCATTCATTTAATTGTATTTTTCATTCAAGTCAGTATATGTATATTTACGTTATTTTTAAGAAATAACTTTTTATTTTGTGTATTTTGTTACGAAGTCTTATGTTATCTTGATTAGGTCTGCTGTATGGCCAATACGAGGTATGAACACAAGGGCTTGCATCATGTTTATGAGGTATTACGTCAAGCTTATACTGTATTTCCACGTACACAGAAAGTACATGAACTTTCTCGAAAAAGATTTACGGTTTTTCTAATGTTTCGAGGGGTATGTCGGTGGTGTTAGCTGAGAGTGTGTTGCCTTGCAAGCGAGGTTAGTACGGCTGTTCGATAGACTTAGTTGGCAACTTTGGCGCCGTAAGCAATGGCCCCCATGCTTCCAGACCCCTGACCTAGAGGGATCTAGAATAATTAAGTCAGTATATACATACATATATATATATATATATATATATATATATATATATATATATATATATATATATATATATATATGTATATATATATATATATGTATGTATATATATCCTAGAAATACATGAGCAGCAGAAGAGATCCAGCTTGTCCCTTTGAAAGAGCCAAAGTTAGTCTGCCCTCTTCTGTCAAGCCTTTCATAGTGTGCACCAGCCAATTTTGTGGAGAGTCCTTCATTATTATGGAATTCCTCTTAAATATGTGAATTTGAATTTGAATAAGTCTCATCATGAGCATAGCATGTGCAAAGTTAATGTTAATGCAGTCCTATCAAATGAATTTCCAGTGAACAGCGGAGTACTCCAAGGGAATGTGTTGTCACCTATGATGTTCATTCTCCTCATGGATTTTGTAATGCATAGAACAGTCGGAGATGGTGGAGAAGGATTGGACTGGATTGGTGATAGGAATTTAACAGACCTGGAGTTGGATTCAAGAAAAATTGGAGAAAGACAGAAGACAGCGATGATGAGAACAGAGTATGCAATGGAAGATGAAATATCATTGGAAGGAGAGAGGATTAATGAGGTAGAATCATTAAAGTATTTAGGAACTATGATCTCCAATACAGGGGCCTTAGAATTTAAGTTTAGTGAAAGACTGGAAACACTAAATCAGACAATAGCTAGGTTAAGTAAAGTTTGGAAATAAAATCGCTTGAAATTATATAAAAAAATCAGGTTATATATCAGTTTAATGAGATCGGTGTTACTATATGGACATGAGTCATGGTATAGCAATGAAACAATCTCTAACAGATTTAGTAGATTTGAAAACAAAGGCCTCAGAAGGATGTTGGAAGTTAAATGGCAGGACAGGATTAAAAATGAAACTTTAAGAGAGATTACTCGAGTGCCATATGTGGATGAGATCATGGTGAGGGGTAGATAGAGATGGTTTTGGCATGCTATTCGTACTCTCCAAGAGATATTAGTTCACAAAACGTTTCAGCTGGGCTCCACAAGGCTCTAGAAGAGTTGGAAGACCAAGGCCTACATGGCTGATGATGATGAATGGCGAAGTATTGAATTAGAAGCTCAAGATAGAGACGACTGGCGAAATCTAACCAAGGCCCTGTGTCAATGGGCGTAGGTGGAGATGATGATGATGATGATTATGATTATGATGATGATGATGATGATATATATGTGTATATATATGTATATACATATATAATTTATATATATATATATATATATATATATATATATATATATATATATATATATGTGTGTGTGTGTGTATCTATAAATGTGTATATATATATATATATATATATATATATATATATATATATATATATATATATATATATATATGTCATGCGTAATCTTAGAAATTACCTACATCATGAATTACGTAGTCAGTGCACCTAATTCATGAAATAGGCATTACATTGCTTGTCTCGTGAAATGTGCAGCAATTTGCCTGAAATGTGTATGAACCATTACAAGTTGCCTAATTCACAGATTAGGCAGCCTGTTTCAGGAAACAGCCTGGTTCCTGATTCAGGCAAATCAATTATAGTGGTACCACAGTAGTTAGTATCTTGATAATGAAGTCTATGTACTGGACACCTATACTAGAAACTTTTACTCGTTACTCTGAAAATTTTCATTCAAGTAATGCTACAGGAACCCAAGTTAAGGACCTTGCTCAAGAAACGCTAGAGGAAAGTGATTCAGGAAGATTCGTTGATGAATCATCATGAGATATTATGTTATGGAGAATCATTTGAATTTGATCGATATTCAACGGGAAAATGCAGCAATTGGCCACAAAAGAAGTCGGGATTAAATGCTACAAACAGCTTCATTTCCTTGAAACAGGTGATTCTGTTTTGCTGCCTGTGAGTGAGTTTGACAGTGGTCGCCTCGAGCCCTAGACTATTGGAGTGTGCCACTAGTCGTTCTTGAAATGAAACCAAGGGGCTTTTACAAAATGGGCATCAATTAAGGAATATTTAACATAAATGATTCCAGAAACCAACTTCCGAAAGGCGATTGCGTTACCAGTAGAACAAGGTAAAGATGTGTAACCTTTCCGTAAAATTGCAGCCATTCATTCCAGGATTCACCAAAATGTTGTTGTGCTGCTAAGTGTGGCACCAAGAGGTAGGTGCGCTTGCAAGAAAAATGGTCAAATGTGTCACAGTCATTACCATCCTAATAACTATGAATGTCAGTATAAGTGTTTAGTAAAATGTATATTCTTGAAAATTTATGTATTTTCCCCCTAGGTATT
>NC_090760.1:22675436-22677936 GCF_036898095.1 Palaemon carinicauda
AGAGATCTGGGTAATCTTGGCTACAAAGGCGGCTGGCAACAGTGAGTACTGATCCAGGGGGAATGATTTTAGATCATCATACTCTATGGAGGCATCCCTTTGCTCACAAAACTAGTCGGAGATTTTTGGGAAGGTGTCATTGGGGATTACAGCAAGGACATTGTTTGAGTGTGTCATTTTTTCATGTGAAACTGAATCATGGCTTGCTGAAATCAGGCAAATGAGCCTGCTGGCAAGGGTGGTAGCCTCACTGTGGCAGCATGGACTGATGATTCGGGGTCAGTGGTGGGCATCGTCGGAGGATACTGCAGACGAACTGGTGAGCTGCTGGGTGGGCTGGGTGTTCGAGGCACTCCCTAGGTCACCAATGTGACAGGAGCGGAGGAAAAGGTAAAGCAATTCCCAGACAACTAACTTTATTTACAGACAACACTGGTATTTATAGTCCCCACAGGTGTCACATACGGGTGACAATTGCGTGTTTATAATCAACCGTTTTTATCAATAACATTGAAATTGGCATAAGAAATATTAACAAAACAATGGAATTACAATAAAGTTTAAATTAGCTTGTTACATTTAAAGACTTTTTACGTGGTTTCCAATAACGATTGCGATATCGAATAAAACGTCGATAGGGTATACCTCCTTCATTTATATGTGCGTTGCTTATTGCACGTGCATTCCAAACACATCCTCGTCGAATATCCTCATTCTATTGTAGCATCAACAGAAACTTTGTCATCAAATTATATCATTCAATCATCGCTTCTATCGAATAGGTGGGTGCATCTATGCTTCCCACAATTCGTAGATCGTGAGTGCATACCTACAAACATCTGCCTTTCAGCATGAAATTTCTCATTTGCTCTGTCAGATGATCATTATTGCCGCCTCCCTTACCAAATTAACTGGTCGTTAAGAGGCTCAAGGGTGTGTGTGTGACTTGTATCTAAGAGTCACTTCAACCTTCTATTTGTTTATTTATTTATTTATTCTAAAGGAATCATTTCTTAATGGTTGTGGGTTTATCTTTAAGATGCTTTCAGGTCTCTCTGGATCTAATGAAGTTTTAGATACAAAGCTTAACTGAACATTGAATCATTTAATCATAAAATAAGTATATTTGCAAATATAGGTAAACGTATCCATACAATTACCTGGTATAACTCATACGTATACATGTACATAAGCGACAATTAATATCACACTTTACTAAAAATAATTATACAAAATATGTAATACAAAAGATCTCATAAAGTATTTCTATTTCTATCAATATATCTAAAAACTGCATGGCAGAATTACCATGATACTTTCGAAAAAGTACTGAACAGAAAAAGGGCATTTACCTATAACCCGAATATATTGAAAGCAAAACTATTCATTTCGTAATTAGAGCAGAAACCTGCTACTTCCTTTGACATGAATGCCGTAGACTTCACAATATGCTTCGCTACTAGCTGAAATATTCGTGCACATACACATTATAATTATTACTAGCTAAGCTACAACCCTAGTTGGAAAAGCAGGATGCTATAAGCTCAAGGACTCCAACAGGGGGAAAATAGCCCAATGCGGCAAGGAAAGGAGGAAATAAACCACAAGAGAAGTAATGAACAATTAAAATAAATTTTAAGAACAGTATCAACATGAAAATATATCATTTATATATAAACTATAAAGACACTTATGTCAGCCTGTTCAACATAGAAAACATTTGAAGTTATTTTTTTTTTTATTACCCATGAATGGCAGAGACAATGGACAGTGACATTGCCCTATCAAGCAAGTCAGTGCCCTAGAGACTGACCATATATACATATGATCAGAGCCCAAGGCCCCTCTCCACCCAAGCTAGGACCAAGGAGGGCCAGGCGATGGCTGCTAATGACTCAGTAGATAGACCTATAGGCTCCCCCAAACACCCGCCCTCCCATATTTAGCTCACAAGGATGGTGAGTTTGCAGCAATCAAAGGCACTAACGAGTTTGAGCGGGACTCGAATCCCAGTCTGGCGTCCACCAGTCAGGGACGTTACCGCATCGGCCACCACAACCTTTAACCGATTCAGCTACCTTAATTTTAGGTAGTAGGTTGGCCAGGGCACAAGTTACCCGTTGAGATACAACCGCTAGAAAGTTATTGGGTCTTCTGACTGGCCAGACAGTATTACATTGGATCCTTCTCTCTAGTTACGGTTCACTTTCCCTTTGCTTACACATACACCAAATAGTCTGGCCTATTCTTTACAGATTCTCCTCTGTCCTCATACACATGACATCACTGAGATTACCAAACAATTCTTCTTCACTCAAGGGGTTAACTACTGCACTGTAATAGTCCAGTGGCTACTTTCCCCTTGGTAAGGGTAGAAGAGATATGGTAAGCAGCTCTTCTAGGAGAAGGACTCTCCAAAATCAAACCATTGTTCTCTAGCCTTGGGTAGTGCCATAGCCTCTGTACCATGGCCTTCCACTGTCTTGGGTTAGAGTTCTCT
>NC_090760.1:22682936-22692936 GCF_036898095.1 Palaemon carinicauda
CCAAACATTGCTGAAGTGACCTACTTGAACAAAGCGAAGGTTTTCTCCATGTTTGACCTCCTGAAGGGGTGTTATCAGGTGCCCATGAACCCAGAAGACAACTCCAAGACTGTCATCATCACCCCCTTCAGTACATACACCTTCAATTACTCCTGTTTTGGCATTCCTAATGCTAGAGCACTTTTCAACGTCTCATGGATGGCATCTTAGGGGGCCTTCCCTTCTGTGAATTTTACGTGGAGGACATATTTGTGTTCTCTTCCTCCAAAGAGGAACACCTCCGTCACCTAGGCATCGCGCTTGACTGCCAACAACAAAATGGCCTTGTTGTCCGGTACGACAAGTGTACCTTTGGTGCCAACAAAGTATCGTTTTTAGGCACCGCATGATTCTTGAAGGAGTCCATCTCCTCCCTGAAAAGGTAGCAGCCATTCAGAACTTCCCAATGCCCTTGACCGTCAAAACAGCTTTAATGTCCCACTGCACGAACTCTGACTAGTTTACTCAGCTTCCCTGGGCCTCTTTGGACTAAGGACTACTCCTAAAGACATCCTGGATGTCTCTGCAGATGAAATGGTGTATGGCAACTCACTGGTTTTCCCTGCCGAGTTGTTTTCCGTCTACAACCTTCTCCGACAATCTCCAGCGCCTTTATCATGTTGTGGGAAAATTTACTCCATTCTGCCAGATTTACAAACCCTCAGTTAAGCATTACATCCGACAGATCTGCATGCAGGAACGCACACTTCCCTGTGCAATGACACTGCTAACGCCCTTTCCTCGTGGTGACATAGTTCTGTTTAGTGAATCATTGGAGGAATTACAAAAGATGATAAAAGATTTGATTACAGAATGGAGAAATGTAGGACCGAAAATAAATATGAGTAAAACTAAAATAATTTTCAATGAAAAAGCAGAAACAACAATTATGTGTTATGGATGAACCTCTACAGATTGTTAACGAATATACTGTACGTACAGTCACTCATATAAATTGATGGATGTCCAGGTGTTTGAGAGAGATTTCCATTTCACCCCTTTCTGGACGACAGGTGTCTGGGAATGCGAGACCAGTCGAATATTGAACTACCTAACTCTGCTGTAGTAATTGTTAACTTTTACGAGTATGTTATTGATCTGTTTTTTTTTTTTCACGTAGATATATATTACAGAGGTTCTGTTCTTTCCTTCTCTTCTGCCCTGTTGTTTTTCTCTCGCCTTTCTACTTGTAGTCAGAGTGAATTAGTTGGGATGGTGGATCAGTCCAGATATAATTAGCAACAAGAAGTATTTCATGACAGTGGATGGAGAATTTTGTAGCATACCATAAAAAAACCTCCCTCTGGATCTTATTTTTTTTTCCAAAGACTCATTTAAAAAAAAAGCTAAGATGTATGATTTTTCCCTTTTTCAAAATTGGATTAAATGGGCACTGCTAATCTTCTGTTATAAAGCTTGACTCTCTGAAAAAGGATTGTTCATTAAACTATTCCATTGGAAGCCTAATTTGATTTGCACAGGCTCACATTGTTAGCAATTGTCTGTGTCATTTAGACCATTATGCCAAATGCTAGGATCTTTATTGTCATTCCACACTACTTACACCTACCCTAGAAATAATTTTTGATATCCTGAAATTCAAATATCTAACGCCACGATCGAAATCAATGGGACTTGAACCCGGTTGTGCCAAGCAGTACACAGAAATTAAATCCCATTGTTAGTAATATTGATAGTAATGGCAAAGGACTTTGCGGGCATGGTGAAATGATGTATTTTTGGGGATTAATTTAATAAACTAAACATGTCAGAGTCAAGCTCTTGGGAGGAATGTAATGTATAGGCTGAGGATTGGCCATAGTCGGCCAAAGCACAAAATCTTTTCGTTTCTTTCTTCTTTAGAGCGATATTCATGCACAGTTTAAGAGTACTTCAAGTTTTGCTTATTATAATTTTTACTTCTTTGCTTGCTTTATCATTCAGTTGAATTTATAGCTATTATTATTATTATTATTATTATTATTATTATTATTATTATTATTATTATTATTATTATTATTATTATTGCAGTTGTTGTCAATTACTTATCTTTTCAAAGTATTTGGTATCAATTTTCACCAACAGATTTCAGTTATGTTTAATTAATGATAATTTTTATTCATCCTCTTTTTTTTCAAATACTTTGGTAATCATTATTTGATGCTTCTACTGATAGTGGAGAAGATATCAGAAAATTTTCCGGAGAATCTTCCATTTCCGGAACCAGACACCAAAATTAGCACACAGACTCGTCGGGGATTGCTCTTTTTAATAAAAAGGATGCTATTGAATTTACAGAAATATTGCATTTCGCAATAAGATGGCAAAGACTTGCCTTATCCGAATGCTCTTGATGTCAAATCATACATTTTTTTTTTTTTTTTTACTGCGCAGAGTCCGAATTTAGAAATATGTACTTACCAATTTCCTATATATGCTATAAAAACTTTAACAAAACAAGAGGAAGAGAAACTAGATAGAACAGTGTGCCCGAGTGTACCCTCAAGCAAGAGAACTCTAACCCAAGACAGTGGAAGACCATGGTACAGAGGCTATGGCACTACCCAAGACTAGAGAACAATGGTTTGATTTTGGAGTGTCCTTCTCCTAGAAGAGCTGCTTACCATAGCTAAAGAGTCTCTTCTACCCCTACCAAGAGGAAAGTAGCCACTGAACATTTACATTGCAGTATTTAACCCCTTGGCTGAAGAAGAATTATTTGGTAATCTCAGTGTTGTCAGGTGTATGAAGTCAGGGGAGAATCTGTAAAGAATAGGCCAGACTATTCGGTGTCTGTGTGGGCAAAGGGAAAGTAAACCGTAACCAGAGAGAAGGATCCAATATTGCACTGTCTGGCCAGTCAAAGTACTCCATAACTCTCTAGCGGTAGTATCTCAACGGGCGGCTGGTGCCCTGGCCAACCTACTACCTACATATATATATATATATATATATATATATATATATATATATATATATATATATATATATATATATATATATATATATAGTTTGCCTAAGTATATTATACATAGAAAATAATGGTGTCATTTGAAAAATGAAATTATTCAACTTTAGACATTTTCGTTTTTTGAGATTTACTGAGGATTTAGTTAGACCCAACTTGTGAAAGTTTAAATGCTGTTTGCCCCTCCTTGCCTTATTGTTATATGGGACTTGAAGTTGACACTTCTGATTTTATAATTCTTATGAAGCCTATAGGCCTAGAATTAAAATGAAGAAGAGACTGTGGAGAAATTTCACAAATCGTAACTTTATGCCCAGATAGACACCTTTCATAAATGACAAGATTTGATGCAAATATTTATTGTTGCTACCAGACATATAGCCATACCCTAGTATGTGTTAAAGACAAGACGACAGAGCCATATTATTATTATTATTATTATTATTATTATTATTATTATTATTATTATTATTCGAGGTACGTTGATATTGTAGAATCTGCCCATTATAGGTGTGGGGGAATATGTCTGACCCGATTATAGCTTTCCCTTCGTAAATTAAAGTTGGATAATATAGGTAGATTTAATTGTATTTCTGGTACCGAAGATAACACACCACTTCGCTTATTTACTTATTCATTTATCATTATTACTTCTCCCTTAATATACTCCTCAGGAGATTAGACCTATATAGGCAGCGTTGACTGTTACCAAAGCTTTGGCTTGAAATAATTTATTGCAAGTTTCGAAACCACGACCCTAACTACCTTTTGCTTCATACACAAAACGACATAAGCAAAATCAAGTAATAACTTTGAATTGATAACCCAAATGCATAGATGGTTATTATTATTAGACAACAGGACTAAGCTTAGAATATTTTCCCTCTTGAACCCCTCTTTCCCACTACGACTATCTACAGACACAGTTCCAGGAATAGTCTCACGGAATCAAGGTGTTCAGAGGGATTCGTGTTTCATTAATGTATTACTTTTTTTCTGAAATATTATTGTAGCACAATTGTTTTAACTATCTAATATTTTTTCAATAATAAAATTTTTCATAACAGTTGAGCAACTTTGTGCATTCATACACATGTTTACAAAGTGAAATATAAGATTTATTACTAAGTGACAAGTTATGTTCAACGCTGTCCAATGCAATAATAAATAAATAGCAACAGTCTGGATGCATACTGTAGACGGGAATCCCCCCCCCCACCTCGTGCCCTTTATTAGTAGAGGAAGAGAAGAAGGAAAAGGATAAGAAAGGGTTACTAATGAGAGAGAGAGAGAGAGAGAGAGAGAGAGAGAGAGAGAGAGAGAGAGAGAGAGAGAGAGAGAGAGAGAGGAGAATTCAACACCAGACCAAAGAAAGCCTGTTGCTGTTTTGCTGGATAACCGGGGGACGTCAGTGACAGGATACTATCTTTCTATCCTGCCTGTCTCGGAACCCCAAACCGAGAGGTAGTCCTGAATCGGAAGACACCTAAGAGGAAGGATCCTCAACGGAGTCTATTTCTTAGGGCTTGACCCGACCCAGGACTCTCGGGAAACCGAGTCTCTTTACTTTAGGTTATCCAGGACGATACAGACATCACTGCCAGTACTGGCCGGAAAATATTCTCTATTTAAGAAGACTCAAACATTTTATGTAAAGTTTATAGATTTGTTGATAAATTCATAATTTTTTTTATAAAGTTTGATAATTAAGAATTTAGTTGCCTTTCATAATATTCATCATTATAGCTATTTATGAATTTTGAATATTCTTCTAGCAAATAGATCAGTATTTTGATGGCCATTGGTAGGCACCCATTGATACTATTGCGAAAGTTATTGGGTACTGTCAGATCCCTCTCTGGATAAAGCACATTTTCCCTTTACTTAATTTTCGAGTCAACACAATATGAATCTCTTTATTAACTTTTAAAGGACAAAACTGGATAACACTATTCCTATTTAAATATGATTTAAAAAAAAATAGTTTACTTAAAAAATCATTGATTAAAATTTTGTTTTAATGTACTGGAGGAACGTAGAGAGTAGAGGTCCCCTTTTTGTTTTGTTTCTTTGTTGATGTCGGCTATCCCCCAAAATTGGGGGAAGTGCCTTGGTATATGGATGGATGGACAAAAGAGGAAAATCAAATAAATAGATTCGAAGAGTAGACTCGAGAGGCCGACCCTGTTATACAATGGGAATAACGAGGTCGAAAGAAGTAGACAGTTACTTGAATTGCTAAACTCTTCTAGAGTCGATGCTTTGCAATGAGAGTATAGCTGTTAGGAACCTTGTTTTCAATTATGGCTCAGCAATAGCGGGTTCTCTGGTGTGTTGCAAGAAGTCTTAAACGATTAAAACATATTATTTACAAGAACAATATCAAGTCGACCTTTCAGGGGTCGGAAGTTTAGTCTGAACACTGTGTCACTGAGATGTGCTTTAAAGATAAAAGACTTTTCACCCTCAAATTCAATACTCCGTATTTATTAGGCCTATAAACATTTCCAATCCTTAACCTGAATATCCAGCCTAGAATTTCCATCGAACAGTTACAAATAGTTTCCAAGATTTCACTATAACTATTGTTTGTTCGTAATTAAGACTGTCTAAGGTCCAAACAATATCAGTAGACCATGTTTGATAAAATTCTTTGGAAACTTCAATTTTACAGCATGTGATGTATGAAGTAGGAGATGATGAATGGAGAAGTATTGATTTAAAGGCTCAAGATAGAGACGACTGGCGAAATGTAACCGGGGCCGTTAGGGTCAATAGGCCTAGGAAAAGATGATGACCATATATAATGAATTTTAATTCAAACTCTTTAAAATATTAAAATATTAAAACTGGTCAGTTTAATTCATGAAAAGTAACTCATCAAAATAGTTTCTCTTAATTATTTTTTCTCTTGGAATCTGAAGTTGTCTAAATTTCTGGGAAATTGCGTAATCGTTTGTACACTGAATTAGATCATATTTGCTGCTACTGAAGAAACACAAGAGGAATATAAATGCTTGATTTTAGAATACTGCACAAAAGCAACGATGTGCCGGTAATGTCAGGTAGGCCTACAATGCAAGGCTCTATAGCTGCAGAAGCTGTGATGTCATATAGGCGTACTATGCAACGCTTAAAACATGTAAATGCAGAAGCTATAATATCAGATATGCCTACAATGCAACGCTTAAAACATGTAGATGCAGAGCTGTAATGTCATATAGGCCTACAATTCAACGTTGAAAACATATTGATGTATTGTAGAAGCCATGACTCCGTTTTATCTCTTTCCTCGGATGTTCTAATGGTATTTCTTTTAAAAAATAGTATGCCTTCACCTAAATGAAAACTTACTATGCAGCAAATGTAAATTAAGATAATCTGCCTTTAGGAGATATGATTATTGTGACAGACTAAAAAAATGGCATCTCATCCGTCTGGGACTTTTTTCGTAACTCATTGATAAAGCCAAGGTCTTAGTAAGGTCTACAGATCTTGGTTAAGTAAAAATTTTGTTTGATACTGGAGGATCATCGGTGCAATGATGGTTGAGGAGGCTCTAGAGGTGGTGCTTTTGCTTTTCTATCCTCACTTAATATGCAGCATATTCAAAATTCATAAATAGCTATAAAAATGATTATTATGAAAGGCAACTAAATTCTTAATTATCAAACTTTATAAAAAAAATTATGAATTTATCAACGAATCTGTAAATTTTACGTAAAATGTTTGAGTCTTCTTAAATGGAGAATATTTTCCGGAGAGTACTGGGAGTGATGTCTGTATCGTCCTGGATAACCCAAAGTAAAGAGACTCGGTTTCCCGAGAGTCCTGGGTCGGGTCAAGTCCTAAGAAATCGACTCCGTTGAGGATCCTTCCTCTTAGGTGTCTTCCGATTCAGGACTACCTCTCGGTTTGGGGTTCCGAGACAGGCAGGATAGAAAGATAGTAACCTCCCACTGACGTCCCCCGGTTATCCAGCAAAACAGCAACAGGCTTTCTTTGGTCTGGTGTTGAATTCTCCTTTTCCTTCTCTTCTCTTTTCTCTCTCTCTCTCTCTCTCTCTCTCTCTCTCTCTCTCTCTCTCTCTCTCTCTCTCTCTCTCTCTCTCTCTTATAATTATTTATCTTTGCATTGGGCAAGCGTTGTTCGTAAGTTGCCACTTAGTAATAAACCTCATATTTCACTTAGGAGATATGTGTATGTATGAAACAATGGTTGTCAACTGCTATGAAAAATTCTATCATTGAAAAATATTGGATCGTTAAAGAAATCGTGCTAGAATATTTCAGAACAAAAAATAAATACGGTAATGTAGCCCCGAATCCCTCTAAATACCGTGATTCCTGGAACTGAGTGGGAAAGAGGGCGTCAAGAGGGAAAATAATTCAAGCTTAATCATGTTGTCTAATAATAACAATTTATGCATTTGGGTTATGAATTCAAAGTTATTATTTAATTTTGCTTGTGTCGTTTTGTGTATGAAGCAAAAGTTAGTTGGGGTCGTGGTTTCGAAACTTGCAATAAATCATTATAAGCCAAATTTCTCGTTATAGTCAAAGCTGCCTATATACTGTAGGTCCAATCTCTCGTGGGGTTTATTCAGGGAGAAGAAATAATGATAAATAAATAAAACTATAATTAATTCTACCTCTATTATTTAATTTTACTTCACGAATGAAAGTCTATAATAGGGTCAGACATATTAACCCAAAGCTGTAATGTGCAGATTCTACAATAGAAACTTATCTCGAATAATAATAATAATAATAATAATAATAATAATAATATGGCTCCGTAGTCTTGGCTTTATAACATACTAGGGCATGGCTATATGTCAGATGGCAACAATATTTGCATCAAATCTTATAACTTAATAAAGGTGTCTATCTGGGCATAAAGTTGCTATTTGTGAAATTTCTCCAGTCTCTTCATCATTTTATTTTTAGGCCTATAAGCTTAATAACAATTATAAAATCAGAAGTGCGAACTTCAAGTCACATATAACAGTAAGGCGAGGGGCAAACTGAGCATTCAAACCTTCACAAGTCGGGCTAACTAAATAATAAGTAAATCTCAAAAGACGAAACTTTCTAAAGACATTAATGAACCAGGTAATAGACAATGATTAAGACTGATAATACAAATATTATTGTTTAAGTAAATAGTAGACAGCAACAATTCATTAAAACATATGTATAATTCTTTGTAATACATAGGCCTATGTGAATAATAAAACACGCAAATTCCAGTAAAACAATTAGAATAAAGACAATTTCATCTTTTGGTATAATATACTTAGGCAAACTATATATATATATATATATATATATATATATATATATATATATATATATATATATATATATATATTTACTTATATATATATATTTATATATATAATATATATACATACATATATATCTATATATATAATATATATACATACATATCTATCTATCTATCTATCTATCTATATATATATATAGATATCTATCTATCTATCTATCTATCTATCTATATATATATATATATATATATATATATATATATCTATATCTATAAATATATATGTATATATATATGTATATATATATATAAATATATATATATATATATATATATATATATATATATATATATATATATATATATATATATAGTTGTTTATCCTCCTGGGAATAATGTCAAGCAATCTATTACAAATATTTTCCTCACGCACAGACTCCCAAGATGATAAGCATTCGCTAATGATTGCTTGTCTACTATTGCGAACGGGAAACGATTATGAAAATGAACGCTTGGTTATAAAAATGAGTTAACTCTTTGTTTCCTTCTTCGGTTGTGTAGCTGTATACTGTACATATAGGCAGTAAGACTATACTTAATTGCCACATATTATTCATCTTGCTGCCTGAAATAGTACAGTCTAAACCTCGTATCTGTAGCCGCACAGTGCTGTGTAGGTCAGACCAAAACAGTAGCATTCTCGTCGACTGCAGCATTCCGACTTGCACCTACAATTAGTCTGCTACCAGCAACTCTCTGCAATGGGTGGAAGCTTTGTCCAAATTATCTTTTCTTAGTCTAGCACAAGTTTAAGGGAATTTTTCCTTTCCTTGTCACCCTAAGTCTCACCCCACATCCTCGCTTTGATCTAGTTTCGGCTTTCATACTAAATGGCCAGTAGAAATAAAAAACAATGTCTGCTCTCTTGTATTTGGTACAGTGTGCTTGTATTGTAAGAAGTACATCGAGCATTGCTTACTCTTCAAAAGTTTTTGAACTTCATAAGGGCCAATCACCCACTAATGCTACACCAGGGTTGTAACTTGGCTCTCAAGAATAGTAATGAGGTGGGATTTTTGACATGTGTGGAGCTTTCTGCTATCATTGGAGGGAAGAAGTCTGTGATTGGTTCTCATGACGGAAGAACTCCTTCAAGTCATACTCTCTGCCTTGGCATGATATAAACAGCTTGGAGAACAAACGATTGTTTGCATTGAAGAGTCAACAGATACTAATACCTGTAGTAAAAAGTCAACCCTGTTCCTTTTGATTTGTTCATAGATGGTGGATTCTTCTTTTCTTCCCCGTCTCTTAATAAACTCCTGGACATTGACATTCCCTTTCTCAAAGTGTGCGCTAACCAGCTCTGAAAAAACTTCAGTGAGCAATGTTCTTTGCATCAAGTGAAAGCAGGTCTCAACTCTCAGCCTGGAGAAGATTGCTCACATCTTGCATGCCTTGTGACAGCTTTTATATTATCTCAAGGAACACTGTGCTCGTTCTGTTTTGTCATGCTGGATGGTGTGTTTAGAACCCCCTTGATCCCACTTCTTGCCTCATACTGTGTACCCAAGTGGCTGACTTCAGGACCAGCTACCATCCACCATCTCAGTACTGATAGGTCTTCAGTCATGTCCATTGCACTCCCGCCTGCCTTGATGACAGTGATGGACCCAGAACAAAAAGCATCTCATTTATTGCATG
>NC_090760.1:22697936-22713709 GCF_036898095.1 Palaemon carinicauda
AATAATAATAATAATAATAAAATAATATTGTTATTATTATTATTATTATTATTATTATTAGTAGTAGTAGTAGTAGTAGTAGTATTTGTATAATATCATAAAAGACCAGCTTCGTAGACGACAATGCTTTCTAAGTAAGTTTCTTCTTAATTTCAAGTGAAAAGATACCAAGAGCCTGGAGTATGCTGTAGTAAACAACTGATGTTAATATGAATACTGTATAGATAAATCAATAAATATGTAGCTAAATGCACAACACTGATCATTTAACAAATAAGCAAGGGAATTGGCTCTATAAGTTGTGTATGTAATCTAGCGGCTGAATGAAATTTCATTTTGGTTATGAATTAGTTAAATTAAAAGAAAAAATAATAGATAAAAGTTGAGATACCACCGCTAGAGAGTTATGGGGTCCTTTGATTGGCCAGACAGTACTACATTGGGTCCTTCTCTCTGGTTACGGTTCATTTTCCCTTTGCTTACACATAAACCGAACAGTCTGGCGTACTCTTTACAGATTCTACTCTGTCCTCATACATCTGACAACACTAAGTTCACCAAACAATTCTTTTTCTCTCAAAGGGTTAACTACTGCACTGTAATTGTTCAGTGGCCACTTTCCTCTTGGTAAGGGTATAAGAGACTCTTTAGCTATGGTAAGCTGCTCTTCCAGGAGAAGGACACCCCAAAATCAAACCATTGTTCTCTAGTCCTGGATAGTGCCATAGCCTCTGTACCATGGTCTTCCACTGTCTTAGGTTAGAGATCTCTCGCTTGAGGGTACACTCAAGCACACTATTCTATCTTGTTTCTCTTCCTCTCGCTATTTTGAAGTTTTTATAGTTTAAATATGAAAGATTTGTATTAATATTATTATTGTTTTTAAACTTTCCTTGTAGTTTTTCCTTATTTCCTTTCCTCACTAGACTATTTTCCCTGTTGGAACCCCTAGGCTTATAGCATCCCGCTTTTATAACTAGGGTTGTAACTTAGCAAGTAATAATATATATACATGCATATATATATATATATATATATACACACACATATATATACATATATTTACATATATATATATATACATATATATACATATATTTACATAATTATATATATATACACACACATATATATATATATATATATATATATATATATATATATATATATATATATGTATGTATGTATGTATGTATGTATGTATGTATGTGTGGTATAGCCTTTTCCCTACAAGAATGTGCCAAATGTAGGAACTATGATCATTCACATGCAATAATGATGCAGAGAATAATCAAACATAAGATTAACCCAAAAAATGAAATATAAAATGTAAAAATCTGAAGGAAGAAAATGCTTGGTGCAAAAACTTAATACAACAAAATATATGTCTAAATGAAATGAAACCGAATATTGATATAAAATTTGCTATTTAACAAACACACAATATAATGCAACAAGAATAACAACAAACAGGAATAAAATAAATATAGGGTAACTATAAAAAGAAGATAAATGTGGAAAAAAGAAGACTTCAAAATAAAGTTTTTTTTCAACAAATAAAATCAAACTAAGAAAATAAACTAAAATCTAAAAAAAAATTGAATGCCGAACAAAACATGAACATTAAAACAAAAACTTGGATAACATAAAAGAAGTGATGATAAAAAATGAACAAGGAAGACGATGATGATGTCCAGAAAAAAATTAGAAGTAAAATATTAGTAAAGAAATTTTCAAAATGAGAATCAAGTTATCAAAAAACAAAATGACAGTTTGATATACAATTAAGTTAGAAAGTAAACAAGCCTCAGTATAAACATCAAATGTACATATATCATACGAAGTTATCGTAAAAATCAAATTAATATTTAAATAAAATATATAGATTAGCATAATAAAAACTGAAACGATCCCTCCCAGAATAAAAGAACTGATTAAATAACCAACAATGAATCAAAGGAAAATTTATCTGAAAGGAAAATTTAGACACGAACAAGATGAAAGGCATCCGGCAGGTAAGGCCAAGGGTCCTTCATAGAACACTCGAGGATATTCTTTTGTTGCAGGAGTCTTTTGGAAATAGAAAGACCTTTTGTTCACGAGACAAATGACAGTGACCATGTGAGTGCACATCCACAATGAACGATTGTACACATAAAATTACACACACAATTAACGACGTTGGAAATACCACCATTCCCGTTTTTATCACATGTGTTTTTACTTGTGTTTTAATTGTAAAGGACCTCAGTAAAGATTGCTTTGACATACCTGTTTTTATTACAAGTGTTTTCATTAGTGTTTTAGTTGTAAAGGAGCTCAGTAAATATTGCTTTGACATTCCTGTTTTTATCACAAGTGTTTTAATTGTAAAGGACCTCAGTAAATATTGGTTTGACATTCCTGTTTTTATCACAAGTGTTTTAATTGTAAAGGACCTCAGTAAATATTTCTTTGACATTCCTGTTTTTATTACAAGTGTTTTTACAAGTGTTTTAATTGTAAAGGACCTCAGTGAAGATTGCTTTGACATTCCTGTTTTTATTACAAGTGTTTTTACAAGTGTTTTAATTGTAAAGGACCTCAGTAAAGATTGCTTTGACATTCCTGTTTTTATTACAAGTTTTTTCATTCGTGTTTTAGTTGTAAAGGACCTCAGTAAATATTGCTTTGACATTCCTGTTTTTATCACAAGTGTTTTAATTGTAAAGGACCTCAGTAAATATTGGTTTGACATTCCTGTTTTTATCACAAGTGTTTTAATTGTAAAGGACCTCAGTAAATATTTCTTTGACATTCCTGTTATTATTACAAGTGTTTTTACAAGTGTTTTAATTGTAAAGGACCTCAGTGAAGATTGCTTTGACATTCCTGTTTTTATTACAAGTGTTTTTACAAGTGTTTTAATTGTAAAGGACCTCAGTAAATATTGGTTTGACATTCCTGTTTTTATTACAAGTGTTTTCATTAGTGTTTTTATTGTAAAGGACCTCAGTATATATTGCTTTGACATTCCTGTTTTTATCACAAGTGTTTTCATTAGTGTTTTAGTTGTAAAGGACCTCAATTTGTCACTAGTTATTTATATTATATATCTTAGTTTTTCTACTATTTATTTTACTAAATATAACTAAATTTTACGTTATTATAGTAGCATTCTAAGCAAAAAATGTAGTATCCAATTAATTTCCAATGTGAACATAATTTTGCTCTTTTACGTAGCCCTGATGATGGGAATGGATTCCCGAAACGTTGATTAATGGGATAAAGATGTAGGATGATTAGAAGACTTCTTGCAGTCCTCTCCATGATTAAACTTAAGCTTGCTAGAAGCAAAAACTTTGCAAATTATATATATATATATATATATATATATATATATAGATATATATATATATACACATATATATGAATATATATATATATAGATATATATGTGTGTATATATATATATATATTTATGTATGTATATATATACATATATATATAATATATATACATATATATATATATATACATATATATATATATATATATATGTATGCGTGTATATATATATGTGTGTATATATACATATACATATATATATATATATATAGTATATATATATATATATATATATATATATATATATATATATATATATATATATATACAGCTATACCTCCTTATCCAGTGTTAATCTTCAGACACCCGTGATTGTGGAATTCTGAAGATAATACCCGACCTATAGTCTACTGTTGTTATCTAATATCCATCTATGGAGTTGAGTAGAGAAATGGAAATGCCACACTATAATCCCCTTTTTCTCTCCTCTCTCCATATACAGATTTGAGTTAAAAAGTGCTGTAATAAACTAAGCTTTTAAGCATAAAGAAATACAATTGTTGTATACAATACTGTATATTGCTACAGTAATAACATGATGATGATAATAATAATGATAGTTATAGTGAAACCGAAAAAACTAACAAATACATAATTTTATCACTATGAGCTGCATTCATAGAAATATATTACCCATGAAAATTATTAAAAGAGGCTTAAAAACATACAATATATGACTATGTAATACTGAATATAAAATGGGTAACAAAAATGCGTGTAGTTGTTGTAGTAGTTGAAATAGTTTGATTGTCACTCTGTTTCTTTGAAATAAAACTATAATATGCAAGATTTTCATATTTCTTAAATCATCATAATGTTAAATAATTTCCACTAGATACGGAACATTATTTCACGCTGAAAAACTCAAATTTGCATAAAAGTTCTGATAATCTGTTATTTCTCTTATTTAGTAACGTAAAAATGCTCTTTTTATTAAGGGAAAGCTCTTTAAAGATATCAAAACATGATTATATGTTCGACTTTACCCAGTTATTTCTAGCATGGAATTTTGGAAATTTAGACTATTGCATTTTTGGGTACACTGTTAAAAAATTGTATTACAAAACGGTAAAAGTCTGGCAACATTTATTCCAGGATTTTTACCGTTTTATAAACGGTTATATTGACATAAAGGAGTGATATTATGGTCACCAACCCGTAAAACATATTAATAAAGTAAGGTAAAATTATGGTTGCCTGTATTTTACAGAAATACGGTTGAGAACAGTATATTTTTTACGGAGAATTTCCGATAAAATTTACGGTTTTTTCTAACAGTGTATGAGAACGTCTATTCTTCGTGTTTCTAATTCCATATTATTTAAAAAAAAAATTCTATTGGTAAAAAGTCTTTTTTTTTTTAAATACTTATGCCAGCTTGTCCACTCCCGGAGGCATCTCTTTTATTTTAATTTTCTTCTGAAAATCCAATACCCTATATAATTCCATCATTTAATGAGGAATAAATTATTTGATCTGTTTTTTTAACATAGTAATTTGTACTTGTAAATGAACGTTTGCTGCACGTCTCTCTAAGGTATGTCTTCCTTATTTCTTTGTCTTCTAGTTTATATATTAACAGTTTTTTAGGTTAGGATAACGATAACTATATTATTATTATTATCATTATTATTATTATCATTATTATTATTATTATTATTATTATTATTACTTGCTAAGCTACAACCCTAGTTGAAAAAGCAGGGTGCTATAAGCTCAAGGGCCCCAACAGGGAAAATAGCCCAGTGAGGAAAGGAAAAGAGGAAAATAAAATATTTCAAGACGAGTAACATTAAAATAAATATCGCCTATATAATCTATAAGAACTTTAACAAAACAAGAAGAAGAGAAATAAGATAGAACAGTGTACTCAAGTGTACCCTCAAGCAAGAGAACTCTAACTCAAGACAGTGGAAGCGTAAAATTTGGCCAGAAAAATAGGTAGAGGAGAATATATTTTGTTAGTCAGTCTTGTTCATGTGGTTGCATGTTGTACATGTAGCCCTTATGTGTGTGTGTGTGTGTGTGTGTGTGTGTGTGTGGTGTGTGTGTGTGTATGTGTGTGAAGTGGGAAAGGGGGGGCGGGGGGCTTTTTTGATTTTAGGGAAGGGGCTCACGATTGGTTAGTAGATAACCATACAATTTAATAATTATTTATGTATGATTCCAGTGGTGAGGTCAAATGATTGCTAAAAGCACATAATTAGACCAACTGAAGTCTATTTAATCAATCACAACTAGAAATATGAAAATATGAAATATGAAATTTTCGGCGTGAAAAGATTCACCTCTTTTTAATATTAACCGATGTTTGTTATTCAAACATGAAAAGATAGGAAATTTTATAGCCTACATTACGGACATTCACTTTAAGCAAAAACGTAAAAGTTACCTATGAAAAATTATGACCTTTTAAAGTAACATATATACACTTATAAACGTACATATAGAAAATATTGAAATGCTTAAAGAATTTCCAATGTAAAACGCTTTCTACATAAAATTATCTATCAAATGGTTATTGAATAAAAAAAAGAAAAAAAAATCAGTTGAGAAACTAAAAAGTAGGTGTTTGAATAACGCCAAAATAACAGTTTTAATGGCATACAGTCGAACTCCTTAACAAAAAAAAAAAAATAAATAAATAAAAAAAAAAAAAAATAAATAAATAAATATTGTCATTCAAACCAATTTGTACATTGCCCTTGTATGCGTTTTAGTTCTAAAAATGTTCTTGGTACAAATGACCAACATTAGTTGTAAAAGATACGAGGAAATGCCATCTTTGTTGAAATAAAAATGGAAAAATTAATGTTAGGAGGAGTTGAGTATATTTCATTTTATATGTTGTGATAAGAAAGTTATAGGAAAATTATATCTTAAACAACCACATAAAGGTTTAAAGGTTTAAAGGTCACTCATGAATGGCAGAGGCAAGGGACAGTGACATTGCCCTAGCAATCAGGACAATGCCCTTGAGACTGACCATATATTATATGATCAACGCCTAAGCCTCCTCTCCACCCAAGTTAGGACCAGGGAGGGCCAGGTAGTGGCTGCTGATGACTCATCTAATAGACCTATAGGCTCCCCCAAACCCCCCAACCTTAGCTCACAAGGATGGTAAGGTTGCAGACACTAATGGCACTAACGAGTCTGAGCGGGACTCAAACCCCCGACTGGCAAACACCAGGCAGAGACGTTACCAATCATGCCACAGCAACATAAGCAAATCTTAGGTTTATGCTCACCCAATGAGAGGAAGGGCAGAAGGTTGGGGGGAAAAGGGATGTCTTTAGTGGGGAGGAAAGGGAATGAAAATTAGACAAAATTCTGTGACTCTTTTTGTTGATGGTAAAAGACATAAACTGAAATGAACAGCACAAATGTGGTGGCCTATTGGAAACGTCCCTGCCTGGTGATGTGCTCGACTGGGGTTCGAATTCCACTCAAGCTCGATGGTTTCTTGTGGTGTCTACCTGCTGAGTCATCAGCAGCCAGTGCCTGGTCCTCCCTGGTCCTAGCTTTGGTGGAGAGGGGGTTTGGTAACTGATCATATGTATATATGGTCAGTCTCTAGGGCATTGTCCGGCTAGCTTGGGCATTGTCACTGTCCCTTGCCTTTGCCATCTATGAAAGGCCTTTAACCTTTAAGCATAAATCTAAGTAATAAGAAAATAAAGTAAATAAAGAACTGTTATGAAAAAATCTAATTTTAATCATTAAACCTGTCGATCCTGTAATCATAGAAACACATAAGCTCTACGAGTCCGATCAAATGTCAGACACTTTTCTGAGCAATATATATATATATATATATATATATATATATATATATATATACATATATATATATATATATATATATATATATATATATATATATATATACATATATAAATATATATATATATATATATATATATATATATATATATATATATATATATATATATGTATATATATATATATATATATATATGTATATATATATATATATATATATATATTATATATATATATATATATATATTATATATATATATATATATATATATATATTTCAAAGACAAGGCTACGTCAACACAAACATGATATATGGTCAAAATACTGCCACACTTACTGCACTTGGGAGCTATCCTATGTGCTGTGGTAAGGAAAACCCCATTGGTCAACAGATATTAATGTAAGGAAGAAAGCCTAATTTAGTATCTTTGCAGATTTGGTTCCCAGCGAGTGAATCAAAGTGTTTCAATCAATTCTTTGAAAACTGACGCCCCTTCAAAAGAAAAAGCACAGAATAGAACTTTCAGTGTGAAAAACATATGACCAAACAGATTAGCTCAGCTAATGTGCAGAGCAGATGAACACCCACTCGATTGTCACAAGAAAAGAAAAGAGTCTTGCAAATGCATACAAAACAGAACATGTCGGAAGCAACCTCTATGAAAGACTGCTTAAACAGACACCTAAACTTAATTATAAGCCACACACATCCCCTCGTGTTCACTGCCTTACTCTTTTTTTTTTTTTTTTTTTTTTTTTTTTAGGTGCGGAGGAACACTCAAAACAAACCTGAGCTTCTGTCATCAGCTGAATATTGTGCCTGGTGACATCAACATGCAAACAAATGCAGGTCTCACTTATGTCTGAGGAACACATTTCACGACACAATCTCTCTCTCTCTCTCTCTCTCTCTCTCTCTCTCTCTCTCTCTCTCTCTCATGTAAAATAGAGAGAAAGATGCTTTTACTGATTTTTTTAACAAATTCTATATATTATTATTATTATCATTATTATTATTATTATTATTATTATTATTATTATTACTAGCCAAGCTACAACCCTAGTTGCAAAACCAAAATGCTATAAGCCCAAGGGCTCCAACAGGGAAAAATAGCCCAGTGAGGAAAGGAAATAAGGAAATAAATAAATGATGAGAATAAATTAACAATATATCATTCTAAAAACCGTAACAGCGTCAAAATAGATATGTCCTATATAAACTATTAACAACGTCAAAAACACCTTAAATCCCCTTTTAGTTCTGCATGTGTTAAAGCCTATATCAATTTTGATTTTCTAAAGTAAACGATACCATACGGACTTTAAGGATGTCTTTGACGGGTATTTTCTTGATTTTTACACTAATGATTTTTCTCTTAAAGTAATTTACAAAAAGAGTAAGTACCATAGGATGATGGTATGTTTCTCTTATAACTGAAAACTCTCTCTCTCTCTCTCTCTCTCTCTCTCTCTCTCTCTCTCTCTCTCTCAGGTTTCAAATATGAATGCCAATAATGAAATTGACTAAAAAAGAACATTAAAATCAAAGCTAAAAGTCTACTAGAAAAAAAAAAAATAAGCACAAAGCTAAACGTCTAGAAAAAACAACAGTTAAGCACAAAGCTAAAAGTCTAGTAGAAAAAACAATTAAGCACAAAGCTAAAAGTCTAGTAAAAAAAAAAACAATTAAGCACAAAGCTAAAAGTCTAGTAAAAAAAAAAAACAAAGCACAAAACTAAAAGTCTAATAAAAAACATTAAGCACAAAGCTAAAAGTCTAGTAAAAAAAAAAAAAAAATTAAGCACAAAGCTAAAAGTCTAGTAAAAAAAAAAAAAACATAAAGCACAAAACTAAAAGTCTAATAAAAAACATTAAGCACAAAGCTAAAAGTCTAGTAAAAAAAACATTAAGCACAAAACTAAAAGTCTAGTAAAAAAAACTTAAGCACAAAACTAAAAGTCTAATAAAAAACATTAAGCACAAAGCTAAAAGTCTAAAAATAGAACTGATACACATATCGTGAATTACAAAATAAACATTGGTGAGCAAAGGAACACAATGTAGATCTGTGTGTGGGGGAGACGTTTGTTAAGCCCTGCAACAGGTTAGAATCTAAGCCGATGGGGGAAGGGGATTGGGACCATTATAGCCTATTCATTCAGGCAAAAAAAAAAAAAAAAAAAAAAATATATATATATATCGATAACCGATGGAATTAAAATTGGGTACTTAAAAACATAATAGTGCGGATCATTTTCCAATAAACCTGTATTTCGGGATTGAGATTTGTACGTATACAGTATGAATGAGAGAGAGAGAGAGAGAGAGAGAGAGAGAGAGAGAGAGATTGCTTTTGAATCTTAACAGCAGGATCTTGCAAATGCCACTACATTTATAAGAGGAAATGTTAAGTATAATTAACAAAATACACTAAAACTTTAAGTATATATATATATATATATATATACACAGTATACATACTGTATATATATTATATATATACATACATACATATAAATATATATATATATATATAATATATACATATATATATATATATATATATATATGTGTGTGTGTGTGTATGAGTACCGAATGAAAAGTACAAAAATAAGAGGAAAAGTCGTTACCTTACTCCGATAATAATAATGATAACAACTTGAATAGATAAAAGCCGCGAATACTGGACTAAGGGAAATCTCTTGAGCCAGGATATAGGACTTGAAACTTATTGAAAGTGGGAAATAAATAACATGAAGCATCTCCTGGGTGAGGTAAGAAGAGGGGGAGGACGAGAGGAGGTTTCAGGGAGAGGGATTCTCAAACATGGCTGGTTTTGGAGAGGGAGATACACATAGGAAGATTACTGTGGGGGCTGTGAATGCCAGATACAAAGAGAGAAAGAGTAGTGCCTCTGCCTTTCCTTTATGAATATAAAAAAGGGGAAGAAGAGAAAAAAAGAAAAAAAAAACAGATACAGAGAGAGAAAGAGTAGTGCCTCTGCTTTTATAAATAAAAAAAGAAAAAAGTTAAAAAGAAAAAAATATAGTTACAGAGAGAGAAAGAGTAGTGCCTCGGCCTTTATAAATATAAAAAAGGGGAAAAGGGGAAAAAATAGATACAGAGAGAGAAAGAGTAGTGCCTCTGCCTTTATAAATAAAAAAAAGAAAAAAATGAAAAAGAAAAAAAGCAGATAGAGAGAGAAAGAGTAGTGCCTCTGCCTTTATAAATAAAAAAAAGAAAAAAATGAAAAAGAAAAAAAGCAGATAGAGAGAGAAAGAGTAGTGCCTCTGCCTTTATAAATAAAAAAAAGAAAAAAATGAAAAAGAAAAAAAGCAGATAGAGAGAGAAAGAGTAGTGCCTCTGCCTTTATAAATAAAAAAAAGAAAAAAATGAAAAAGAAAAAAAGCAGATAGAGAGAGAAAGAGTAGTGCCTCTGCCTTTATAAATAAAAAAAAGAAAAAAATGAAAAAGAAAAAAAGCAGATAGAGAGAGAAAGAGTAGTGCCTCTGCCTTTATAAATAAAAAAAAGAAAAAAATGAAAAAGAAAAAAAGCAGATAGAGAGAGAAAGAGTAGTGCCTCTGCCTTTATAAATAAAAAAAAGAAAAAAATGAAAAAGAAAAAAAGCAGATAGAGAGAGAAAGAGTAGTGCCTCTGCCTTTATAAATAAAAAAAAGAAAAAAATGAAAAAGAAAAAAAGCAGATAGAGAGAGAAAGAGTAGTGCCTCTGCCTTTATAAATAAAAAAAAGAAAAAAATGAAAAAGAAAAAAAGCAGATAGAGAGAGAAAGAGTAGTGCCTCTGCCTTTATAAATAAAAAAAAGAAAAAAATGAAAAAGAAAAAAAGCAGATAGAGAGAGAAAGAGTAGTGCCTCTGCCTTTATAAATAAAAAAAAGAAAAAAATGAAAAAGAAAAAAAGCAGATAGAGAGAGAAAGAGTAGTGCCTCTGCCTTTATAAATAAAAAAAAGAAAAAAATGAAAAAGAAAAAAAGCAGATAGAGAGAGAAAGAGTAGTGCCTCTGCCTTTATAAATAAAAAAAAGAAAAAAATGAAAAAGAAAAAAAGCAGATAGAGAGAGAAAGAGTAGTGCCTCTGCCTTTATAAATAAAAAAAAGAAAAAAATGAAAAAGAAAAAAAGCAGATAGAGAGAGAAAGAGTAGTGCCTCTGCCTTTATAAATAAAAAAAAGAAAAAAATGAAAAAGAAAAAAAGCAGATAGAGAGAGAAAGAGTAGTGCCTCTGCCTTTATAAATAAAAAAAAGAAAAAAATGAAAAAGAAAAAAAGCAGATAGAGAGAGAAAGAGTAGTGCCTCTGCCTTTATAAATAAAAAAAAGAAAAAAATGAAAAAGAAAAAAAGCAGATAGAGAGAGAAAGAGTAGTGCCTCTGCCTTTATAAATAAAAAAAAGAAAAAAATGAAAAAGAAAAAAAGCAGATAGAGAGAGAAAGAGTAGTGCCTCTGCCTTTATAAATAAAAAAAAGAAAAAAATGAAAAAGAAAAAAAGCAGATAGAGAGAGAAAGAGTAGTGCCTCTGCCTTTATAAATAAAAAAAAGAAAAAAATGAAAAAGAAAAAAAGCAGATAGAGAGAGAAAGAGTAGTGCCTCTGCCTTTATAAATAAAAAAAAGAAAAAAATGAAAAAGAAAAAAAGCAGATAGAGAGAGAAAGAGTAGTGCCTCTGCCTTTATAAATAAAAAAAAGAAAAAAATGAAAAAGAAAAAAAGCAGATAGAGAGAGAAAGAGTAGTGCCTCTGCCTTTATAAATAAAAAAAAGAAAAAAATGAAAAAGAAAAAAAGCAGATAGAGAGAGAAAGAGTAGTGCCTCTGCCTTTATAAATAAAAAAAAGAAAAAAATGAAAAAGAAAAAAAGCAGATAGAGAGAGAAAGAGTAGTGCCTCTGCCTTTATAAATAAAAAAAAGAAAAAAATGAAAAAGAAAAAAAGCAGATAGAGAGAGAAAGAGTAGTGCCTCTGCCTTTATAAATAAAAAAAAGAAAAAAATGAAAAAGAAAAAAAGCAGATAGAGAGAGAAAGAGTAGTGCCTCTGCCTTTATAAATAAAAAAAAGAAAAAAATGAAAAAGAAAAAAAGCAGATAGAGAGAGAAAGAGTAGTGCCTCTGCCTTTATAAATAAAAAAAAGAAAAAAATGAAAAAGAAAAAAAGCAGATAGAGAGAGAAAGAGTAGTGCCTCTGCCTTTATAAATAAAAAAAAGAAAAAAATGAAAAAGAAAAAAAGCAGATAGAGAGAGAAAGAGTAGTGCCTCTGCCTTTATAAATAAAAAAAAGAAAAAAATGAAAAAGAAAAAAAGCAGATAGAGAGAGAAAGAGTAGTGCCTCTGCCTTTATAAATAAAAAAAAGAAAAAAATGAAAAAGAAAAAAAGCAGATAGAGAGAGAAAGAGTAGTGCCTCTGCCTTTATAAATAAAAAAAAGAAAAAAATGAAAAAGAAAAAAAGCAGATAGAGAGAGAAAGAGTAGTGCCTCTGCCTTTATAAATAAAAAAAAGAAAAAAATGAAAAAGAAAAAAAGCAGATAGAGAGAGAAAGAGTAGTGCCTCTGCCTTTATAAATAAAAAAAAGAAAAAAATGAAAAAGAAAAAAAGCAGATAGAGAGAGAAAGAGTAGTGCCTCTGCCTTTATAAATAAAAAAAAGAAAAAAATGAAAAAGAAAAAAAGCAGATAGAGAGAGAAAGAGTAGTGCCTCTGCCTTTATAAATAAAAAAAAGAAAAAAATGAAAAAGAAAAAAAGCAGATAGAGAGAGAAAGAGTAGTGCCTCTGCCTTTATAAATAAAAAAAAGAAAAAAATGAAAAAGAAAAAAAGCAGATAGAGAGAGAAAGAGTAGTGCCTCTGCCTTTATAAATAAAAAAAAGAAAAAAATGAAAAAGAAAAAAAGCAGATAGAGAGAGAAAGAGTAGTGCCTCTGCCTTTATAAATAAAAAAAAGAAAAAAATGAAAAAGAAAAAAAGCAGATAGAGAGAGAAAGAGTAGTGCCTCTGCCTTTATAAATAAAAAAAAGAAAAAAATGAAAAAGAAAAAAAGCAGATAGAGAGAGAAAGAGTAGTGCCTCTGCCTTTATAAATAAAAAAAAGAAAAAAATGAAAAAGAAAAAAAGCAGATAGAGAGAGAAAGAGTAGTGCCTCTGCCTTTATAAATAAAAAAAAGAAAAAAATGAAAAAGAAAAAAAGCAGATAGAGGGAGAAAGAGTAGTGCCTCTGCCTTTATAAATAAAAAAAAGAAAAAAATGAAAAAGAAAAAAAGCAGATAGAGGGAGAAAGAGTAGTGCCTCTGCCTTTATAAATAAAAAAAAGAAAAAAATGAAAAAGAAAAAAAGCAGATAGAGAGAGAAAGAGTAGTGCCTCTGCCTTTATAAATAAAAAAAAGAAAAAAATGAAAAAGAAAAAAAGCAGATAGAGAGAGAAAGAGTAGTGCCTCTGCCTTTATAAATAAAAAAAAGAAAAAAATGAAAAAGAAAAAAAGCAGATAGAGAGAGAAAGAGTAGTGCCTCTGCCTTTATAAATAAAAAAAAGAAAAAAATGAAAAAGAAAAAAAGCAGATAGAGAGAGAAAGAGTAGTGCCTCTGCCTTTATAAATAAAAAAAAGAAAAAAATGAAAAAGAAAAAAAGCAGATAGAGAGAGAAAGAGTAGTGCCTCTGCCTTTATAAATAAAAAAAAGAAAAAAATGAAAAAGAAAAAAAGCAGATAGAGAGAGAAAGAGTAGTGCCTCAGCCTTTATAAATAAAAAAAAGAAAAAATGAAAAAGAAAAAAAGCAGATAGAGAGAGAAAGAGTAGTGCCTCTGCCTTTATAAATAAAAAAAAGAAAAAAATGAAAAAGAAAAAAAGCAGATAGAGAGAGAAAGAGTAGTGCCTCTGCCTTTATAAATAAAAAAAAGAAAAAAATGAAAAAGAAAAAAAGCAGATAGAGAGAGAAAGAGTAGTGCCTCTGCCTTTATAAATAAAAAAAAGAAAAAAATGAAAAAGAAAAAAAGCAGATAGAGAGAGAAAGAGTAGTGCCTCTGCCTTTATAAATAAAAAAAAGAAAAAAATGAAAAAGAAAAAAAGCAGATAGAGAGAGAAAGAGTAGTGCCTCTGCCTTTATAAATAAAAAAAAGAAAAAAATGAAAAAGAAAAAAAGCAGATAGAGAGAGAAAGAGTAGTGCCTCTGCCTTTATAAATAAAAAAAAGAAAAAAATGAAAAAGAAAAAAAGCAGATAGAGAGAGAAAGAGTAGTGCCTCTGCCTTTATAAATAAAAAAAAGAAAAAAATGAAAAAGAAAAAAAGCAGATAGAGAGAGAAAGAGTAGTGCCTCTGCCTTTATAAATAAAAAAAAGAAAAAAATGAAAAAGAAAAAAAGCAGATAGAGAGAGAAAGAGTAGTGCCTCTGCCTTTATAAATAAAAAAAAGAAAAAAATGAAAAAGAAAAAAAGCAGATAGAGAGAGAAAGAGTAGTGCCTCTGCCTTTATAAATAAAAAAAAGAAAAAAATGAAAAAGAAAAAAAGCAGATAGAGAGAGAAAGAGTAGTGCCTCTGCCTTTATAAATAAAAAAAAGAAAAAAATGAAAAAGAAAAAAAGCAGATAGAGAGAGAAAGAGTAGTGCCTCTGCCTTTATAAATAAAAAAAAGAAAAAAATGAAAAAGAAAAAAAGCAGATAGAGAGAGAAAGAGTAGTGCCTCTGCCTTTATAAATAAAAAAAAGAAAAAAATGAAAAAGAAAAAAAGCAGATAGAGAGAGAAAGAGTAGTGCCTCTGCCTTTATAAATAAAAAAAAGAAAAAAATGAAAAAGAAAAAAAGCAGATAGAGAGAGAAAGAGTAGTGCCTCTGCCTTTATAAATAAAAAAAAGAAAAAAATGAAAAAGAAAAAAAGCAGATAGAGAGAGAAAGAGTAGTGCCTCTGCCTTTATAAATAAAAAAAAGAAAAAAATGAAAAAGAAAAAAAGCAGATAGAGAGAGAAAGAGTAGTGCCTCTGCCTTTATAAATAAAAAAAAGAAAAAAATGAAAAAGAAAAAAAGCAGATAGAGAGAGAAAGAGTAGTGCCTCTGCCTTTATAAATAAAAAAAAGAAAAAAATGAAAAAGAAAAAAAGCAGATAGAGAGAGAAAGAGTAGTGCCTCTGCCTTTATAAATAAAAAAAAGAAAAAAATGAAAAAGAAAAAAAGCAGATAGAGAGAGAAAGAGTAGTGCCTCTGCCTTTATAAATAAAAAAAAGAAAAAAATGAAAAAGAAAAAAAGCAGATAGAGAGAGAAAGAGTAGTGCCTCTGCCTTTATAAATAAAAAAAAGAAAAAAATGAAAAAGAAAAAAAGCAGATAGAGAGAGAAAGAGTAGTGCCTCTGCCTTTATAAATAAAAAAAAGAAAAAAATGAAAAAGAAAAAAAGCAGATAGAGAGAGAAAGAGTAGTGCCTCTGCCTTTATAAATAAAAAAAAGAAAAAAATGAAAAAGAAAAAAAGCAGATAGAGAGAGAAAGAGTAGTGCCTCTGCCTTTATAAATAAAAAAAAGAAAAAAATGAAAAAGAAAAAAAGCAGATAGAGAGAGAAAGAGTAGTGCCTCTGCCTTTATAAATAAAAAAAAGAAAAAAATGAAAAAGAAAAAAAGCAGATAGAG
>NC_090760.1:22714209-22734209 GCF_036898095.1 Palaemon carinicauda
TCCATGAGGTCAACCAGCTCTCGCACTTTTCCTGCCATTGTCCCCACATTCAGAGTTGCTACTCTCATCCTCTCCTCAGATATTTTCCTCTGAGCTTGCCTCTTTAACCCAGCCCGCCCATGACTGGGTAGCCCTTGCCGATTTTTCAGAGGGATCAGGCGAGGTCCCAACGCATCGCCATGTGGGGAATGCCCTAGCATTAATTTTATTTTCACAACTTTCCCTGGCCATATTGGTTTTGGCTAAATTTTCATGGCCGGATGCCTTTCCTACCGCCAACCCTCCCCATTTACCCGGGCTTGGGACCGGCACCAAGGAGACTGATCTCTAATACCTTGGGTTACTACATCCTTGACCTGATCAAATAGGTAAGGGCTCAATGCAGACCCCTTATGTAGTTCCACATTTACTGGGAAACTTTCTGTTAGGCGTAAACTGCTCTTAACATTTGCTTCTGCCCTCTCATACATATCTTGGGTAATTCTTACGTATTTCTCAAGGACTACCTTTTCATTCATTCATCTCCACACATCCTGACCTGGTCCTCGATCGTATGCCTTCTCCAGGTCAATAAAGACCATATGTAATCCCTTCTGTTTCTCCCAATGTTTTTCTATCATCTGCCTCAAAGCAAATATTGCATTGACGGTCCCTCTTCCAGTCATGAATCCAAATTGTTCCTCACCAATTGTTTCATCTCTGAGTCTATTCTCAATGATCTTCTCCCATATTTTCATAGTATGGTTTATCAATGTTATGCCTCTGTAGTTGCCACATTCCTGGATGTCTCCCTTCCCCTTATAGATGGGGATGATTAGGCTTCCTCTTCATTCCACTGGTATCTTTTCCTGATTGAAGATCTTTTTCATGGCCGGATGCCTTTCCTGCCGCCAACCTTCCCCATTTACCCGGGCTTAGGACTAGCACCAAGTTGAGGATGGCCTGCCTCCCTCAGTGGCTGGGTTATTATTCTTTTGAGATCTGGAAGGCTGAAATCCACTTGGCATATCTTGTCTCTCTCTCATTGGTTGGTAATTCAGGTGGCTTCCAATCTCTAGCCATCTTCTGCTCCAATCTTCCAGTACCATGAGTTCTTTTCCAAGGGACACAGCATACTAAAAGTAGTCAGACTTTTTTGTTCTGCATTTTTCCACCTGATAAAGAAACAGTACCGATGATGAGGTGTGGGACAGAGGTAGATGGCGAAAGCTGACCAGAAACATCGACCCCACATAGAAGTGGGTAAAGATGTAGAAAAAAAGGAAGAAGAAGAAGATTGCAGACCAGGACGAGTTTGACCTGTTCTCTCTGTTGACTCCATATTGTAGATTATTACCTTGATATGTGGAATGCTGGAATCCACTTGCCATATCCTGTCTCTCTCTCTCTCGATGGCTGGTAATTCAGGTGACTGCTAATCTCAAGCCATTTTTTGTTCCAATCTTCCTGTTCCACTATTCCAGTTCTATGAATTCTTCTCCAAGGGTCACAGCATACTAGAAGTAGTAAGACTTATTTGTTCTGCATTTATCCCCTGATAAAGAAACAGTACAGGTAATCTTTATCAAGGAACATTGCAGACCAGAACCAGTTTGACTTGCTCCCTCTGCTGACTCCATATTGTAGATTATTACCTTGAGATCTGGAATGCTAGATTCCACTCGGCATATCCTGTGTATCTCTCAGTGGCTGGTAATTCAGGTGGCTGCCAATCTCAAGCTATTTTCTGCTCCAATCTTCCTCTTCCTCTATTCCAGTACTATGAATTCTTCTACAAGAAACACAGCATACTAGAAGTAGTCAGACTTGCTTGTTCTGTATCTGTCCACCTAATAAAGAAACAGTGCAAGTGAATCTTTATCAAGGAACATTGCAGACCAGAACCAGTTTGACCTGTTCCCTCTGCTGACTCCATATTTTAGATTATTACCTTGAGATCTGGAAGGCTGGAATCCACTTGGTATATCCTCGCTATCTCTCAATGTCTGGTAATTAGGGTAGCTGCCAATCTCAAGCCATTTTCTGTTCCAATCTTCCTATTCCACTATTCCAGTACTATAAATTCTTCTCCAAGGGACACAACATACTAGAAGTAGTCAGACTTGCTTGTTCTATATCTGTCCACCTGATAAAGAAACAGTACAAGTGAATCTTTACAAAGGAACATTGCAGACCAGTTTGACCTGTTCCTCTGCTGACTCCATATTTTAGATTATTACCTTGAGATTTGGAAGGCTGGAATCCACTTGGTATATCCTCGCTATCTCTCAATGTCTGGTATTTCAGGTGGCTGCCAATCTCAAAACATTTTCTGTTCCAATCTTGCTGTTCCACTATTCCAGAACTATGAATTCTTCTAAAGGACACAACATACTAGAAGTAGTCAGACTTGCTTGTTGTGTATCTGTCCACCTGATAAAGAAACAGTACAAGTGAATATTTATCAAGGAACATTCCAAACCAGATCCAGTTTGACCTGTTCCTTCTGCTGAGTCCATCTTTTAGATTATTCCCTTGAGATCTGGAATGCTGGAATCCTCTTGGCATATCCTGTGTATCTCTCAATGTCTGGTAATTCAGGTGGCTGCCAATCTCAAGTTTTCTGTTCCATTATCTTTCCAGTACTATGAATTCTTCTACAAGAGAAACAACATACTAGAAGTAGTCAGACTGGCTTGTTCTGTATCTGTCCACCTGATAAAGAAACAGTCCAAGTGAATCTTTATCAAGGAACGTAGTAGATCAGAACCAAGTTTGACCTGTTCCCTCTGCTGACTCCATATTGTAGATTATTACCTTGAGATCTGGAAGGCTGGAATTATCTTGGTTATCCTGTCTTATCTCTCAATGTCTGGTAATTCAGGTATGCCATCTCAAGCCATTTTCTGTTAATTCCTGTTTATTTCAGTTTATCTTTCCATTATTTTAGTACTATGAATTCTTCTCCAAGGGACTCAACATACTAGAAGTAGTCAGACTTGCTCGTTCTGTATCTGTCCACCTGATAAAGAAACAGTACAAGTGAATCTTTATCAAGGAACATTGCAGACCAGAACCAGTTTGACCTGTTCACTCTGCTGACTCCATATTTTAGATTATTACCTTGAGATCTGGAATGCTGGAATCCACTTGGTATATCCAGTCTATCTCTCAATGTATGGTAATTCAGGTGGCTTGCCAATCTCAAGCCATTTTCTGTTCCAATCTTCCTGTTACACTATTCCAGTACTGTTAATTCTTCTCCAAGGGACACAACATACTAGAAGTAGTCGGACATGCTTTTTCTGTATCTGTCCACCTGATAAAGAAACAGTCCAAGTGAATCTTTATCAAGGAACATTGCAGACCAGAACCAATTTGACCTGTTCCCTCTGCTGACTCCATATTGTAGATTATTACCTTGAGATCTGGAATGCTGAATCACTTGGTATATCCCGTCTATCTCTCAATGTATGGTAATTCAGGTGGATGCCAATCTCAAGCCATTTTCTGTTCAATCTTCCTGTTACACTATTTCAGTACTATAATCTTCTCCAAGGGACACAACATACTAGAAGTAGTAGACTTACTTGTTCTGTATCTGTCCACCTGATAAAGAAACAGTACAAGTGAATCTTTATCAAGGAACATTGCAGACCAGAACAAGTTTGACCTGTTCCTCTGCTGACTCCATATTGTAGATTATTACCTTGAGATCTGGAATGCTGGAATCCACTTGGCATATCCTGTCTATCTCTCAATGGCTGGTAATTCAGGTGGCTGCCAATCTCAAGCCATTTTCTGTTCCAATCTTCCTGTTCCACTATTCCAGTACTATGAATCTTCTCCAAGGGACACGGCATACTAGAAGTAGTAGACTTGTTTGTTCTGTATCTCCACCTGATAAAGAAACAGTACAGGTGAATCTTTATCAAGGAACATTGCAGACCAGAACCAGTTTGACCTGTTCCTCTGCTGACTCCATATTTGTAGATTATTACCTTGAGATTCTGGAAGGCTGGAATCCACTTGGCATATCCTGTCTATCTCTCAATGTCTGGTAATTCAGGTGGCTGCTAATCTCAAGCCACTTTTTGTTCCAATCTTCCTGTTCCACTATTCCAGTTCTGTGAATCTTCTCTAAGGGACACGGCATATTAGAAGTAGTAAGACTTGTTTGTTTGCATTTATCTCATGATAAAGAAACAGTACAGGTAATCTTTATCCAGGAACATTGCAGACCAGAACCAGTTTGACCTGCTTCCTCTGCTGACTCCATATTTAGATTATTACCTTGAGATCTGGAATGCTGGAATCCACTTGGCATATTTCTCAATGCTGGTAATTCAGGTGGCTGCCAATCTCAAGCTTTTTCTGTTCCAATCTTCTGTTCCACTATTCCAGTACTATGAATTCTTCTCCAAGGGACACAGCATACTAGAAGTAGTCAGACTTGTTTGTTCTGTATCTGTCCACCTGATAAAGAAACAGTACAAGTGAATCTTTATCAAGGAACATTGTAGATCAGAACCAGTTTGACCTGTTCCCTCTGCTGACTCCATATTGTAGATTATTACCTTGAGATCTGGAAGGCTGGAATCCACTTGGCATATCCTGTATCTCTCAATGCTGGTAATTCAGGTGGCTGCCAATAAATTTTCTGTTCCACTATTCCAGTACTATGAATTCTTCTCCAAGGGACACAGCATACTAGAAGTAGTCAGACTTGCTTGTTCGTATCTGTCCACCTGATAAAGAAACAGTACAAGTGAATCTTTATCAAGGAACATTGCAGACCAGAACCAGTTTGACCTGTTCCCTCTGCTGACTCCATATTGTAGATTATTACCTTGAGATCTGGAAGGCTGGAATCCACTTTGTATCCTGTCTATCTCTCAATGCTGGTAATTCAGTGGCTGCAAATCTCAAGCCATTTTTTGTTCCAATCTTCTGTTCCATATTCCACTACTTGAATTCTTCTCCAAGGGACACAGCATACTAGAAGTAGTCAGACTTGCTTGTTCTGTATCTGTCCACCTGATAAAGAAACAGTACAAGTGAATCTTTATCAAGGAACATTGCAGACAGAACCAGTTTGACCTGTTCCCTCTGCTGAGTCCATCTTTTAAATTATTCCCTTGAGATCTGGAAGGCTGGAATCCACTTGGCATATCATGTGTATCTCTCAATGGCTGGTAATTCAGGTGGCTGCCAATCTTAAGCCATTTTCTGTTCCAATCTTCCTGTTCCTTATTCCAGTACCTTAATTCTTCTCAAGGGACACAGCATACTAGAAGTAGTCAGACTGTTTTGTTCTGCATTTGTCCACCTGATAAAGAAACAGTACAAGTGAATCTTTATCAAGGAACATTGCAGACAGAACCAGTTTGACCTGTTCCCTCTGCTGACTCCATATTGTAGATTATTCTTTGAGATCTGGAATGCTGGAATCCACTTGCATATCCTGTATCTCTCAATGCTGGTAATTCAGGTGGCTGCTCAATCTCAAGCTATTTTCTGCTCCAATCTTCCTGTTCCTCTATTCCAGTACTAGAATTCTTCTCCAACCGCATACTAGAAGTAGTCAGACTTGCTTGTTCTGTATCTGTCCACCTGATAAAGAAACAGTACAAGTGAATCTTTATCAAGGAACATTGTAGATCAGAACCAGTTTGACCTGTTCCCTCTGCTGACTCCATATTGTAGATTATTCTTGAGATCTGGAAGGCTGGAATCCACTTGGCATATCCTGTCTATCTCTCAATGTATGGTAATTCAGGTGGCTGTCAATCTCAAGCCATTTTCTGTTCCAATTCCTGTTACATTATTCCAGTACTATGAATTCTTCTCAAGGGACAAGCATACTAGAAGTAGTCAGACTTGCTTGTTCTGTATCTGTCCACCTGATAAAGAAACAGTACAAGTGAATCTTTATCAAGGAACATTGCAGACCAGAACCAGTTTGACCTGTTCCCTCTGCTGAGTCCATCTTTTAGATAATTACTCCAGATCTGGAATGCTAGAATCCACTTGGCATATCCTGTCTATCTCTCAATGCTGGTAATTCAGGTGGCTGCCAATCTCAAGCATTTCTGATCCAATCTTCCTGTTCCTCTATTCCAGTACTATGAATTCTTCTCCAAGGGACACAGCATACTAGAAGTAGTCAGACTTGCTTGTTCTGTATCTGTTCCACCTGATAAAGAAACAGTACAAGTGAATCTTTATCAAGGAACATTGTAGATCAGAACCAGTTTGACCTGTTCCCTCTGCTGACTCCATATTGTAGATTATTAACTTGAGATCTGGAAGGCTGGAATCCACTTGGCATATCCTGTCTATCTCTCAATGCCTGGTAATTCAGTGGCTGTCAATCTCAAGAAATTTTCTGTTCCACTATTCCAGTACTATGAATTCTTCTCAAGGGACTCAACATACTAGAAGTAGTCAGACTTTCTTGTTCTGTATCTGTCCACCTGATAAAGAAACAGTACAAGTGAATCTTTATCAAGGAACATTGCAGACCAGAACCAGTTTGACCTGTTCCCTTTGCTGACTCCATATTTTAGTTACCTTGAGATCTGGAATGCTGGAATCCACTTGGCATATCCTGTCTATCTATCAATCATGGTAATTCAGGTGGCTGTCAATCTCAAGCCATTTTCTGTCCCAGTCTTCCTTTCCATATTCCAGTACTATGAATTTCTTCTCCAAGGGACACAGCATACTAGAAGTAGTCAGACTTGCTCATTCTGTATCTCTCCACCTGATAAAGAAACAGTACAAGTGAATCTTTATCAAGGAACATTGCAAAGACAAAACCAGTTTGACCTGTTCCCTCTGCTGACTCCATATTGTAGATTATAACTTGAGATCTGGAATGCTGGAGTCCACTTGGCATATCCTGTCTATCTCTCAATAGCTGGTAATTCAGGTGGCTGCCAATCTCAAGCCATTTTTGTTCCAATCTTCCTGTTCCGCTATTCCAGTCTATGAATTCTTTTCCAAGGGACACAGCATACTAGAAGTAGTCAGACTTGTTTGTTCTGCTTTATCCCCTGATAAAGAAACAGTACAAGTGAATCTTTATCAAGGAACATTGACCAGACCTGCTCCCTCTGCTGTCTCATATTGTAGATTATTATCTTGAGATCTGGAATGCTGGAATCCACTTGGCATATCCATGTGTATATCTCAATGTGGTAATTCAGGTGGCTGCCAATCTCAAGCTATTTCTCTGCTCCAATCTTTCTGTTCCTCTATTCCAGTACTGTGAATTCTTCTCCAAGGGACACGCATACTAGAAGTAGTCAGACTTGCTTGTTCTGTATCTGTCTATTGATAAAGAAACAGTACAAGTGAATCTTTATCAAGGAACATTGTAGATCAAAACCAGTTTGACCTGTTCCCTCTGCTGACTCCATATTGTAGATTATTCTTGAGATCTGGAAGGCTGGAATCCACTTTGTGCATATCCTGTCTATCTCTCAATGTCTGGTAATTCATAGGCACTTCCAATTTCAAGAAATTTCCTTTTCCACTTTTCCAGTACTATGAATTCTTCTCCAAGGGACACAGCATACTAGAAGTAAGTCAGACTTGCTTGTTCTGTATCTGTCCACCTGATAAAGAAACAGTACAAGTGAATCTTTATCAAGGAACATTGCAGACCAGAACCAGTTGACCTGTTCCCTCTGCTGAGTCCATATTTTAAATTATTCCATTGAGATCTGGAATGCAGGAATCCACTTGGCATATCCTGTCTATCTCTCAATGGCTGGTAATTCAGGTGGCTGCCAATCTCAAGCTATTTTCTGCTCCAATCTTCCTGTTCCTCTATTCCAGTACTATGAATTCTTCTCAAGGGACACAGCATACTAGAAGTAGTCAGACTTGCTTGTTTCTGTATCTGTTCACCTGATAAAGAAACAGTATAAGTGAATCTTTATCAAGGAACATTGCAGATCAGAACCAGTTTGACCTGTTCCCTCTGCTGACTCCATATTGTAGATTATTAACTTGAGATCTGGAAGGCTGGAATCCACTTGGCATATCCTGTCTATCTCTCAATGCATGGTAATTAGGCGCTGTCAATCTCAAGAAATTTTCTGTTCCACTATTCCAGTACTAAGAATTTTCTCTAAGGGACTCAACATACTAGAAGTAGTCAGACTTGCTTGTTCTGTATCTGTCCACCTGATAAAGAAACAGTACAAGTGAATCTTTATCAAGGAACATTGTAGACCAGAACCAGTTTGACCTGTTCCCTCTGCTGACTCCATATTTTATTATTACCATGAGATCTGGAATGCTGGAATCCACTTGGCATATCCTGTCTATCTCTCAATCTGGTAATTCAGGTGGCTGCCAATCTTAAGCCATTTTCTGTCCCAGTCTTCCTGTTCCACTATTCCAGTACTATGAATTCTTTTCCAAGGGACACAAGCATACTAGAAGTAGTAGACTTGCTCATTCTGTATCTCTCCACCTGATAAAGGAAACAGTACAAGTGAATCTTTATCAAGGAACATTGCAGACCAGAACCACTTTGACCTGTTCCCTTTGCTGAGTCCATCTTTTAAATTATTCCTTTTAGATCTGGAATGCTGGAATCCACTTGGCATATCCTGTGTATCTCTCAATAGCTAGTAATTCAGGTTACTTCCAATCTTAAGCCCTTTTTTGTTTCAATCTTCCGGTTCCGCTATTCCAGTACCATTAATTCTTTTCCATGGGACACAGCATACTAGAAGTTAGTCAGACTTGTTTGTTCTGCATTTGTCCACTTGATAAAGAAACAGTACAAGTGAATCTTTATCAAGGAACATTGCAGACCAGAACCAGTTTGACCTGTTCCCTCTGCTGACTCCATATTGTAGATTAATAACTTGATATCTGGAATACTGGAGTCCACTTGGCATATCCTGTCTATCTCTCAATAGCTGGTAATTCAGGTGGCTGCCAATCTCAGCCATTTTTTCTTCCAATCTTCCTGTTCCACTATTCCAGTCTATAAATTCTTCTCCAAGGGACACAGCATACTAGAAGTAGTCAGACTTGTTTCTTCTGCATTTATCCCCTGATAAAGAAACAGTACAAGTGAATCTTTATCAAGGAACATTGCAGACCAGAACCTGCTCCCTCTGCTGACTCAATCTTTAGATAATTATCTTGAGATCTGGAATGCTGGAATCCACTAGGTATATCCTGTCTATCTCTCAATGGTTAGTAATTCAGGTGGCTGCCAATCTCAAGCCATTTTTTGTTCCAATCTTCCTGTACCGCTATTCCAGTACCATTAATTCTTCTCCAAGGGACTTAGCATGCTAGAATTTGTCAGACTTGTTTGTTCTGCAATTGTCCACCTGATAAAGAAACAGTACAGGTGAATCTTTATCAAGGAACATTGCAGACCAGAACCAGTTTGAACTTTACCCTCTGCTGAGTCCATCTTTTAATTATTCCCTTGAGATCTGGAATGCTAGAATCCACTTAGCATATCCTGACTATCTCTCAATATCTGGTAATTCAAGTGGCTGCCAATTACCAGCCATTTTCTGTTCTAATTTTCCTGTTCCACTATTCCAGTCCTTTGGATTCTTCTCCAAGGGACACAGCATACTAGAATAAGTCAGACTTGTTTGTTCTGCATTTATCCCCTGATAAAGAAACAGTACAGGTGAATCTTTATCAGGGAACATTGTAGATCAGAACCAGTTTGACCTGTTCCCTTTGCTGAGTCCATCTTTTAAATTATTCCCTTGAGATCTGGAATGCTGGAATCCACTTGGCATATCCTGTGTATCTTCAATGGTTAGTAATTCAGGTGTCTGCCAATCTCAAGCCATTTTTTGTTCCAATCTTCCTGTACCGCTATTCCAGTACCATTAATTTTTCTCCAAGGGACATAGCATGCTAGAATTTGTCAGACTTGTTTGTTCTGCAATTGTCCACCTGATAAAGAAACAGTACAAGTGAATCTTTATCAAGGAAGATTGCAGACCAGAACCAGTTTGACCTGTTCCCTCTGCTGAGTCCATCTTTTAAATTATTCCCTTGAGATCTGGAGTGCTAGAGTCCACTTAGCATATCCTGACTATATCCCAATGTCTGGTAATTCAGGTGGCTGCCAATTACAAGCCATTTTCTGTTCTAATTTTCCTGTTCCACTATTCAGTCCTTTGGATTCTTCTCCAAGGGAGACAGCATACTAGAATAAGTCAGACTTGTTTGTTCTGCATTTATCCCCTGATAAAGAAACAGTACAGGTGAATCTTTATCAAGGAACATTGCAGACCAGAACCAGTTTGACCTGTTCCCTTTGCTGAGTCCATCTTTTAAATTATTCCTTGAGATCTGGAATGCTAGAATCCACTTAGCATATCCTGTCTATCTCTCAATGTCTGGTAATTCAGGTGTCTGCCAATAACAAGCCATTTTCTGTTCCAATCTTCCTGTACCGCTATTCCAGTACCATTAACTTTTCTCCAAGGGACATAGCATGCTAGAATTTGTCAGACTTGTTTTTTCTGCAATAGTCCACCTGATAAAGAAACAGTACAAGTGAATCTTTATCAAGGAACATTGCAGACGAGAACCAGTTTGACCTGTTCCCTCTGCGGAGTCCATATTTTAAATTATTCCCTTGAGATCTGGAATGCTTTAATCCTTTTGGCATATCTTGTGTATCTGTCAATGGCTGGTAGTTCAGGTGGCTGCCAATTTCAAGCCATTTTCTGTTCTAAATTTCTGGTTCCACTATTTCAGTCCTATGAATTCTTCTCCAAGGAGCACAGCATACTAGAATTAGTCAGACTTGTTTGTTCTGCTTTTATCCCCTGATAAAGAAACAGTACAGGTGAATCTTTATCAAGGAACATTGCAGACCAGAACCAGTTTGACCTGTTCTCTCTGCTGAGTCCATCTTTTAAATTATTCCCTTGAGACCTGGAATGCTAGAATCCACTTAGCATATCCTGTCTATCTCTCAATGTCTGGTAATTCAGGTGTCTGCCAATTACAAGCCATTTTCAGTTCTAATTTTCCTGTTTCACTATTTCAGTCCTTTGGATTCTTCTCAAAGGGACACAGCATACTAGAATAAGTCAGACTTGTTTGTTCTGCATTTATCCCCTGATAAAGAAACAGTAAAGGTGAATCTTTATCAAGGAACATTGCAGACCAGAACCACTTTGACCTGTTCCCTCTGCTGAGTCCATCTTTTAAATTATTCCCTTGAGATCTGGAATGCTAGAATCCACTTAGCATATCCTGTCTATCTCTCAATGTCAGGTAATTCAGGTGGCTGCTAATTACAAGCCATTTTCTGTTCTAATTTTCCTGTTTCACTATTTCAGTCCTTTGGATTCTTCTCCAAGGGACACAGCATACTAGAATAAGTCAGACTTGTTTGTTCTGCATTTATCCCCTGATAAAGAAACAGTATAGGTGAATCTTTATCAAGGAACATTGCAGACCAGAACCAGTTTGACCTGTTCCCTCTGCTGAGTCCATCTTTTAAATTATTCCCTTGAGATCTGGAATGCTAGAATCCACTTAGCATATCCTGTCTATCTCTCAATGTGTGGTAATTCAGGTGGCTGCTAATTACAAGCCATTTTCTGTTCTAATTTTCCTGTTTCACTATTTCAGTCCTTTGGATTCTTCTCCAAGGGACACAGCATACTAGAATAAGTCAGACTTGTTTGTTCTGCATTTATCCCCTGATAAAGAAACAGTACAGGTGAATCTTTATCAAGGAACATTGCAGACCAGAACCAGTTTGACCTGTTCCCTTTGCTGAGTCCATCTTTTAAATTATTCCCTTGAGATCTGGAATGCTGGAATCCTCTTGGCATATCCTGTCTACCTTTTGCTCTGCCTTTTCCTTTGTTCGTAACCTCCATCCTCTACGGCTCCTCCTCTTTCGGTAGATTCTTTTTCCTCTTTTCCTCCTGTGTTCCACTGCTCCTGTTCATCCATTAAACTATAATAGACCCCATCTTTTTATGTCGAATTTTGAATCTGCCTAAAAAACCTAAACTTCTTTATAAAATGGGCAAGGCAATTTTTTGCTTTAAACTGCCATTTATTTTCAGGCTTCTCCTCTATAACAATTTCTTGAGCAAATTTAATTCCTTGTTTAACCCCTATTACGTTTGCCATATGTCCTAAAATCTTCCGAATTGGGGTTGTTGGTCTTTCGGAAAATCTGGAACACGTTTCAACAGAACTTGAACTTGGCCATCTAATTGTTGTAACAAGGCCAAATTTCTTTTCTTTTCCATTTCTAAGTGTTCAATTTGTTTTTCATATTTAAGCAGATCACATTTTAGATAACAGATAACCCTATCCTGTTTTCTTATTTCATCTTGGGCTTTGTTCATGTACAGCAATCTATCCTTCCCAATTAACTCCATTTCATATTCCAAGTCAAATTTTTTCTCTCTCTCCATTTCCTCTATTTCTCCATTCTTCTTTTGAATTAATCTTTGCATGTCAAATAGCATTCTGTCCATGTCTAGTATTTTTGCATCCTGCTGGTTAATTTCATTCTTCATTTGAAATTGTAGTTCCCTCATGTCCCCTATGTCCATGGTAAATGGTTCTTTGTTCATTTCCTGTATTTCTTTATTCGTCTTGTTAATTTCAGCTTGCATGATAAATACTTCTCTTTCTTTGCCCAGTATTTCTCTATTATTTTTGATAATTTCTTTTTCCCTGAATTGTTTGTCCTTTTCCATGCTGTGTATTTTTCTGTTCTTTTGGTCAAGTTCATTTTCCATTTTACATAGTTCCTTCTTCAATTTCGTTATTTTTGTGTTCTGCCTGTTAATTTCATTCTCCATTTTATATTGTTCTTTCTTCATTTCATGTATTTTTAGGTTCATCTGGTCAATTTCATTATGCATGGAGATTTTTTCATGCTCCATATCCTCTTTTGTTGTATGCATCTGGTCAATTTTATTCTGCATGCTAAATAGTTCTCTCTCTATGTCCTGTATTATTGTGTGCTTCTGGTCAATTTCATTTTGCATCAAGATTTTTTCATATAACCAATTATCTTCCTTGATCCTATGGTCTTGCATCAGGATAACATTTTTCCTCTCCATGTCTTGTACCTCAAGTTCCCTGATTATATTTTCCTTCTCCATATTCATGATTTTATCTTGCCAAATATATTGATCATTCTTCAATTCCTGGATTTTTTTTGCTATGTTTCTTCTCTCTTGTTCCCAGGTCAATTGATCCGCCTCAAGTTCTCTGATTTTACTATCCGTCTTCTTATTTATAGAATCCAAGCGCATATTTTCAATCACCATTTCACACAAAGCATGACTATGATTGTTAAGGCTCATCGAATCCCCGAGTACTGCTATTACCTCTGTGTTCTTTGCCGGAGATTCCATTGGACTCAACCAGCACTCTTCTTTTTCTTCCCTGTTTTCACTAAACATTATTGTTCCGTTGACACCTGAATGCCCCTTTTCACTGTCACCTTGCATCATCTTTACTGGGATTGGGGCTAATTTAACAACTCCTATTATAGCTAACATCCTTAGTACAATGTTCTTGATATCTAGTCGGATTTTTTGGGGTAATCCATCTAAACGATTGAACAGAATTTGAGCTTCGCCTTCTAAAATGTTTGCCTTTTTCAAAATATCGTCGATTTCCTGTTCTAATACTTTGATATCTAATTTACGTCGACTGATTTCACCATTTAATTTGCAGATTTCCATGACTTTTTGATTTATTTCGTTTTCAATTTTATTCATGCTGTCAAAATGTCCCTCTTCTAAGCGCTTGATTTTTTTTTCCATATTATTTTTTTCCCTCTTCATGTCTTCAATTTTCTTATTTTTCATGTTAATTTCTTCTTCCATGACACTTGTCTTCCTATCCATGTCCTCTATTCTCGCCCTATTCATTTCAATTTTATTTTTCATGTCCATTTTCATCCTCTCCATTTTCTTCCTCTCCATTTTCATGTCAATTTCATCTTTCATTACAATTATCTTCCTGTTTAAGCTCTCAATTTTCTTATTTTTCATATCGATTTCATCTTCCATATTAATTTTGTCCTTTTCCATATCCTCGATTTTGAACCTCTTCGTATCAATTTCCTGTTTCATATCTTTTTTCTTTCCCTCCATTTTTTCAATTTCCGTATTATTTGTGTTAATTTCGTTTTCTATGCCAATTTTTTTCTTCTCCATGTCCTGGATTATTAACCTTCTGTTGTCAATTTCTTTTCCCATGACAATTTTGTCCTCCTTTGTATTGTCGATTTCCAACCTCCTCTTGTCAATTTTATTTTTTATGTCATGTTTCATCCTCTCCAAGTCTGCTATTTTGTTGTTCTTTGTGCTAATTTTGTTTTGCTTGATATTTAGGTCACGCTTCCAGACGTTTTGTATGATCACATTTTCTTTACCAAAGATAAATATATCATGTTCAAACTCTTTTAGTTTACGTTCACATTCGGTTTTTTTCCTCATCAATTCCTCAATTTTATTTTTTCCAATATATTTTTCTCTTTCCAATTTCTGTAATTCATGCTCCATATCTTTTCTCTCTTGTTCCCGAACCAATCGAGCTTTTTCCAAATCTTTGAATTTACGATCCAAATTCTTATTTATTAATTGCAAATGCTCATTCGCCGTCTCACATAAAGGACGATTTTCATGATTGACGTTATTTTGCAACCCGAGAACTGCTAGTTTCTCCATGGTCCTTTCGATAACACCGTCTATTAGATCAATTTCCAACCTAAACGCCTCTTTCGTTTCACTGGAACTAAGTGTCCTTGTTTCGTGGACCGCATAGTGTTCCTCGTCATTACGAATGTTGAACATTTCTTTGATTTGTTTTATTGATATTTGGAATTCTGTAAGTATAGTGGCCATTTCCTTAGGCCAATCGATTTCTTTTGTTTTAGGAGGTATATCCGACTTTTTTGAAAGGCATTTGTCTTCTACAAAATTTTTTACAGTTCTAAAACGTCGAAATACCACGTCTCCAATCGTGCTCAAGACACCTGCTGTGCCTAAAAATATTACATATAACAACATACCTGTGGGAACTGCCACAGCAGTTAAATTTGAGGTAAGATCCAATGTTGTGTTATTAAAACAATTAACATAAACGTTCATGGTGTAATCCATCATCAGTGATACCTACCCATCTGCTTGAACTAGCTATATTTTTAGAAAATGATAGAACCTCTCGGAGCCAAGGATGGAAAAAGTCTTCATCGCAACTCCATCCTTGTTTCATCTCTAAGTTCTCTTCCAAAATGATGATTATGTGTCTTTTTTTTAATATCTATTTTTGCAAACTTTTAGAAATTGATAGAAACTTTCGGAGCCAAGGATGGAATCGAATCTACATCATATCCGGAAAAGTCTTCAGCACTACTTCGTCGGTCTTTTCCAAAATCGGTTTCGTTTTTATCATCTTCGATTAGAGCCATTCGGGATGAAAAAAAGAAAGAAAAAAGGTGTAGTTTTACATTGATTTTATTGATTGGGCGATTATCTTGAAATGTTGATTATTTGTAAGAAGATTTTGACGATGCAGGAAAAACTAAGATCTTGGGAAATAGTGAAAACTGGAAGGAACGAAGGAGAAGATGAAAAGACTCGGGGAACTGGACGACGGAAGAGAAGAGGTTTTGAAGAGAACGGATGCTTCAAGAAAGATCTTGGCAACTAGTGAAAACTGAAAGGAACGAAGATGAAAAGACTCGGACGTCGGAAGAGAAAAGGTTTTAAGGAGAACGAATGCCTGAAGACCGGAAGAACGCGAAGAGAGTTTACTACACTGAATAGTTGAACTGAATTCTTGTTGCGTTCTTCCAATCTTCAAGCATTCGTTCTCCTCAAAACATCTTCTCTTCCGTCGTCCGAGTCTTTTCATCTTCTCCTTCGTTCCGTCCAGTTTTCACTAGTTGCCAAGATCTTTCTTCAAGCATCCGTTCTCTTCAAAATCTCTTCTCCTCCGTCGTCCAGTTCCCAGAGTCTTCTCTTCTCCTTCGTTCTTTCCAGTTTTCACTATTTCCCAAGATCTTAGTTTTACCTGCCTCGATATATATATATATATATATATATATATATATATATATATATATATATATATATATATATATATATATTATTTTTATTATTATTATTGTTGTTGTTATTGTTATTATTATTATTTTTATTATTATTATTATAATTTTTATTACTATTATTATTATTTTTATTATTATTATTATTATTATTATAATTTATATATATATATATATATATATATATATATATATATATATATTATTACTCTTTTAATATCATTTGTTGAAATATCTCCTTATCATTAAAAAACTAATTTTGTTCTCGTTTAATGAAGGAGTAAAAATACGACGAGGTTTAATCAACCTAATCTTGATTTATTATACAAATTTACGTTGAATATATATATATATATATATATATATATATATATTGAATATATATATATATATTTATATATATATATATCTATATGTATATGTATATATACATATATATATGTATATATATGCATATATATATGTATATATATTTGCATATCTCTCTCTCTCTCTCTCTCTCTCTCTCTCTCTCTCTCTCTCTCTCTCTCTCTCTCTCTCTCTCTCTATATATATATATATATATATATATATATATATATATATATATATATATATTTATATATATATATATATATATATATATATATATATATATATATATATATATACATATATGCATATGTATATGTGTATATATAGGTATATATATGTCTATGTATGTATATATATAAGTATATGTATATATATTGTTAGGTTGTTTGACTCTTAAAACAACCTAGTTTAAATTTTTTGAACTGCCCTATTTTTCTTTGTCAAGGCGGGTGTCTTGATTACTTTTGACACGTTGTGAGTGACAAGATTTAGTCAGGTTTGGGAAGCCAGATGGACAGGTTCTCGTAATGCAGTCGAGAACGAGCAGCAGCAACCGTTTTTGAAGTATCACCTAGTTGATGGTGATGGTCCTGATACAGCAGGTGTAGGTGCCTTGTCGTCAACCCAGTTCCCGAGGTCGAGATGGTTTTGAAGAGATATTTTTCAGTGGCAGTGAAGTGGCTGTCGCATCGACACTGTCGTGGTCGTTCCCGTAGTGTTCGATGGTCGTCCTCGAGGATCAGGGATTGTGTTTGGGGATATTTTGATATGTTGGAAGAGCAGTGTAGGGCTCTTCAGTAATTATGGCTTTTTATCGTGTTGAGCAAGTATTAGCTCTGGTTATTTAGTGAGGAGCAAGTGTATAGACTTGTCTTTATTATTTTATCAATAATGAGAAGATTCTCTTATTAATTTTTCATTGCTGCTGATTACTGTTTTTTTGTTGATGACTATTGTTAATTGTGTTTATTATTTACTTTGAATTTCAGTAAACTGTATTTGTAATTTTAAATGTTAACTGATTTTGTGGTAACTATCATTTAAGTCACTGTGCTTCCCATTTCCTGTGCTCACTTGTAATTATTGTATATAATTTTTGTATAATAAACTAGGTAAAGATATTTAAGAATTTTCTATGTTACCCACCCCTTTGATTGTTGCAGCCCATCGGTTCATGATAGTCCCAATTCTTTTAGTATTTTAAAAGAACCTGATGAACCATTAAGACGGTTCATAACAATATATATATATATATATATATATATATATATATATATATATATATATATATATTTAAATAAGCCATATATTTTTGATACATTAATGTCTGGATTCTCTTAACGACCTAGGGATCAGAGCCCCAGGCGAAATCACACAAAGACAAGAGCTTGTGACCGGGCGGGAATCGAACCCTGGTCCGGCAAACTTGTAGAGACAGTGATCCGGAGGCCGTTAAGAGAATCCAGACATTAATGTATCATAAATATATGGCTTATTTGAATATATATATATATATATATATATATATATATATATATATATATATATATATATATATTCGACATCAGTCTTCTTCTATTCATTGATGGAAAAAAAGTTTCATTTATGTTTTGATGCTTTAAAATACCCATAATCATAAATGAGTTATACAGGCCTTGATGACTTTCACACACACATACACACATTTTCCAAATGCTAGATTAACTAGTATATTGGCCAGGGTACGAGCCACCCGTTGAGATACTGCTGCTAGAGAGTTATGGGGTCGTGTGACAGGCCAGATAGTACTACATTGGATCCCTCTCTTTGGTTATGGTTCATTTTCCCTTTGCCTGCATTGCACCGAATAGCCTGGCCTATTCTTTGCATATTCTCCTCTGTCCTCATACACCTGACAACACTGAGATTGCCAAACAATTCATCTTTTCTGAAGGGGTTAATTACTGCACTAATTGTTTAGTGGCTATTTTCCATTTAGGTTAAGGGCAGAAGAGACTCTTTAGTTATGGTAAGCAGCTCTTATAGGAAGACACTTCAAATCAAACCATTGTTCTCTAGTCTTGGGTAGCGCCATCGCCTCTGTAATATTGGGTTTCTTTCACTTTCTTATGTTAGAGTTCTCTTGCTTTAGAGTACACTCGGACACACTATTCCATGTTTTTTGTCTTCCTCTTGTTATTTTGAAGTTTTTATAGTTTATATATATATATATATATATATATATATATATAATGTATATATATACACACACACATACATACATATATATATATATATATATATATATATATATATATATATTAGATTTATTTTCACGTTGTTACTATTCTTAGAATATTTTAGTTTAATTTTTCATTACTTCTCCTGTAATTTGTTTATTTTCTTATTTCCTTTCCTGAATGCATGTGTATTTTCCTTGTTGGAGCCCCTGGGCGTATAGCATCCTGCTTTCATAACTATGGTTGATAGGTGTATGTTTGTATGTCTGTCTGTATGTTTTTAATTTGTATAACTCAAAAAATATTTGAACGAATCTAATGAAATTTGGTGTGATGATTGACCATGATTCAAGGACTATTTGATTAGATTTTCGCAGTGATCGGGTCTAAGATCAAGGCCAAGGTCACGACAAATTTTAAAACTTCTTTTTGCCATATCATGGCAAGTTTTTTTTTCTAATTTGCATGAAACTAGACTTTGGTAGGGTAAGTTGTTTTTTTAAGGGAAGGTCTTTTGTTAGGGTAAGCTGTTTCGTTAAGGTAAGCTTTAATTAGGGAAAGTTATTTAGTCAAGGTAAGCTTTTGGTGGGGTAAGCTGTTTTGTTAAGGGAAGCTTTTGCTAGGGTAAGCTCTTCTGTTAGTGTAAGCTGTTTTTTTAATGTAAGCTTTTATTAGGGTAAGCTCTTCTGTTAGTGTAAGCTGTTTTTTTAATGTAAGCTTTTATTAGGGTAAGCTCTTCAGTTAGTGTAAGCTGTTTTGTTAAGGTAAGCTTTTGTTGTGGTAAGCGGTTTTGCTAAGGTAAGCTCTTTTGTTAGGGTAAGCTTTAATTATGGAAGGTGGTTTTTTTAAGGTAAGCTTTGATTATGGAAGGCTGTTTTGTTAGGGTAAGCTTTATTTATGGAAGGCGGTTTTGTTAAGGTAAGCTTTGATTATGGAAGGCTGTTTTGTTGGGGTAAGCTTTAATTTTGGAAGGCTGTTTTGTTAAGGTAAGTTTGTGTTAGGGTAAGCTCCTCTGTTAGGGTAACCATTTGTTTTAGGTAAGCTTATGTTAAATATAAAGGTAAACTTTTGTTAGAGTAAGCTCTTTTGTTGAGGTAAGCTTTTGTTAGGGTAAGCGTATATTAAGGTGAGCTTTTGTTAAAATAAGCTCTTCTGTTAAGGTAAGCTTTTGTTAGAGTAAGGTCTTCTGTTAAGGTAAGCTTTTTTTAGGGTAAGCTCATCTGTTAAGGTAAGCTTTTACTAGAGTAAGCTATTTTGGTACGGAAAGCTTATTTTAGAGTAAGCTATTTTGGTTAGGTAAGCTTTTGTTTGGGTAAGCTCTAATATTAAGGTAA
>NC_090760.1:22739209-22809209 GCF_036898095.1 Palaemon carinicauda
ATCCAGATGCGTTAATGATTCCTTGTTTTAATTACTCTTTAATTATTCCTCAGGCCAGATATCAGTGTATTTTATTAACCCTTTTTTGTACGTATATTTGTATTTAAATTAGTATTTTCAAGGTTACACGCATCTGGAAAAAGCACAAAATTTTTTTAATAATTTTTTGATTACATAGATTATGCCTTTGGCAGGGATTACTGTGCGCAACATTAGATCAAGTGTAATATTCTGTAACATCGATGAAGAAATTCAAAATAGTGAAAAAAAATATAATTATTTTCCCTTGTCATTCCAAAAGACTTGTGACGACTGTTTGATAGCCTTGACAGTGAGGCATTTGTTGACTGAATGCCCCGCAGAAAGAAATAGATATCTGTTTGAGGCTTGAGGTGAGGATGGTAGCTTCATCCTTGCCAAGATTATTGGACATGATGTGTCGTGCAATGCTAGGGGCATTTTTTAATTGGTTTCAGAAGCAGCTCTTCTTAATGCTATTCAACTTATATGGTTTTAATTGAATATTCTTTTAGTCTTTATTTATAATAAACGATATCGGCGTCAATGACCTTCGATGTCAGGATGCCAGAGATCTTCAAAACATTCATTTATTCATTGTGGAGAATTTTTTATGGTTATGTTCTGAGTGGGAACTTAGTCCGGGAAAGTCTCCTTATAACAGTTACATAAAGTTCAACAGGGGAGGATATGAGCACTTACTCTCGGGGCACAAACACCCTGCTAATACTTTACTGTCACAATTCACAAACCATCACTCTTAAATACAAAAGGGAAATTTACTGTCCCGAGGCCGGAGTACTCCACACGTAGAAATATCAATAATTTATGGCCTACTCTAGCTTTGTCAGGTCTATAGTCATCTCATTCTCAGGCTCTGTTCCGGCTCCGTCCCAGCTACCCCAATGAAATGCTGGACAGGTATTTTACGTTAATGTAATCAGACAAAATCCAAAATGGGAGCAGTGATGTAAAGTAGTTTAAAAGTTTAAAGATAAGGATCTTTACCTTCGAAGCAAATATATTAATGCAAAGTTTCTCGCTGTTACCACCTATAGACTTACTTAGGTTTTCTCTTTAAATATTGGGTACTTTGTCCCGTGATCAACTATTCATTTCACACATTAAAATAAATGAGGGAGCAAAAATACTAAGGAGGTTTAATTAACCTAATATTGATTTATTCACAAATTTACATAAAACAAAACGGACATCTTAACAACACAAAAAATGGTATCAAAAGAGATGCAATTCAAATAATGAAAATGATGGGTTAGACACGTGGTCTGCAACAATCAAAAATCAAAATGGGGTCTGGCACGTGGCCCACGTGACCCAGAGACTATGCTAGTCTCAAACCAGAAATGATAACGGAAAAATATTTACACACAATCCCACCGCACACAGTCCGAATAGTGTAATTAGCCAGGTTCCCTATAAAGTTAAAATTAGTCTAAGCTAATAAAAAATGGGGGAAAACTAAATGGCCATTGATGAAGTACCTGCACTCCTTTAAGATTAGTCCTATGCCCGTGATAGCTGTTGACCTGGACGTCGCACTAATTGGCACCTTGCACTCTTGTCTGACTCACCCCAAAAATTCTCACTTTGGCTGCAACTAGGTACACCAGGTTCCTCTTCTTCTTAATCTCTCCGACCGGCAGCAATGTTTTGCGAGTCGAGTTTTGGGAGAGAGGGGGATGGGGGTGAGCCAGAAGTGCACGGATTAACTACTGACCGGGCCAGTCAGTCGGTCACGGCAGCTTCTTGATGAATGGGGCCGACCCTAAGGTCGAGGAGATCACCTGGCTTCACCTTTCCAGACAGGTGAGGAGCTTGATGCGCACGGTAATCCATTGGGGATGCCATATCGGGACTTAAGGACAGGGCAATATATTGTTGCAAGGAGTGCAGAGGAGGCAGGATTTTGTACTAAATACTCAGATAAATCTTGCTGCTCTGAGGGAGGTTATATATACAACAATCCTACCTATTCTGGCTTGCTAAAAATTAATATTTAAATTGATTAATTAGCAATGGACTGGTGCGATGGGCATACATCTTAAAATTAACAAACCTTAATTGGTATTGAGAAATATAAGATGCATTAATTCAGCAGTATTGAAATTTACATTTAAAATTCAGTTTAGGAATTTAATCTCGACCCACCTAGTTAAGGAAAGAACCAACATACGCCGGGGTTACGACTAAGGCCCTCTATGGTGCGTATCTACGCTGTGACGTCACGAGCATGGCGTGCGCCGCTGTCAACAAGTTTAGGTTTAGATTAGTCCTCCCTATGTTTCGTTAAAGAAAATTGAATGTAGGAGAGAACGTTTAAGGGGGTAGCTATAGTATTAGTAGAAGAGAGCTAAAAATACGATTAAAAGAAGAAGAGTGAAGAAAATTCTTCACATTCATTATGAAAGAGTCACGAAATAGAGACGAATATAAGAGGATCCCAGCGTACATTGAAAATAAGTGAATGATCAAGTTTGCGAAAGGATAAAGAAAATATGCTGACGCCGTTGAAACTTGATTAAGTTTTGATGAAGAAAAAGTTGACTCTGCTTGTTATCTTCGAAGATTGAATGGAAACCTGGATGATGGAGGGATCCTCAAAATAGCAGTGTAATTAACTTTCATGGTTTCTTGAAAGGGAAGTAATAGACACTAATTCTTGTAAGAGTTTTCAAGTGGTAACTGAAGATGGATCGTTTATAAAGCGTTCTAGTAAGCATTTTTTCTTGAAAGAAAGCGAGAATTGAAGAAAGTTTAATGTATTGTAAGTGCATTGTTTGTCAGTGACACTTTATATTAGTTTAAAGGTCGCGTGAATGGCAGTGACAAGGTACGGTAATAATGTCCTAGAAGGACAATGCCATAGAGACTAACCATATGTGATCAGCGCCAAAGCCCCCTCTCTATCCAAGCTGGGACCATGGAGGATCAGGCAATGGCTGTTGATAACGCAGCAGGTAGACCAGTAAGCAACCCCAAACCTCCCATCCTTTACTCAAAAGGATGGTGAAGTTTCAGACACTGCAAGAAACTATTGAGCTTGAGCGGGTCCAGAGCCCCAGTCCAGGAGATCGCTAAGCAGGGACGTTTCCAGTGGGTTCCTACGGTAGATGCCAGATAGTTTGGTTTTCAGTCTCCTTGCATGATATACCTGAAGTATTTGAGGCATACTAAATGGTGGGAATGGAGAGGAGTTGGTTAGTTCTTTATCTCTGGGTGACTATTGTAATTTGCCTCTAAACAAGGGTTTGAATTTTAATGAATCATTGGGATCCACATTTATTTATGACCATTGGATCTGACACTTCATAAGCATCAAGTCTGACACCATAATTCATTTATGACATCAAGATTTGGTTCTATTCGTTTTGACCTAGATCTGACACCATTGTTCAGTCATGACCCCAAAATTTGGGACTTCTCATCATTCTGACCTCAAAATGTGGGACTAATCATTCTGACTTCAAAATTTGGGACTCCTCATCATTCTGACCTCAAAATGTGGGGCGAAGACTTATTGATGACCTAAAAATTTGGGACGACTCATCATTCTGACCTCAAAATTTGGGACTAAACTAATAATTAGAGAAAGAATAGCCTGTGTTAAAAGCACAACAATGAAAGATAAGCTGATAGTAAACCTTAATGAATAAAATGTGAAAATTTGGAAGCATTGGGAAGATCACAAGAAATGGTTAATGGTTACTTCTTTAAGCCCTTTTAAAGTGTAAATGATTCCACGCTTCGCAGATTCATGCCATTCTTGTCCTAACCTTCATCTCAAAACTCATTATACTTGTAAGGGGTAGTGCCGACAGTGCACCTCATGCTGTGTAGTAGGGTCTGTGCAATGTTCATTCGGCTCCTTGTTGCACTTGCACTTGACCTTCATTTTCTCTTCCCCCTTGTTTCAGATGGACGCTGAATGGCCTCACGGGCCCCAGTGCCTGTCTGCATAGTCTAACTTCGTGAATCCAATCCAGAATCCTTTTCGGTCTTGGATTGATCTTGCTGGAGTTGGAAATGAACTTTGGTAGCGTAACGTGACCGAGGGAGACGTGAAGAAGGATTCCTTGATTTAGAAAAAGTAAACAAATCCCTTTTATTACTTTTGTAGTAATTATGTCATGAAAACAAAGATAGTCACCACATTCCCAGATCCTCTTTTGGGGGAACTTGTGCATAAAAAACAGTCTCGATTTTGTGAAGGGATGGTTAGACATGGACAGTGTGCGCGGTTGCTGTTAGCTTATAACAGAAAGGTGATAACGAGTTTATATACAAGTAGTTTCGAGGAAGATTGTCATAAAAATTCAAACACTATTACATGCTAAGGCAAGCTTAAATGGGTTCTGTTATCAGTTGGTGGGGAAAGCGCAAGATAAAAAAAAAAAGAAATAACAGTACAGTGTACGATGCTGTGTGAAACAACGTGCGGTACAATATTAACTTGAGACTTTCAAAATGAAAATCCAAGTGGTGGAGGTGTAATTACTAGGTGAGAACATTTTCGAAGGTGTTTTATGGGTCGCGAGTTGAGTTGAGTTGAGGATAAAGCAAAAATATGTCTTCATATTAGGGATTCAAATAAGACTAGTGAAGACGTTGTTGTGATTGCAATATGGGAAAGAGCTGTGATTTGTCTTTTTTTTTTTTTCTTTTTTTAAATAATGCTTTTTCAAACTCTATAATACAGCTTTGGAGCATTTGTAAGTTTTTCTAAGTTCATTATGATAAGGATCGTAGTGATATTAATGATTTAAGGGGTTAAGAATCAAATGAAGGGTAAATAGAAAGACCACTGACAGTAATTTCGTCTCTGGTAGATCAGTAGTGTTTGGAATGCTGGAATCTGTCAGACCTATTGGTAAAAATACTGGGATCCGTAGGGCATACTGTTTGAAATACAGGTTTTTGTAGGATATAGCTGGTTGAAATACAGGAATTTGTAGTTTATAGCTGGTTAAAATACAGGCATATGTAGGATGTATCTGGTTGAAATACAGGAGTCTATAGGATAATGCAGATTAGAGTAAAAGAATTTGGGGATGTTGGTCGTTAAAGTAGAGGAATTTGTGCGTATTGGCTGGAATAATTTGGGGATATTGGTGGTTAAATTAGAGGAATCCATAAGGTATTCCTGGTTAATGATTAGGAATACCTAGGATACTGTTATGTTAAAGTAGAGCCTTCTATAGGTTAACGCTGATTTAAGTAGAGGTGGCCACTGCTGAGTGGTGATGGTGGGAGACTTTAGACAATATCGATTACAGCTAACCAACCCTAGTATGGGTGGTCCTGACTAGTGCAGCTTTGCTGATCATGGCGACACACAAACCCTTTTACCGCGGTAAATTCCGTTAAGGTATCCAGATTCAGAATATACGCCTATATATATACATATATATATATATATATATATATATATATATATATATATATACATATATATATATATATATATATATATATATATATATATATATACAGTATATGTATATATATACTGTATATATACAGTGTATATATATATATATATATATATATATATATATATATATATATATATATATATATATATATATATACAGTATATATATATGTATGTCTATATTTTTTTCTCTCAAATAAGCCATATATTTTACTACCTTAATATCTAGTAGGACAGTGACATAGTATATCGCTGTCGTACCAGTTTCCTGGACCAGGCTTCGATTCCCTGGCCGGCCAGAAGCTGTTGTCTTTGAGTTGATTTCCCCTTGGGTCTCTAATCCCGAGGTATAAGAGAGAATCCAGATATTAAGGTAGTAAAAATATGGCTTATTTGAATATGAAAAACACGACTAAATGTGCAAAATTTATCGTATATATATATATATATATATATATATATATATATATATATATATATATATATATATATATATATATTTATATATATATTTATATATCTATCTATATATGTATATATCTATATATCTATCTATATATATATATATATATATATATATATATATATATATGTATATATATATATATATATATATATATATATATATATATATATATATATATATATATATATATATATATATATATGAGAGAGAGAGAGAGAGAGAGAGAGAGAGAGAGAGAGAGAGAGAGAGAGAGAGAGAGAGAGAGAGAGAGAGAGAGAGAGCAGATGAAGAAGAGGCATTTAAATTGCCAATAATTTTTAGCAATACATCTGAAAAAAATATGTGTAGTTTAAAAGCATTTTATTTCATTCGAGTATTTATTTCATTTACTGATTTACCTACTCTTCTTCCCCACCGTTATCCCTACATTAAGGGGTCAGTTGCCTGATGCGCCCTCTCCAATACCTTCTATCAAGCATCCTCGTCCACCAAACCTCTTCTCTCCATATCATCCTTCACCTTATCTCGCCATCTAATTCTCTACCTCTCTCTTGATTTTCTCCCCCTAACAGGTTCTTACCAAGCCCTCCTGACACCCTCCCCACCATCCATACTCAACACATGCCCACACCATCTCAGTCATGACACTCTTATCATCTCTATAAGTTTTACTACACCTGCCATTCTTCTTATTTCATCATTTTCTAATCCTTTAAGCAGTGATTTTCCCATATTCGAACTGAGCATTCTCATCTCTGTTCTTTCAAGCCTATACTTATACTTACTCCAAGTCATCATTGCAAGCACGATCCTTGAAGTTGGAATGTGTTCATTAGCTTTTCAATTAAAGAGACTTTAATTGGTCTCTGAAACTTTTCAAGAAAGTGAGATAGCCGTAATAACTCGGAGGAATGAGGTTGAAAGTATTTTCTCTCTCTCTCTCTCTCTCTCTCTCTCTCTCTCTCTCTCTCTCTCTCTCTCTCTCTCAGTTTGTATCTGTGTGCCGGTGAGTGATTACACTTTTGCGACCCTATAAATATCCTGATTTAACGCGGATAACAAAAGGCTATCGAGTGCAATATAGCTACAAGTTTTCGTGAATAGTCAGTGATTAGTTTGAGGTCAGAGAAGTGGAATAAAACGTCGACATAGAATAGTTATCTTGTGAATTACTAAAAATCTAATCAAGATGGCTATGTACAACACGGGCAAGGCTTGGAGAGACATCGCTGGACTCAGCAAAAATAAATTCCATGAGTTGGCGAAACAGGAGCTTGACCGTCTGATAACAGAGGTCACTAGTAACGTCAACCAATGTGACGGAAAAATATTCGCAGACATATTGAAACAATATGATCCAATAAACTGGAGCAAATCTGCGGAAAACATCAGCAAAATAATAGAAGAAATTCCAAAGAAGATCCAAGTGATAAAGAGACTTATAAAGAAAGTCTACATCAGTCAACACATTCCATCAAAGAACAATAAGAAGTCCAATATGGTGAATATGCTGATTGATGCAATGGGAAAAAGAATGCCAAAATGGTGTAATACATGTAAGATATGGTATTCCATTAATAATCCTCAACAATTGATTAGAAAATGTGATGCCTGTCATGTCCCAACACACCCCACATGTGCTGAAATACAGCAAAAAATAAAAAATAAAGACACAAAGGTATTCTGCTCAACATGCTTAGTCTGGATAGAATATATAATTAAGTCGAGACTAAATCTGCAAATAGTTGAAGATAAGGAAGAGGAAGAAGAAGAAACAGAAGAAGAAGAAGAAAAAGAAGAAGAAGAGAACAATGAACAGGATATGTGTAAGGATGCAGAAGAAATCATTGATATAACCTATGATGCCATCCAACAACATACTTATGAAGAAATAAATTACCAGATGGAAACAAATAATAGACCCAAGAGACTCTACCCGGACCTACATAATTTTAGGGAAGAGCAAGAACAAGAAAAAATAGAAAAGAAGGATATAGTCTGCAATATGCTGAAAAGAGGGAATTGCAGATTTGGCGAAAGATGCTACTACAAGCATCCAAAGATATGCCATAATTATGAAATATATGGTAAATGTGCGTATTTAGACGGATATGGAGACGAATGCAGAGATCTCCATCCAAAAATATGCAAAAACCTAAAAGAAGGAAAAGGATGCATTTACAACAAAAAATGTCGATATATGCATCCTGCAACCATGAATGGAAGTAAGAAAACTCAGCAAACTGAAAAGAAAAATGAAAGCAAAAAAGAAACAAAAAAAGAAACAAAAAAGCAGGCCGTGTATATACCGCGCTTTGAACCAAGAGCCCCAAGATATGAGGCCTTTCAACCCAAACCTGCACATTTAGAGCCCAACTACAAAGAATGCATCTATAATGCCAGGGGGTGGTGCAGATATGGGGAAAGTTGCAGGTATACACACACAAATAAATATGAAGGCGAAAGAGCAAATATAATAGAAAAGTTGGATTTTTTAATGGCAGAATTCCGGGAAATGAAGAAAAGAACATCATATCAGAACAGGAAGGAAGCATGGGAGAATCCATATCATTACCAATATTAAATAATGGGGATGAAACACAAACCATAATAGTAATGAATGCACAGGGTTTAGTCACGAGTAACTCTAAAAGGGAAATAGAGTTCTTAGAAGAACTAACCCAAATTGAAAAAATAGATATATTAAATATAAGTGAAACATGGTATTCCCAAGAGACTGGCAGTGATGACCAGATAAAGGGTTTCCAAACTTATAGGTCAGACAGAAAAAATAGGAATCAAGGGGGAACCGCAATATATGGAAGAGACATAAATCAAGGAAAAGTATGTGAAAAATACAGCAACACAGAATGTGAATTGATTGCGGTAGAATTTGAATTTGAAAAACTAATGAATATTGTAGTTTACAGACCCCCAAACACTAAGGAGTTTGACATAATAATAGAAAAAATAGATGATATATGTAGAAACCATAAAGACTGGAATATACTCCTATCCGGAGATTTTAACTTTCCTTTCGTGGATTGGAAAGAACGGATAGAAGAAAGTGGTTGTATGTATACATATAAAAAAGATAGTAATAGTAGCGCAGAAGATAAGAGGCAATTTGAAAAGCTTCAAGATATGCTATTAGAACATAATATGCAACAAATAAACCACATTCCAACAAGAAAGGAAAATGTCCTAGATCTAGTATTTGTGAATGAGGTGAATTATGTTAAAGAAATAATAGTGTATAACACGGGAATTTCAGACCACAATGTCATAGAATTGATAGTCCATTCCAAAGCAAGTGATCGCAGAATTAATAAAAGCACAAAACTTTGGGAAGGATATGGAAAATATAATTTATACAGTAAGAATATAAAATGGTCAGAAATAAATGAAGAACTGAATAAAGAATGGAAAAATGTATTTGTAAGTGATAATATACAGGTAAATACGGACATACTGTACAATATACTGGAGAAAATTGTTGAAAAATATGTACCGAAAAAAAACAATAAACAAAAGACGTGCATACCAAGAGACTGAAGGATCTTATTTCAGAAAATTAGAAAGTGGAAGAAAAATCTTGCAAAAGAAAAAAATGTGTGGAAAATGAGGGAAATAAAATGTAAGATAGAAAATGCAGAACAAAAGATTATACAGTCGAAAGAAAATGAAAAAAGGGACTTAGAAGAAAGGACACTTCAAAATATAAAAAGAAACCCCAAAGTACTTTACTCCTATGCAAAAAAGATGAATAAAGGGAGATTAGAAATAGGCCCTCTAAGAATTGAAGGACGGCTAACGAATGAAAAAAAGGAAATATGCAACATATTAGCAGAAAAATATAAGAGTGAGTTCACACCAAGAATTGTGAATGAGAATAATGAAACAGAAATGAGAGAAGAAAATGTTGAATATCTAACGGATATAGATATTAATGAAGCAGATATTGTCACGGCTATAAACGAAATTATAAATGGATCGGCAGCCGGACCAGATGGAGTTCCAGCGATTTTGTTAAAAAAAACTGCAAACACTATCGCGAAGCCGCTTGCAATACTGCTAAGACAAAGTGTAGATATGAGCGAGATATATGTTAAACATAAATTAGCTTATATAACCCCTATCTTCAAAAGTGGATCAAGACTAGAGGCAAGCAATTATAGACCTGTTAGTCTAACATCACATATTATGAAAGTTTATGAGAGGGTAATAAAAAAGAAAATAATGAACCATTTGGTTAAAAATAATTTGTTTAATATGGGTCAACACGGTTTCGTGCCTGGAAAAAGTACACAGACCCAACTGATAGCACACTATGAAAACATATACAAAAATATGATTAATGAAAAAGACACAGATGTGATCTATCTAGATTTTGCAAAAGCATTTGACAAGGTAGACCATAACATATTGGAGAAAAAAATGAGAAAGCATAATATTGTGGGAAAGATAGGAAAATGGGTAAAAGAATTCCTGCAAAACAGAAAACAGATAGTGGTTGCAAATGACGAGAAATCAGATGAAGCCCAGGTAATATCTGGTGTGCCACAAGGTACGGTATTAGCTGCACTGCTGTTTGTTATTATGATCTCAGACATAGACTGTGATGTTGAAAACTCCGTAGTGAGAAGTTTCGCCGATGACACAAGAATAAGTAGAGAAATTACTTGTGATGAAGATAGGAACTCACTACAAAGAGATCTAAACAAAATATATGAATGGGCGGAGATAAATAGGATGGTATTTAACTCCGATAAATTCGAATCAATAAATTATGGAAACAGAGAAGGAATGGTATATGCATACAAGGGACCTAATAATGAGACAATCACAAACAAGGAAGCAATTAAAGACCTTGGTGTAATGTTAAATAGGAATATGTTATGCAACGACCAAATAGCAACACTGTTGGCTAAATGTAAAGCAAAAATGGGAATGTTATTCAGACACTTTAAAACAAGGAAAGCTGAACACATGATTATGCTTTACAAAACTTATGTACGTAGTACACTCGAGTACTGCAATGTGATATGGTACCCACACTACCAAAAGGATATTGCGCAAATAGAGAGTGTACAAAGGTCCTATACTGCTAGAATAGAAGAAGTTAAGGACCTTGACTACTGGGAAAGACTGAAATTTTTAAAACTATACAGTTTAGAAAGGAGAAGAGAACGCTACATGATAATACAAACATGGAAGCAAATAGAAGGAATTACTGAAAACATCATGGAGCTAAAAATATCAGAAAGAGCAAGCCGAGGTAGATTAATAGTGCCAAAAATATACCAGGTAAACTAAGAAAGGCGCACAGGACATTAATCCACTACGCACCAGCATCGATAATGCAGCGACTATTTAACCCTGGATAGGTACGGTGGGTCGTTTGCGACCCCGAGCGTCAAAAAAAAACAGGTTTTTCTCACGTGACTCACCCCTGTGACTGAATTTGTGGGTGATCGACCTGCAGGAGGTGTCTCCCCTACACGCTCTAGTAGTGTCCAGATGTGCATTGCTGTAGCTGTACTCCTTCCCCGATTTCTGAGACGCGTCGGGGTCGTTCGCGTCCGAGTTTACCCTTCTGAGGTAGTTTGCATAATTATCAAAGTTATTACGTATTATGAAATTGTCGTAGAATGGTGCAACTTGTATAGGTTATCAGTTGTGGAAAGTCTTGGTGGATTGTTTGGCTACCATGTGCATGTTTTTTTTTTTTAGTTAAAATGTCGTTCATCACCACGAGGACCATTTTACCGCGAGTGCCCCTTTTTCATTTTTTTTCATTTTTTTGCCAAGTCATTTTTCCGTAAGATATTGCCAAATAGTGTCGTAAAACTTTTGCTTGTTTAGTGTTGGAAAGTGTGTCTAGATGATCTGGCTACCCATGCATGACTTTGTTTTTGTCAGATACGACGTAGTTATTGGTATATTGGGTATTTAACTGCGGTTACCAATTTCTGTTTTTTTTCAATATTTGTAAAAATTACTACGTAGTAAGGAATTGCCGTATATTATTCATTTTTTTTTCATGTTTATGTGTTAGAAAGTGTGCCTTGATGGTTGGGCTAACACGTGCATGTCTTTTTTTTTATCTGAGATGTCGTATATTAGAATGTCGAGCATTTTACCGCGAGTGTCCCTTTTTAATTTTTTTTAATTTTTTTGCCAAGTCATTTTTCCGTAAGATATTGCGAAATAGTGTCGTAAAACTTTTGCTTTTTTAATGTTGGAAAGTGTGTCTAGATGATCTGGCTACCCATGCGTGATTTTGTTTTTATCAGATACGACGTAGTTATTGGTATATTGGGTATTTAACTGCGGTTGCCAATTTCTGTTTTTTTTTCAATATTTGTAAAAATTTACTACGTAGTAAGGAATTGCCGTATATTATTGATTTTTTTTTCATGTTTATGTGTTAGAAAGTGTGCCTTGATGGTTGGGCTAACACGTGCATGTCTTTTTTTTTTATCTGAGATGCCGTATATTAGAATGTTGGGCATTTTTCCGCGAGTGCCCCTTTTTATTTGTTTTGCATTTTTTTGCTTAGTCATGTTACCGTAAGGAATATGCAAGTAGTGTCGCAAAACTTATATTTTTATAGTGTTGGAAAGTGTTTCTAGATGATCTGGCTACCCATGCCTATTTTTTTTTAAGCCAGATATGGCGTATATATAAGTATGTGTTCGATTTTCCTGTGATTGCCATTTTTTCGTTTTTTCCCATTTCTTTCAAAATTACTACGTACTAAGGAACTATCACAGAGTAATATTTCATTTATATGTTTATTTGTCGGAAAATATGCCTTGATGGTTTGCCTAGCACGTGGCTGAAATTTTTTTTTTTTCTGAAATGCCGTATATTAGAATGGCCATTTTTCCACGAGTGCCCCTTTTTATTTGTTTTGCATTTTTTTGCTTAGTCATGTTACCGTAAGGAATTGGCAAGTAGTGTCGCAAAACTTATATTTTTATAGTGTTGGAAAGTGTTTCTAGATGATTTGGCTACCCATGCCTATCTTTTTTTTAGCCAGATATGGCGTATATATAGGTATGTGTTCGATTTTCCGGTGATTGCCATTTTTTCGTTTTTTCCCAATTCTTTCAAAATTACTACGTACTAAGGAACTATCACAGAGTAATGATTCCTCTAGATGTTTATTTGTCGGAAAATTTTGTTTACTTTTTTTTTGATTGAATATCATCAATTTTTTTTAGCTAAAATATTGTTTTACATTTTTTTTTTTCGATTTTATTTCCCTTCAAAAAAAATTTTTGGGTCAGAATTTTAATTTTATAGTCGTAAAATAATCAACAATTATCCAGCAACCCACCATACAATTTTTATGCATATCCAATAATAATTAGATTAGTAAATAACACCTTGAAATTGACATACCCTTCCTACATTTCAAGTGGCAGATTAGGGAGTCTGAGTCAGTGTGGTTGGCGGCCATTTTGTGGACATATCCGAAGCGTAAGCTGCCCTATTTATATATATTCTTGTTCCCTATAGAATTTGTGATATTTTGGTATATTTTTACCTGCATAAATATCATATTATATATTAAATATATGTATTTTTTTACGAAATTTCCAAGTACTCAAAAAATTACCTTTAGATATGGCCCCTGATATAAATGTAATTTACAAAATAATGAAGATTTTTTTACATATTTCTATTTTAGGATAACATATGTTTATTCCCTAAAAAAATTAGCCACTTCCTATTTCATTTGGGTACCCAAAAAAATTCATGAAATTTGGACAATTTTTTTTGGCCAAAAAAAGTTACCCTTTTTTTCTCATTTCAGATCTTCACCTCCATGGGTCTGACTTCATCCAAAATACATCAAGATGTGTCCTAAACATTCAAGAATCAATTCCTAAAAGGATTTGTGTATATATGTATAAACTTTTTTTTTATGAATTTTTATGTCAGGTCTTTTTTTTTCTACTTAATTTTTTAAAATATTTATGATAAATAGTTTTTCTGCAGATGAGTAGTATTTATCTTTACAGTTGTTTTAAGCATTCATTGAAGTTTTTTTTGGCAAAAGAAAAAAGGAGGTTACTGCAAAAACTGATTTTTCAAGAATTTTTTTTGGCGTCGGGGTCGTTCGCATCCGAGTATACCCTTAAAGGGGTGTCCGAGGACCGTACCTATCCAGGGTTAATGTGCTGCCAGCTCATCTAAGAAACATATCAGGAGTGAGCGTAGATGTGTTTAAAAATAAGCTCGATAAATACCTAAGATGCATCCCAGACCATCCAAGACTGGAAGATGCAAAATACACCGGAAGACGCATTAGCAACTCTCTGGTGGATATACGAGGTGCCTCACCCTGAGGGACCTGGGGGAACCCAAACAAAAAATAAGGCAATAAGGTAAGGTAAGGCTCTCTCTCTCTCTCTCTCTCTCTCTCTGTCTCTCTCTCTCTCTCTCTCTCTGTCTCTCTCTCTCTCTCTCTCTCTCTCTCTCTCTCTCTCTCTCTCTCAAGATGAGTCCGACTATGTTATAAATCTGGTTTGCATAGATAATTTTCATCGGATGAAATAGGCGGGGTACTTATTTTTGCTATTAATGAAGAAGCAGCATTGCTAATTTTTAGGTATTAATAGTTTGTAGATAAGCCAAGGCACCAACCACCCTTTGAGATACTACAACTGTCTGACTGGCCAGATAGTACTGTGTTGGATCCGTCTCTGGTTACAGCTCACTTTTCTTTTGCCTAAACATAAACCGAATAGTCTGGCCTATCCTTTCCATATTCTCCTCTGTCCTCATACACCTGACAACGCTGAGATCACCATACACTTCTAATTCACTCAAGGGACTAACTAGTATAATCGTTTAGTGGCTACTTTCCTCTTGGTAAGGGTAGAAGGGACTCTTTAGATATGGTAAGCAGCTCTTCTGAGAGAAGGACACTACAAAATCAAACCATTGTTCTCTAGTCTTGGGTAGTGTCATAACCTCTCTACCATGGTCTTCCACTGTCTGGTTAAAGATCTCGTGCGTGAGGATACACTCAGGCACACTATTCTATGTTTCTCTTCCCTTTCCTCACTAGACTATTTTCCCTCACGGAGCCCTTCGGCTTATTTCATCCTGCTTTTCCAACTATGGTTTTAGCTTTGCTAATAATAATAATAATTAGTCCAGAGTTTTGTAGCAAACATAGAAACATTCTTTTAACCCTGGATAGGTACGGTGGGTCGTTCGCGACCCCGAGCGTAAAAAAAAAAACAGGTTTTTCTCACGTGACTCACCCCCGTGACTGAATTTGTGGGTGATCGACCTGCAGGAGGTGTCTCCCCTACACGCTCTAGTAGTGTCCAGATGTGCCTTGCTGTAGCTGTACTCCTTCCCCGATTTCTGAGACGCGTCGGGGTCGTTCGCGTCCGAGTTTACCCTTCTAAGGTAGTTTGCATAATTATCAAAGTTATTACGTATTATGAAATTGTCGTAGAATGGTGCAACTTGTATAGGTTATCAGTTGTGGAAAGTCTTGGTGGATTGTTTGGCTACCATGTGCATGTTTTTTTTTTGAGTTAAAAGGTCGTTCATCACCACGAGGACCATTTTACCGCGAGTGCCCCTTTTTCATTTTTTTTCATTTTTTTGCCAAGTCATTTTTCCGTAAGATATTGCCAAATAGTGTCGTAAAACTTTTGCTTGTTTAGTGTTTGAAAGTGTGTCTAGATGATCTGGCTACCCATGCATGACTTTGTTTTTGTCAGATACGACGTAGTTATTGGTATATTGGGTATTTAACTGCGGTTACCAATTTCTGTTTTTTTTCAATATTTGTAAAAATTACTACGTAGTAAGGAATTGCCGTATATTATTCATTTTTTTTTCATGTTTATGTGTTAGAAAGTGTGCCTTGATGGTTGGGCTAACACGTGCATGTCTTTTTTTTTATCTGAGATGTCGTATATTAGAATGTCGGGCATTTTACCGCGAGTGTCCCTTTTTCATTTTTTTTCATTTTTTTGCCGTCATTTTTCCGTAAGATATTGCGAAATAGTGTCGTAAAACTTTTGCTTTTTTAATGTTGGAAAGTGTGTCTAGATGATCTGGCTACCCATGCGTGATTTTGTTTTTGTCAGATACGACGTAGTTATTGGTATATTGGGTATTTAACTGCGGTTGCCAATTTCTGTTTTTTTTCAATATTTGTAAAAATTTACTACGTAGTAAGGAATTGCCGTATATTATTGATTTTTTTTTCATGTTTATGTGTTAGAAAGTGTGCCTTGATGGTTGGGCTAACACGTGCATGTCTTTTTTTTTATCTGAGATGCCGTATATTAGAATGTTGGGCATTTTTCCGCGAGTGCCCCTTTTTATTTGTTTTGCATTTTTTTGCTTAGTCATGTTACCGTAAGGAATTGGCAAGTAGTGTCGCAAAACTTATATTTTTATAGTGTTGGAAAGTGTTTCTAGATGATCTGGCTACCCATGCCTATTTTTTTTTTAGCCAGATATGGCGTACATATAAGTATGTGTTCGATTTTCCTGTGATTGCCATTTTTTCGTTTTTTCCCATTTCTTTCAAAATTACTACGTACTAAGGAACTATCAGAGTAATATTTCATTTATATGTTTATTTGTCGGAAAATATGCCTTGATGGTTTGCCTAGCACGTGGCTGAAATTTTTTTTTTTCTGAAATGCCGTATATTAGAATGGCCATTTTTCCACGAGTGCCCCTTTTTATTTGTTTTGCATTTTTTTGCTTAGTCATGTTACCGTAAGGAATTGGCAAGTAGTGTCGCAAAACTTATAATTTTATAGTGTTGGAAAGTGTTTCTAGATGATCTGGCTACCCATGCCTATCTTCTTTTTTTAGCCAGATATGGCGTATATATAGGTATGTGTTCGATTTTCCTGTGATTGCCATTTTTTCGTTTTTTCCCATTTCTTTCAAAATTACTACGTACTAAAGAACTATCACAGAGTAATTATTCATTTAGATGTTTATTTGTCGGAAAATGTGCCTTGATGGTTTGCCTAGCACGTGGCTGAATTTTTTTTTTCTGAAATGCCGTATACGTATTAGAATGTTAGCCATTTTTCCGCGAGTGCCCCTTTTTATTTGTTTTGCATTTTTTTGCTTAGTCATGTTACCGTAAGGAATTGGCAAGTAGTGTCGCAAAACTTATATTTTTATAGTGTTGGAAAGTGTTTCTAGATGATCTGACTACCCATGCCTATCTTTTTTTTAGCCAGATATGGCGTATATATAGGTATGTGTTCGATTTTCCGGTGATTGCCATTTTTTCGTTTTTTCCCAATTCTTTCAAAATTACTACGTACTAAGGAACTATCACAGAGTAATGATTCCTCTAGATGTTTATTTGTCGGAAAATTTTGTTTACTTTTTTTTTGATTGAATATCATCAAATTTTTTTAGCTAAAATATTGTTTTACATTTTTTTTTTTCGATTTTATTTCCCTTCAAAAAAATTTTTTTGGGTCAGAATTTTAATTTTATAGTCGTAAAATAATCGACAATTATCCAGCAACCCACCATACAATTTTTATGCATATCCAATAATAATTAGATTAGTAAATAACATCTTGAAATTGACATACCCTTCCTACATTTCAAGTGGCAGATTAGGGAGTCTGAGTCAGTGTGGTTGGCGGCCATTTTGTGGACATATCCGAAGCGTAAGCTGCCCTATCTATATATATTCTTGTTCCCTATAGAATTTGTGATATTTTGGTATATTTTTACCTGCATAAATATCATATTATATATTAAATATATGTATTTTTTTACGAAATTTCTAAGTACTCAAAAAATTACCTTTAGATATGGCCCCTGATATAAATGTAATTTACAAAATAATGAAGATTTTTTTACATATTTCTATTTTAGGATAACATATGTTTATTCCCTAAAAAAATTAGCCACTTCCTATTTCATTTGGGTACCCAAAAAAATTCATGAAATTTGGACAAATTTTTTTGGCCAAAAAAAGTTACCCTTTTTTTCTCATTTCAGATCTTCACCTCCATGGGTCTGACTTCATCCAAAATACATCAAGATGTGTCCTAAACATTCAAGAATCAATTCCTAAAAGGATTTGTGTATATATGTATAAACTTTTTTTTTATGAATTTTTACGTCAGGTCTTTTTTTCTACTTAATTTTTTAAAATATTTATAATAAATAGTTTTTCTGCAGATGAGTAGTATTTATCTTTACAGTTGTTTTAAGCATTCATTGAAGTTTTTTTTGGCAAAAGAAAAAAGGAGGTTACTGCAAAAACTGATTTTTCAAGAATTTTTTTTGGCGTCGGGGTCGTTCGCGTCCGAGTATACCCTTAAAGGGGTGTCCGAGGACCGTACCTATCCAGGGTTAAAACCTAAGATCGAGTAATAAAGTAAGGGCGAAAATAGCTCCTTAGAAACAGAAGATCCTCCGTTGCTTTGTTCACTTTAGGCTTATAACGTTTTTATTGGATGATGTTTTTATTGTGAGGAAGTTTTTGGAAAGCTAATGCCTTATTCAACGTAGAAGGTATTCATCATTGTTGTTAACTAAAATATGTATAAGACGATCTTGGAATAATGTTCTCCGACTTATTGGACAAGTAAGTTTTAATCCATCCTTTGGATGTTAAGTATATTTGTTGAATTGTATTTGAATTAATTTTCAGAATTGGGCTTTTTCAATGATTTTGTTTCACTTAGAAGTATTTAAGAAAATTAGAGAATTCTTTTTTAAAAGCTTGGATTTTTCTTGAGTTTGTATCCCACAAATTTTGTAGATTTGAGAAAAATCCCTCAGAAGACTATTGGGAGTTAAATGGCAGGAAAGGTTTAGAAATGAAACTAGCAGAGGTTACATGAGTGCCATATGTGGATGAGATCATGGTGATGGTAGATGGAGATGGTTTGGGCATGCTTTTCGCACTCCTCAAGAGAGATTAGGTCACCAAACTTTCAACTGGGCTCCACAAGACACTAGAAGATTTGGAAGACCCTAGCCTACATGGCTGAGGACTATTAAGCGTGAAGCAGATGATTATGAATAGAAAAGTATTGATAAAAGCTCAAGATAGAGATGACTGCCGAAATCTAACCGAGGTGTCAATAGGCGTGGGAGATGATGATGATGATGAATTGTATCGTTTTAAGACAAGGTTCAGCACCACTATCAGAATCCATTTCATGCTAACGTCTGTATGCAAATGTTCCCTTCGACTTATGGTCTCATTTTTAACTGCAAACGTCATTGAGGCTTATATCTTGTTAGTGCCTTTGTTTGTTGTGCTTAATCGGTTTCATTTATTATGAGGATTTGACAACCGAGAATTGATAAGGGTGTCTTTATTTCACCTGGACCAATTGAAAATTATTACTTGAAAACTAGAGGGGCACTCAACAGAGCGCAGACCTCCGCCACAGCAGCTTATTTGTTTGACCTTGACCTTAGACCTTAACATGTATCAATTGGCGTGAATTTTCATACACTCAAATATCAACAAAGTTTGAAGTCTCTGTGATGGACATATGCCGAGATGTTCGTTGGCTTTCTGTATCCACTAAACTTAAGACTATTATTACATCTATGTATGCGACAGTCCAAAAAAGGTAGGGTACAATTATTCTGGAATGGGTTAGATACAATATTATTCATGATTCTGATTATACTATGTATGGGGCTAAAATTCTATACCATCTCAATGTGACGCAAAAATTGTTTCTATGTCTGGCAACCAGATACTGTATGTATTTCAGTCGAGAAAAGTCAAAAAAGTGAAAATTACCCATTTTTACCCCTCTTATCGCAAAATTCTGGAATGGGTTAGATACAATATTATTCATGATTCTGATTATACTATGTATGGGGCTCAAATTCTATACCAACTCAATGTGACGCAAAAATTGTTTCTATGTCTGGCAACCAGATATGTATTGAAGTCGAGAAAAGTAAAAAAAAAGTGAAAATTACCCATTTTTACCCCTCTATCGCAGAATTTTGAAATGGGTTAGATACAATATTATTCATGAATCTGATTATACTATGTATGGGGCTCAAATTCTATACCAACTCAATGTGACGCAAAAATTGTTTCTATGTCTGGCAACCAGATAAGTATTTCAGTCGAGAAAAGTGAAAAAAGTGAAATTTACCCATTTTTACCCCTCTATCGCCGAATTCTGAAATGGGCTAGATACAATATTATACAATATTTTACTTCAATATTCTCTATTCTTGGGTAGTGCCATAGCCTCTGTACCATGGTCCTCCACTATCTTGGAGTAGAGTTCTCTTGATTGAAGGTACACTCGGGCACACTATCTTAATCTCTTACTCCTGTTTTGTTTATATAGGCGATATTTATCTTAATGTTTCTGTTCTCAAAATATTCTATTTTTCCTTGCTCCCTATCCTCACTGGGGTATTTTCAATATTAGAGCACCTAGGCTTTTAACATCCTGCATTTCCAACTAGGCGTGTAGCTTTGCAAGTAATAATAATAATAATAATAATAATAATAATAATAATAATAATAATAATAATAATAATAATAATGTGTAGGAATGAGAATTTTTTTTTTCAATGTCTGTGCAGTCATTCAAACCCACAGGTCCAGTCACGGACTGATACAGTGATAGGTCTATTATGATTATCAGTAATAGGGGCCTATCGATACAGGTCGGGGCCATTATATATGAGTGGTCAGCTCCCCCAAACGTGCATAAAAAAAGGGATACTAACTAATTTCACCCCCTCTAACCAAACCTACAAGCCATGCCCCCTAAACAGCCCTAGTCTTCGTCAACCGTCACTATACATACAGGTGGCCTCTATCATACATCCACCCACACGTCTACTACTGTAATAGTGATATATTCAATAGATAAGTGAACATTGAAACACTATGCAAATATTCTTTATGTATTTTCGTGTACAAATACCTCCAGATAAACAAATCCGAAAGCATCGTCTGCAACTACCTGGCCTTACTAGTCGATAAATATTTCTTATATCCAGGCCGCTTAAAAGAAACCACAAAAAACAAGTAGTTAGAGTAGTAGTGTTAATGAAGTCATGACTATATAACGGCTCTTTGTCACTTTCAACGTTAACGGGATCTATATTACTGAATGAATGATTTGTAATTATCTGGCATCATAACATCAGTGGTCATTGATGCTAATTCAATCATGCTTAATTAACAATTAATAACCAAGATATAAACTAGAAATAAAAGCAAATTAATAAATGACTTAACAATGAAACTTTTAAAATTCAATACATTTAAAAACGAGTAAGAAGACCAGCTTCTGATATGAATTTAAAAATGACACTAGCATCATTAAAATATGTCCCCTCACAGTCAGAAGGAGCAAAACAGTCATCATAGAATGGCTGACACCTGGCAGTCATCAGGAACTTTTGAGTAAAAGTAAAGTAAAAGTGTGCCCAATTTTAAGGTGACTTAGGACAGTCTCCCACCTTCTTGGCATATTTTTATTCTTCCATGGAGGTATTGCATTTGTTATTTCCTTCATCTTATTCTGAATAACCGAATCCCAGTAGCGTTGCCAAGCATCAGCCGGAGACTTTTTTTTATATAAGGCAAAAAATCATTACTCGGAAAATATCTTCTAGGAAGTAATTTGTGCGTTGCCTCTTTTGCTCATTTGTCTGCCGCTTCATTACCAGGCACACCCACATGAGCAAGGAACCAGCAAAAACTTAACTTCTTCACCTGCACTGCAACATATATAGAGCCCCTCTAAATTTCTTAAAACTAAATGGTTGGTTGGATTAAAACCCGTCAGTACTTGTAACACACTTTTTCCATCACTAAAAATAGTAAAATTACCCACTTTTATTACTGCCATTTTTTCACTAGCAGTCAGGATACCATACAGCTCTGCTGTAAAGATAGAGGATGTTAAAGGGAGCGCACGTTCACAACTAAAACTAGAATTGTTACACCCCAAATCCAACGCAGCACTAGATTTGGAGCTGTCCGTAAATATAAATCCACTATCCTTGAGTTGTTCTGCATGTCCTAAAAAGTTGACAAAATTTCTTCAATTATCATGTTGCCTTTAGAGCCCGTGTAATAATTACAGAGAGAGTTCTCTGAAATTTCCAGGGAGGGTTGACTGATAGCCTAAAAGGTAGTACCGTGCTCCTGGAAAGATTCAGGCTATTCGGCAGTACTTTCACTCTGAATCCATAAGGCTTTCGGGATGTAGAGTGAGCCCCATATTAAGAGAAGAAATTCTCCCTATTGGCAGCTTCAAAAGGCAATGAATTAGGACGCCTCTGTAGCCTATACTAATATCTAATCATAGTAGATATAAGTCCTAAGACCAATCACCTGCATCAACTAAAAGATTAAGGGTAGGGGATGATTTAAAAATGCCAGTAGTTAACCTGATGCCAGTATGATGAATGAAATCTAAAATCTTCAACATGTAGTGGAAGCTGAAGAATATATTTCACATCCATAAGAAAGTTTGGATAAATTAAGGGCTTTATACAATCTTAGGAGAGTCTGATAATGTTCTTCCCATGATGTATGGACTAATACTTTAAAAATATTCAAAATCTCTGAGCATTTAAATTTTAGTTTTTTGAGATGTGAAAACCAAATCAGCTTCCTGTCAAATGTTTGTAATGACAGAAATTCTTCATTTAACGGACTGGTAATTTCCTTGACGGTTATTTAGACATAATGAACGAATTGTTTTTCATCTCTTCAAAATGTTAGCCGCACGTAGTTGAGAATAGAGAGGCGTAACAAAGAAGTAGTTTTAAGGTAAACTCAGAACGCAATAACTCTTCACTTCTTGTTCTTCAGTCATTATTCTTCACGTCAACAACTATCCCTGGACTAGAAGTCGAGTGGGTATGGATGTAGCTACCCTTATTATTACCTGAAACTCTTATTTTCTCCCTTGTAAAAGGTATGCACTTGTCTTAAATATACTGTATGTTTTAATAACACTTGATGTTCAATTGTGGGTTTTTTTATTAAATACAGTAACAGAATTATCAAGTATCAAGTAAGGTTATGATAATGGTACAAGCATTGAATTCTTGAGCTGCTAGGCTTACTGTACAGGTAACCAGTAGGTTAGGTAGGAGTACAGTATAGCCTAGGCTCTGAGTTGCATGTCGTTTGACATAGGATCGTTATCCTAAATGAAATTTTGTATTACAGGGTACCAGTTTGGAGTACCTGTTAATTTACTAGCACTTGTAAGAAGTAAGAATTAAAAAGACCCCGTGAAACAGCCTTTTCCTCGACTACAAATGAAGATCCGTCCTTCACCAACGTCAAGTACCAATTTGAATTTAAGACTAGGCTTAGAGTATTAGCCTATGCGAATAAGGTACACGGTATTAGCCGATTCCAAAGTTTGGTTTGTTATAGATAGGCTAGCCAGGAATAAGTTGATTGTCCTAAATTGAATGGTAGTCTCTGAATGTAAGTTAGGACAATTGACGATGACAAGAATTTGATGAAAATTCATTTAATACCATGACGTATTAAACCTAGAAATTGTGTTTCTTCAACGCAGGTAATACGATGGTTTTATATATATATATATATATATATATATATATATATATATATATATATGTGTGTGTGTGTGTGTTTATATATATATACTGTATATATGTATATATATATATATATATATATATATATATATATATATATATATATATATATATATATATATATATATATATATATTTATGTGTGTATATATACATACTGTATATATAATATATATATATATATATATATATATATATATATATATATATATATATATATATATATATATATATATACACACATACATACATACATACATATACATACATACATACATACATATATATATATATATATATATATATATATATATATATATATATATATATATATATATATATATATATATATATTTGGGCTCAAGCCATGACGTCCTGATGGAAGGTTCCTTCAGTAGCTTCCTAGGGTATATTTAACTACAGTGGATATTCCCAGAGAATTAAACTAAAGGTTATCACAGAATTCTAACTTCTGGTGCGAGTACCCTAAAGGTTTCCCTCTAAGATATCGTATATCAACAGGGGACGCATGTATTAACACGCCACATAGCTATCTGCACCCCATATAGAGTTAACACTTCGATATGGAAAGGTGGAGAATAACTGGGGAGCCGTTCCACAGTTACACTCATCCGTGGCTGCTTTTGGTACTCGAGACGTAAACAAACGGGCGCCATTGCTAAATGACGTCACGTCCGTCCCCATCCTTTTGCCTGTAGCTCCTTGCTTAAGTCGGATTTTCCCTAAGTGCTTTTTTCATCAGCTTACATCGCCGTTATGTCGCTACCTTCAGCCTCGCCTTCTTCTGGAAAGTTGAGTATCAGGTCCCAGTATTGTTTAAATAAGCTCTAGCCGTAAAGTAACTTCTACTTTTCGTAAAATATTGTGTTTTGTGGCAGAGCTGTGCCGATACCGGACGCGCCATTTTATGGCGTCGCTGTTCATGTTGCATGCTTTATTTAGTTAGGCAGAACAGCCCCCTCGGTCATTTAACTAATTAATATTATTAGTTATTTAGTCTTCATAGCTAGGAAATACTTATATCGTGTTTTAGCGCTCATCAGACTCGGTCGCCGTTCGACCCCATACTAGATCGCTAGCTTAGCCCCTCGGCTGGACAGCCTAGTGCTTGTTTTCATGCATGATATATACCAGTGTTCCTAGGTTAAGTTATGAAGATTGTGGCATTATTAAACATACTATGAACTGTGACGTAAGTGTTTTCGCCTTCGGGGACCATATAGGGGACCGTGTTATTTGTGTATCATTCCATCCTAACCTAATGTAGGAACCCCTATATGCTCCCTATCCCCCTGCCTGCGGGCATTCCCTCTGTGTAGTCTTGCTTCCCCTTCTATAGGGGAATTTTGTCTACAAACAGAGTATTTATCGCTTCTCTGCCTACCCTAAGGGAATGACCCTCCCTTAGGGTCATGACCGAGAAATAAGGAAGGGCTCTGCCCTTCCTCAGTTGCACCTGGTTGGGTTACTCCTTCCTCCCTGCAACTTGCGATGTGTCTTTCAAGCTTTCCTAGCCTAGGAGTTAGCCCTCCTTCTCTAGGTTAAGCTCTGGGGGTTGACTCTGCCCTATTATAGTTTGAGACGGTACTCCTGTACCGTTCTCATTCTGGGCTACCTAACCTAGGTTAGGGAGCGTTCTCCCTTACCTTGGTGGCCGTTCTCATACAGAGTCTCCTCTTTAGAAAGACCTTTTCTTCCCCCTCCCCACCTATCCTTTGGCGTAGGCTTGCCACACACATCTGTCCTTAGTCCTACAACTCCTCCCTTGGGTGGAGTGGTAGGGCTAACATTGTTCTCCTGCTGAGCTGGCCGCTCTGGTACACATACCCTTCATAGCGTTCTATGGGGGTGGTTGCCGGCGGCGGTCCGGCCGGCGGGGGATTCCCCCCTCTTGAGTGCCCTCTAACCCTCCCTTGGGTTACCCCAGGCACCCGGCCGACTGCCGGCTCCCTGCCGCCGGATGCTAGGAGTATCCACTCCTATCATGAGTGCACTCTCTCCGGAGGGATGCCGGAGGGGTATGGGATCTTACCCCTTCCATCCCTCCTTACCTTTCTCTCTTTCTATCCTGGTGCCGGTCCCTTGCCGCCTCTACTGCCGGCGATAGCCGCCACTACCTCAGGTGACATTCTTTCATAAGATGCCTCCCCCCTCTAAGACGTCAGCCTTCCGTGTGTCGGAGACTGCCGCCTTCCGTCGACATACAGCCGACGTCCCACCCCTCATCTTACCTAGTAACAGCCGGCCGACTTTCGGAGTCGGCCACCGGCATGCCGGCATTGATTGCCGGCGGTCTAGGTATACAACCATATACATATCTGTAGGAATGTTCAATTTGATGTACGATATGTTTTCCCTGTTATGTGTATCTCTTTGCACGGGGTTCAGGAAAAGACACAAGTCAGTTCCCGCTCATCCCTTGATCTGTAATCAACTCTTGTACATTAAAGGAATCAACTGTTCCCGAGTATGTCTTAACCTGCTTACATGGCGCAGTGAATCTCGTTCCAAAGCAGGACCTACAAGATGCTGAGACGAGGCCATCACAACACACCCAGGGGCACAGCAAGACATTCCCCCAGGGGCACTGCAAGCAGGAATGCAACACCGGCACGCCGGCGCCACGAGGGACAGGACTTGTTACAGGCTTTGGTTGGCCTCATGGCACAAGGAAGACCACATGGTTTAGCCTCGGCAGGTGTTAGGGCGATGTGCCCTGAGAAGTGTAGCTATGAGATGACACAAAGCAGTTTTCGAGAATGGTGTCGCTCTATGAGTGATTGGCTGGCCTTAGGAAACGTCTCAGGAGAGAATGCACTTATCTGTATCCGGTTAAACTGCGATGAGAAGTTAAGGATGGCTATAGATGCAACGCACTCAGAGGTTCAGTGGAACTCATTAACGGCCTCTGAGGCATTTGACAGACTGGAGGAGATCACGACGAAGTCTGTGAATAAGGCAGTGGCATGGGACAAGTTTTTCTCAGCGCAACAATGCGATCAAGAAACCGCGAAATCTTTTGTGCATAGGTGCCAACAATTGGCCTTAGATTGTGGGTTTAAGTGTCCCCATTGTCGAGCTGATCTGAATGATTTTGTGTTAGTTCAGCGGATAACAAGTGGTTTAAGCAATGTGGGACTTAAGCAAGAGATCCTACAGGATCATGAGGTTTTCAATACTGTGCAGAAATTGTTACGTAAATGTGAATTTTCAATATTAAACTTAGCCGGTGATCATATAGCTGCAACTCTGTTGCTCGACAGAAAAACCTACGGTCAAAATACGCCAGCGATCGCTATGCAGGTGGGGGTGTACATCAACAGCGCCATCTGTCGAGCAGGTACTTAGTACTCCAAGCAAACAAAGAACCAATTTTCTCTCTGTCGGGCTACCGGCAAGACCTACTAATACGCTGTTACTAACTGGATTTGTTTTCACAACTATTTGGTGAAGTACACTATTCTAGTTTTGAGCTTTCGCTATGCAGGGGTTTTATCTTCATCTCAAAACTTGAACTCGTTTTGGATAGATTTAATTATGGTGACAAAGAGAGTATGGACTCTCTTTCACTTTTAAATGGCCGACCCTTCCCTTAGACGGAAGTGTGTTTAGGTTTTTAGTAATTTTGCTTAACACGTTATAGATCTATATATTTTATATCTCTCCGCCATTATTAGGCCTCTTCGATTAACTTTCCATTTATTATAAACATATAAAAATAAATTTTTATGTTTTGTTTATATTGATTGATTGATTGATTGATTGAAAGTTTTCATGCGACCTTTCCTGATAGTAGGCGGTCCTAACTTGGAACCGAAGTTAATCAACGTTGAGCCCGTTATATATTATTTAAAGAATTTAAAATTTTTTAAATTTAATGTTTTATGAAAGAATTTCTTTGATAGTCTTCGTACTGTTTTCAAAGTTGAACTAACGTTTAGTTTTTTAGACTACGCAGTTGTTGACGTTCAGGACGTTCAACATGTGCTCTATCGTTACGATAGAGAGAGAGTGTATCACGGTTTCACTTTGCAGTAAGAGTAAATCGATTCTGACGTTTTGTTCATTCTTTCTTAGCTTAAATGTTTTAAATTCTATTTTAAAGGAACTTTTTAATTGAAAAACCTTTCAGTTTTTTCCTTTAGTCAAATAACATGTTTTTTTGACGAAATATAATTGGGCTCTTCTCTTAGGTGCGAAATCAAGAGAGAAAGAGAGAGAGAGATAGAGACGGAGGGAGAGAGAGGAGAGAAAACGTTCCGTTCAAGCGGGTAACGTTGTTCTCGTGTTACTCTCCTCCCTAGTCGCTGTACGGGGAAGAAGGTAAAACGTTTCTAGGGTTTTATTCTTGTCCCCAGGCTATGTGCGGTGAGAGATTGTAAACGTAGTTTATTTGAACGAGTGTTTAGTCTCTTTCCCAGCCACTGAATTTTTTATCTTTATATATGTTTTCTGTTTTTTGCTAGTATTAATAGCTGCATTATACGACTGATTTCGCAATTACTACCTTTTAATGAAGGGTAGAATTGCGTGTTTCAGGTAGAAATCAGTAAAAGTTTCGATTTCAGTGTAATAAGTGCAAAACAGAAAATCGAAGTGATAAAGTGATATGCGCAAAGTGTTACAGTGTTGCGTCCGAGGGTTCGTCTGTTCGTGCCTGTCGTTCACCTAGTCCGGGACCTCTTGCAAGCTCCCAAGCCCAGGGGAGAAGTAATGTCGAACGACTTATGGGTTCGTCAGGCCTTGATCAACGAACAGACGTTTCCCTCCGTGGTTTCGGGCGTATCTACCCAAGACGAGAGAGCCCATTTATTTCTCGTCTGCGGAAGAGGTTTCTCGTAAGAAACCATGGACCAAGGTCTCGCAGCTTATTAAGCGCAAGTCGGTCCCTTCCGCGCAAGTCCAACGGCCCAGTTGTAGCCACTGGGTCAGTTCGGACTCGCTGCAGTCTTCCGACGACTGCTCACCTCCTAAGAGAGGCAAAGCGGTACCGCATCAGGCAGTCACACCGTCTGTTGCCGCACCTGCTCCTGTAGACCCTAAGTGGTCTGTGCTGCAGACCATGCAGTCTCAGTTAACGTCATTGATGCGGGACTTTCGTGCGGAGAAGGTTGACACTGCACCAACCTCTAGCCTACAACCAACACGGTTGTGCGTCCTGTGGACGCTGAGGCAACCTTCTGCCGCACTCCAGCTGAGAGAGTCCCGCCACCCATGCGTTCCAGTGTACCCTGCCAGCCGCATGTTGACGTTCAGTAACGCACGGAACCTTCCGTTGACGTTCGCGAGGTACAACAACAGTCTAAGTTGTTTTGTTTTGACGCGGTGCGTCAACCTCCGCATTCTAGAGTTGTTTTGACTGCTCAGTATAGACAGTCAAAGCAGTCTCGAGTGAACACTGTATGTCCTCACGCACCTGTTGTGGTTGACAGTTCAGTTGTTGACAGTTCACAGACTGTCAAGCAGTTACATGACGTTGCCTTCTGGTCTGCTACTAATGCACCAGTGCTGTATGTCCTCACGCACCTGTTGTGGTTGACAGTTCAGTTGTTGACAGTTCACAGACTGTCAAGCAGTTACATGACGTTGCCTTCTGGTCTGCTACTAATGCACCAGTGAGAGACTCACTAAGATAACCTAGCTTTTATCGGACAAGGTTCCTGTAGATGAGAAAGTGCTGTTCTCCCTCCTACTGATATTCCTTGGAGGACTCTGTCATTTGGAGAGGAGCCTTAAGCTGCTTAGCCTCCTATGGACTTTAATTAAATCATGATGATTTTTTAAGGATCTTCGTCCGGATCTTGTAACTGCTGCTCCTCGTTCGCCTCAACGTCAGAACTTACACTAGGCCTAGCTACTTCGAAGCCGTTGTTGTTAAGCTAGTGCTCTCTCGCTCTCCTAGAGAGCGTTACGTTGGCTAGGCGACTGGTTTTTGCACCAGGAGGAGTTTTAGGGATACAGCCTTTGATTTCCCTTCTTTTAAACTGGCTTATAGAGCGAGAGTCTGATAGGACACGAGAGAAGTTCTCGGCTTGGGAGTTCATGCCTCTGCCCAGATAGACTTCTCAATTCTGGTAGACTCGCCCTGGCGCCTAGCCAGGAGACGCTCCAAGTTGTTTACAGGTCAACTTCTCAACTTTTGTCGAGCCTTTGAAGTTTTGCTGTACTATTATGTCACACATAACAAGGCTTCCAGGGATGGTAAATGGTTCCGCCTCAGTCGCTAACCCCGTCTGTTGCCACACCTGCTCCCGTAGACCCTAAATGGGCTTTGCTGCAAGACATGCAGTCCAAGCTTGTGTCCTTGATAGAGGACTTAAATGCGGAGAAGAACCTTCTGGCCAACAACCTTCCAACCGGTTGGTTGTGCGCCCTGTTGACGCTGAGGTAACCTACTCGCGTCTGCCAGTTGAGGTGGTTCCTCCACCGATGCGACCCAGTGTGGGTTGCCAGTCGCACGTTGACGTTAAGCGACGCTCGGAGGTGGTTGTTGACGTTCAGTGTGTCACTAGGAAGACGTTCAACAACCAGCAGAGGTGACTTGTTGTGACGCAGTGCGTCAACCTCAGCAACCCGGTAGGGTGTTGACTGCACAACCCAGACAGTCTAGACAGTTTCGGGTTGACGCTGTACTTCCTCGCACACCCATGGTTGTTGACAGTTCACAGACTGTGCAGCAGTGCCATGATATTGCGTCCGGCTCCGTCACGCATCCACCAGTGCGACCGGATTCAGCGAGTCAGACGTTGCCCACTCCGTTGCCGTTTCCTCATCAGTTTCGGATGAGGAACCCTCTGATGAGGACGTTGCTGAACAAGACGATCAACCCCCAGCCCTGCTATCCATCCAGAAGATGCTGAAGAAGGAACGCTGCCCAGTCAGGCTGTGGATGAGTCTGGTAGGGACACTGTCATCCGTGGATCAATTTGTGTCACTAGGAAGACTACACCTCCGTCCTCTTCTATACCATCTAGCTTTTCACTGGAAAAAGGACAAGACGCTAGAAGCGGTCTCGATCCCGGTTTCCGGAAAGATAAAGTCTTGTCTGACTTGGTGAAAGGACTATATCAACCTTAGAGAGGGTCTTCCCCTGACTGTTCAGACTCCCAACCACGTTCTCTTCTCGGACGCATCGGACGTAGGCTGGTGTGCGACATTAGACGGTAGGGAATGCTCGGGATTATGGAACTCAAGTCAAAGGACAATGCATTTCAACTGCAAGGAGCTACTGGCAGTACGTCTGACCTGGAAAAGCTTCAGGTCTCTCCTTCAAGGCAAAGTGGTGGAGGTGAACTCGGACAACACCACGGCTTTGGCGTACATCTCCAAGCAAGGAGGGACCTACTCTCTGACATTGTACGAGATCGCAAGGGACCTCCTCACCTGGTCAAAAGGTCTAGACATATCACTAGTAACGAGGTTCATCCAAGGCAACTTGAATGTCATGGCAGATTGTCTCAGTCGGAAGGGACAAATAATTCCAACAGAATGGACCCTCCACAAGGATGTATGCAAGAGACTTTGGGCCACCTGGGGCCAGCCAACCATAGATCTCATCGCAACCTCGATGACCAAGAGGCTCCCAATATTTTGCTCACCAATCCCGGACCCAGCAGCAGTTCATATAGATGCCTTTCTACTAGATTGGTCACATCTAGATCTATATGCATTCCCTCCGTTCAAGATTGTCAACAAGGTACTGCAGAAGTTCGCCTCTCACGAAGGGACAAGGTTGACGCTAGTTGCTTCCCTCTGGCCCGCGAGAGAATGGCTCACCGAGGTACTTCGATGGCTAGTAGACGTTCCCAGAACACTTCCCCTAAGGGTGGACCTTCTACGTCAGCCACGCGTAAAGAAGGTACACCAAGGCCTCCACGCTCTTCGTCTGACTGCTTTCAGACTATCGAAAGACTCTCGAGAGCTAGAGGCTTTTCGAAGGAGGCAACCAGAGCGATTGCTAGAGCAAGGAGAACATCCACCCTTAGAGTCTACCAATCGAAGTGGGAAATCTTCCGAAACTGGTGCAAGTCAGTATCCGTATCCTCAACCAGTACCTCTGTAACTCAAATAGCTGACTTTCTCTTATATCTGAGGAAAGAACGATCTCTTTCAGCTCCCACTATCAAGGATTACAGAAGCATGTTGGCATCAGTCTTCCGTCACAGAGGCTTAGATCTTTCCAACAATAAAGATCTACAGGACCTCCTTAAGTCTTTTGAGACCACGAAGGAGCGTCGTTTGGTTACACCTGGTTGGAATTTAGACGTGGTACTAAGATTCCTTATGTCAGACAGGTTTGAACCGCTACAACCAGCCTCCCTGAAAGATCTCACCTTTAAGACTCTTTTCCTGATATGCTTAGCCACAGCTAAAAGAGTCAGTGAGATTCATTCCTTCAGCAAGAACATCGGACTCTCATCCGAAACGGCTACATGTTCTACAACTTGGTTTTCTAGCCAAACACGAGCTGCCTTCTCGGCCTTGACCAATATCGTTCGATATTCCAAACTTATCGTATGGTTGGAAATGAACTAGAAAGAGTCTTATGTCCTGTAAGAGCTCTTAAGTTCTTTTTAAAAACCTTTACGAGGCCCGTCTGAAGCTTTATGGTGTTCAGTTAAGAATCCATCTTTGCCTATGTCAAAGAATGCTTTATCCTATTTTATCAGACTGTTAATACGAGAAGCTCATTCCCATCTGAATGAGGAAGACCAAGCTTTGCTGAAGGTAAGGACACACGAAGTTAGAGCTGTCGCAACTTCCGTGGCCTTTAAACAAAATAGATCTCTGCAAAGTATAATCGACGCAACCTATTGGAAAAGCAAATCAGTGTTCGCGTCTTTTTATCTTAAGAATGTCCAGTCTCTTTACGAGAACTGCTACACTCTGGGACCATTCGTAGCAACGAGTGCAGTAGTGGGTGAGGGCTCAACCACTACAATTCCCTAATTCCATAACCTTTTTAATCTTTCTCTTGAAATGTTTTATTATTGTTTTTGGGTTGTCCGGAAGTCTAAGAAGCCTTTCGCATCGTACTTGATTTGGCGGGTGGTCAAAGTCATTTCTTGAGAAGCGCCTAGATTAGAGGTTTTGATGAGGTCCTGTTGTATGGGTTGCAACCCTTGATACTTCAGATCCTAGGGGTCGCTCAGCATCCTAAGAGGATCGCGAGGCTCCGTAAGGAAGACGTACTTAAAAAGGCAGAGTAATTGTTCAAGTCGACTTCCTTACCAGGTACTTATTTATTTTATGTTTGTTATTTTGAATAACTGCTAAAATGAAATACAAAATACTTAGCTCATAATAATGTAAACATGTAATGCTGGTCTCTACCCACCCCCCTGGGTGTGAATCAGCTACTGTATATGATCACCGGCTAAGTTTAATATTGAAAAATTTTATTTTTATTAATAAAATAAATTTTTGAATATACTTACCCGGTGATCATATATTAAAGGACCCTCCCTTCCTCCCCAATAGAGACCCAGTGGACCGAGGAGAAAATTGGTTCTTTGTTTGCTTGGAGTACTAAGTACCTGCTCGACAGATGGCGCTGTTGATGTACACCCCCACCTGCATAGCGATCGCTGGCGTATTTTGACCGTAGGTTTTTCTGTCGAGCAACAGAGTTGCAGCTATATAATCACCGGGTAAGTATATTCAAAAATTTATTTTATTAATAAAAATAACATATTTATGAATCCCCAGAAAAGGATAGTATTAGCGCTCGTGGAAGGGCAAACGTAGCTAGTTTGGTAAAAGGGGATGAGATAGGCTTAGGCCTAGTTTAAAATGGGTTAGAAGGTGAAAGTAAAATTATTGCTAGCTATAGGTCTAATAATAGTGACAAGGGACACGGCCGTGGCCGTAGTAGCTCGAAACCTACTGGTAGCAGTAAGTCAGATACCAGGTGTAAAAAGTGTGGTGGTCGTTCTCATTGGCAGGGAAAATGTCCTGCTGATAATGTTAACTGTTTTCAGTGTGGTATTGTGGAGCACTTTGCTAAATTCTGTCGTCAAGGGGGGCAACAGCCCGCCAAAACGGCGCCTATTGTGGACGCGTCTGTTACGTCATGCACTGTTGCCTATCCACCTGCGGACAATCGCCAGGTAGGCCTATGTGCGGCAGTGGGGAAACTGCCGATGGTGAAAATAAAGGTTGTGAGTTCTCATGTGAGTGTGTCGTTGTTGAGGCTGTTCCAGACACAGGGGCAGAAGTGTGTATAGTAGGAGTAGATTTGTTACCAAAATTGGGTTTGAAGGTACCTAATCTCTCTCGGTGTAATGTCATTGTAAATCACGCAGGGGAGAAGTCATTGAGAATATATGGGTCTGTTGATATGCTAATAGAATTGGGTGATAAATCAGTGAGCACTAGTGTTATTGTTGTGCAGGGTGCTACCCATTTTTATATGTCTTTAGGAGTATGTAAATCACTAGATCTAGTGCATACAAAGTTTCCCAATCATACTGTCGCTACCGTGAATGACGTCACTCGGAAACCCTCTGCGTCGACTAACCCCCGCCAAACGCCTGAAGAAAACGTTCGCACACGGGTAGGGGGTGGTGGTCGTCAGCGCGAGATGCCATACGCTGCCACGGAGGAGAATGTCCCTAGGCTGAGGGACTGGCTACTGCAACGTTTTGCGAAGACTACGTTCAACGTTTCAAGAAACCCTCTGCCGATGATGAAAGGAGCCCCTCACCACATTCACCTGAGGGAAGGTGCCATCCCCTATGCGTGTCATACACCTATACCAGTTCCTAAGCATTGGGAGGCCGACGTTAAGGCTCAGCTCGACGAAGATGTCAAACTAGGAGTAATTAGGGAGGTCCCTGCTGGTACAGCTACGGACTGGTGTGCGAGGATGGTAGTAGTAGCAAAGAAAAATGGTAAACCACGGAGGACCGTGGACTATCAAGAGCTTAATAAGAATTGCAAACGAGAAAAGCATCACACATGTGCTCCTTTTGACATGGTCTCGGGTGTGCCACTTCGTACATATAAGACTGTAGTTGATGCCTATGCCGGATTCCACCAGGTGCCATTAGATGAGGAGAGCCGACAGTTGACAACGTTTATTACACCATGGGGGAGATACCAGTATTGTCGAACACCTATGGGTCATTGCGCGGCCCCCGATGCATACACGAAAAGGTTCGATGACGTCATTATTGATGTACACAGAAAGTACAAGTGCATAGATGATGTGTTGTTATATGACAACAGTGTTGAGGGAGCCTTTTGGCATACTTGTGATTTTTTGCAATTATGTGGAGATAATGGTATTACGCTGAATCCGGATAAATTCCAATTTTGTCAAAGACAAGTAGAGTTTGTGGGGTACGAACTTGATTGGGATAATTATAGGCCTTCTAATGAGCGTATGAGTGCCATTAAGAACTTCCCCATGTCTGCAAGCCCAACTATCACAGATATAAGATCTTGGTTTGGACTTGTGAACCAAATTGCACCTTTCGTGGCTGTAGCACCAGTAATGGAACCATTCAGGGATCTTCTCAAGAAATCCCCCCATCGGAAAGTTTATTGGGACCAACGCCTTCAAAACAGTTTTGTTGCAGCCCGGGACAGCATTTGCAAGATGTTGGGCGATGGACTTACATATTATGATAAGACAAGGCGCACTGCTGTTGTTACCGATTGGTGCAGAGAAGGAATGGGATTTGTTATATTGCAACAATATTGCAATTGCGAGGATCTCAATGCCCCTTTTTGTTGTAAGGGGGGATGTAAACTGGCATTATGTGGCTGCAGGCACCTGACGGAGGCGGAGGCCGGCTATGCCGTCATTGAGGGGGAAGCGGCTGCAGTAGTATGGTGCCTTAGGAAATCGAGATTGTTTTTACTGGGATGCCCGAATTTCATTCTAATCACGGACCATAGACCTTTGGTAAAACTCTTTGGGGATAGGAGCCTAAAAGACATTGCAAACCCGAGACTACTAAGGTTGAAGGAGAAAACTATGCAATATAGTTTTACCATAAGATATTTGCTGGGGAAGAAGAATTCGGCACCCGATACGTTATCAAAATACCCAGTGATTCGCAGTGAAACTACCGTCAAAGACGAAGAAGAGGAGGAACTTATGAACGAAGTTTGTATTGCCTCCATGACGTCATCGCTGGCGGATGACGTCATTACTATGGACTGGGCTACCATGAGGGGGGAAGCAGAGAAGGATCCTGATTATTTACTATTGCAGCGACGTGTCAGCGAAGGGGGTTGGCCGTCGTCATGGTCTCAAGTGGAGCCCTGCCTAAAACCTTTTTTCAATGTACGTGATAGACTGAGTGTCATTGAAGGATTAGTCACATATGCATATGACGAGGGGCATGTTCGTTTGGTAGTTCCGGAGGTACTACGTTTACGCATTGCAACCAATTTACATTCAGGTCATCAATCAACTGACTCCATGATCAGAAGAGCACGACAGGCGGTTTATTGGCCTGGGATTGAAGGTGACTTGGCAAATTATAGGGCACAGTGTCATGATTGCAACGTTGCGGCACCTTCGCAACAAAGGGAAAGTATTATATACACTCCCCCTCCCGAATATCCATTTCAAAGAACTGTTGCAGATTTATTTCAAGTAGCAGGGAGGCAGTATATGGTCTACGCCGATCGACTGACTGGATGGATGGAAATTTATTTCTTCGCTAACGGAACTACATCCGCGAGATTGATCCCAGTTTTTAGAAGATATTTTATGCAGTGGGGAGCACCTGAAGAAATATCAGTGGACGAGGGCACGAATCTAACGAGCATGGAAATGAGACATTTCTTCGGTAAGTGGGGGGTATCTATGAGAGTGTCGTCTGCTCACTTCCCCCAGTCCAACGGGCGGGCAGAAGCTGCTGTGCGCACCGCCAAACGAACATTAATGGGCAATACTCTACCTGATGGAGGGCTAAACAATGACAAGGTAGCTCAGGCGATATTGCAGTATAGAAATACACCATTACGTGGTATAGATAAGTCTCCTGCACAGCTGGCCATGGGTCGCCAACTTTGAGATTCGGTGCCAATGTTAAAAAGTTATCGTTTCGTCACCGAGCATTGGTCGGAAACCTTGTCCGCAAGAGAGAGGGAAAGAAACGTTGTTGAGCAACGAATATCATCCAAGTATAACGAGAAAGCCAAGGATCTTTCCCCCCTACAAATAGGTGAGAGGGTAGCTATCCAGGATGTGACTACACGAGCCTGGAATAGAAGCGGGGTGGTTATTGAAAAGAATAGCTACCGCCGATATCGCATAAGGTTAGACGGGAGCGGAAGAATTTCAACAAGAAATCGCAAGCATTTGAGATCCCTGCCACCCACACCACCTGAGGGAGAACCTACTCCCACCACCTCGGGGGAGGCTGGCCCAGTACCCACCCAGGAGAGAAGTAGCACTAGGGTACGTCGTCCTCCGCAATGGCACGATGATTATATTACAGAGTAATTCATTTTAGTTGTGTTTAATAAATATCCCCTAAACATGTCAAGTTTTGTGCATATACTTTAATCCTGATTATTTGGGTTTAATAAGTGTCCCTCTTGTCATGTTTACCATTCATGTATGTTCCAGCGCTGTGTCCGAAGGACTATCTTTATTATAGCTGAATTCCTTTTGCTTCACATGTTACCACCTTTACCAGTTTTATTATTTTTGCAACTAAAAGGAGAAATCTATACTTATGTTTTAAATATACTATGTTTGCTTTGAATGGGGAGCTTTGATCTTAAAGGGGAGGTGTAGGAATGTTCAATTTCATGTATGATATGTTTTCCCTGTTATGTGTATCTCTTTGCACGGGGTTCAGGAAAAGACACAAATCAGTTCCCGTTCATCCCTTGATCTGTAATCAACTCTTGTACATTAAAGGAATCAACTGTTCCCGAGTATGTCTTAACCTGCTTACAATATCTATCTTATGAATTGATCCAAAGCTCACCATGCCGTCAGCCTTTGGCTGCCGGAGCCGCCGCCCCCTGCCGACGACCCGCCGCTGTGCCGGCGGTCGCCACGATGGTATTATACTTTAGATACTCAGTGTGTCTGTCTTGATGCCTTCCACCCTGCAGGACCGGCCTCCGGCGTGCCGTCGGTCTACCGGCACCCTCCTGAGACGTTAAGGGACATGCACCCCTTTCATGCCTGCCGGCAACATGCCAACAGTCAAAATACTGCAGCCAGATGGCTTGGCCACTTCTATATATAGGTATTGTCTTACCATCCAAGATTGTGGCTATGCTGTTTGATTGCACATTACAATATTCCAGCATACTCTGTGTATCTTAGTGCAGTCGATTGCAGGAACCTACATTTAATAAGGGGTTTCTCCTATACCCCTTCTCCCCCAGGGATCTGAGTGGTCTCAGACCCTGCTACACTCTGCGGGCAATTTCTGTTAGAAGCTTAGCTTGGCTTATCCATATGGATTCCCTCATTGTGACCTTCGGCCACAAAAGAAATTGCCTACAGATAAGGTTACGGTAACCGACTGGGCGGGATTCACAAGTATGTGTCTATCTACTTCCTTTCCCGCTCATTATTCTCAAACATTAAAATGCCTTGTAATTAATTTAATGTTAAAAAATTTAGATTAAGATTTCTTAATTTTAGAGTAAGTCATTCTTATGCCTTCCATGTACTCATGATCTCTTTCTTTTTGCAGGAGGAGTATATGAAGTGTGAGAGCAACTTCTGCGCGGTGAAGCGCCCGGACTTCTACGGGCACAAGGCGTGCCGGACCCACGCCCCCTGCGCTGCCAAGAAAGGCGACCTGAAGTATTGGGACCCGCAGAACTGCACAGTCTGCAAGAGTCGTTTGGTCGAGGCGTTCGACGATCCTCCTTCTGTGGAGGCAAGGGACAACGCTAGAGAGAAGCTACGCAAATGGGTGCGTGGCTTCCAGAAGAACGCCACCGGACCGTATCTTCCCAACGAAGACTTGAGGGCCTTGCTTTTCCCAAAGGCATCCAAAGACTCTGTGGTCCCCTGTGATCAGATCCCCACCGTCCAGATCGTGGTGGAACCTGATGTTGTCATGGCCCAGTCCATGCATGAGTGCCATCTAGATTCCGATAACGTGGAACGTATGTCGGAAGAGACGGAGAAGAACCTCATGGGCGAGGAACTCGACTACGAGGAAGATCAGGTGGAATACCCTGATTCGGAGACCGAGGTCGCTCCTGCTCCTACTCCCGCAGCAACTCCTGCACCGTCCGAGGAACCTGTTCCTTCGACTTCTGCCACCCCGGACCCTCTTCCATCGGCCACTCAGGAGGTCTTCAAGATGCTTGAAGCCCTCATGGAAAGAAAGCTACGAGAAACCCAGGAGCAATTCCGGACGACTCTCGTTAGTCTTAAACAACCGAAAAGGATTTCGGTTAAGGACCTCCCCACTTGCTAGGAAGCTAACCCATGGAGATATGCCGAGCATATGCCAATTACAACTGGCAAAATCTACATCAGTGTAAGGGTTGGCTCTATCTTGCTGGAAGAAGTGGAATTCTTCCCGAATTTCGAGGCTTATCCGGACTGTTATGTCCGGCTCAGGTCCGAACCAGCCTCGAAGGAAGAGACCGAACCGAAGGAGGTTATCGTGTTCGATCTCGCGAAGGCCCAAGCTATGTTAGCCCAGGCGGTGAAGAGTAGGGGTTTCACCAACTCCAAGATGCCGGCGCTTAGCAAGAAGCATCCAACCATCGTTGCGCCAAATGCTGCGACCTTCCCCTTCATCGAAAAGGCCTTCACAGCGGTCTTAAAGGCAGTGGAGGAAGGGAAACCTTGCCCTGCACTGGAGGAGTGCAGACCCTTCTCCATTACTGTTCCTCCCGATGATAGGCACTGGAAAGACATCCAGTCAACCTTCACGGTAGGGAAACTAGAGCCTGACGTAGCCGGTCGTCAATTTAATGAGGACCTCCCAAGGCTAAATGATCACCTCCTTCGTAGGGAACAGGATACGAAGGAGAGGCTTGCCGCGTCGCTGTCCCACCAGGTACAGCTGGAACTTATGGCCAGGGATACTAGAGTCCCGGACTTTTATATGGTCCTAGCCAAATCGCACTTGGCAACGGTGACAAAGGACCTATATAGCTTCACTAGGGCTCGCAGAGCCTGTCGTGAATTCGTGTTCGCCAACGCGACGGTGAAACACGAACCCCAGAGGCTGATTTCCTCCAATATCTGGGGTAAGTATCTCTTCCCATCTTCTGTGGTGAAAGAGATTGTAGACAAAGCCGCCACGGAGAATAGGAACCTTCTCCACAAGTGGGGCATGTCAAGAAAGAGGAAATCCTCTCAGGATGATGGCCCTCAGCCTAAGAGGAAAACTCAGTAGCTGAAACCCCAGCAACGTCAACAGAGACGACAGTTTCCGGGTACCGTTACTCCCCAAGTGGCCACACAGCCACAACAGACCTTTCAGTTGGTCCCCCAACCGGTGGTGTCGCAGTCACCGGTCTTCACCCCTGCGTATGAGCAACACTCTACTACCTTTCGTCCCAGAGGTAGGGGCTCAAGCAGAGGCTCCGGCAGAGATTTTTCTCGCCGTCCCTCCAGAGGCAGAGGAGGAAGGGGAGCTAGCGGCCGAGGTGACAAACCCTCGGGACACCAGAAGCAATGAAGTGCTTCCGGTGGGAGGAAGACTCCGCCAATTCCAGGATCGTTGGACCTTCGATCCCTGGGCACACAGCATCGTCAAGAAGGGACTAGGCTAGAGCTGGACTCAACCACCCCCAGCCTTCCAGCAATTCTTCCAACAGTCAAACCCCCTCCTGGAAGAATATGTCCTAGAACTCTTGAACAAGAAGGTGATCAGGAGGGTAAAGTCAACCAGGTTCCAAGGGAGGCTATTTTGCGTTCCCAAGAAAGACTCCGACAAACTCAGAGTCATTCTAGACTTATCCCCTCTCAACAAGTTCATTGCGAACAACAAATTCAAGATGCTGACTCTGCAACAAATAAGGACCCTTCTGCCTCAAAGGGCCTACACGGTCTCCATAGACCTGGCGGATGCCTACTGGCACATTCCAATGAATCATTACGCCTCCTCCTACCTAGGATTTCGACTCCAAAGGAAAAGTTGCGCCTTCAGGGCCATGCCCTTCGGGCTCAACGTGGCTCCATGGATCTTCACCAAGCTGGCAGACACCATCGTCCAACAGCTCCGTCTTCAGGGCGTCCAAGTGATGGCCTACCTAGACGACTGGTTAGTCTGGGCGACATCGCCCGAAGATTGTGTAAGAGCCTGCAACAAAGTCACCCAGTTCCTAGAGCATCTGGGATTCAAGATAAACACCGAGAAATCTCGCCTCTCTCCAGCTCAGAAGTTCCAATGGTTGGGAATCCATTGGGATCTTCAGTCACACCGCCTTTCCATCCCACAGAAGAAAAGGAAGGAAATAGCAGGGTCTGTCAGAAGACTTCTAAAATCCAAACGGATCTCAAGACGACAGCAGGAACAAGTTCTAGGCTCTCTACAGTTTGCCTCTGTGACAAACCCAGTGCTTCGCGCACAGCTAAAGGATGCCGCGGGAGTTTGGAGACGTTTCGCATCCATCGCTCGAAGAGACCTCAAGAGACGGCTTCCAAACAGACTTCGCTCACTTTTAAAGCCGTGGTCGGAAGCAAAGGCCCTGAAAAGGTCCATTCCTCTTCAACACCCGCCTCCATCGATCAGCATCCACACGGACGCTTCACTGGAGGGTTGGGGAGGTCACTCCCACCAACGACAGGTTCAAGGAACATGGTCTCCTCTATTCAAGACGTTTCACATCAACATCTTGGAGGCCATGGCGGTTCTTCTCACCCTGAAGAAACTCTCCCCGCCTCCCTCGATCCACATTCGTCTGACTCTGGACAACTCGGTGGTAGTCAGATGTCTCAATCGTCAGGGCTCGAGATCGCCCCAAATAAATCAGGTACAAATCAGGTACTTCTTCCGATTTTTCGTTTGGCAGAAAAGAAGAAATGGCACCTGTCTGCAGTTCACCTACAAGGATTCCGCAACGTGACGGCGGACGCTCTATCAAGGACAAGCCCAATAGAGTCGGAATGGTCTCTAGACGCAAGGTCATTCTCCTTCATCTCTCACCAAGTCCCGGAACTTCAGATCGATCTCTTCGCGACGAGCGACAACAATCAACTTCCTCGATATGTGGCCCCGTATGAGGACCCCAAGGCAGAAGCAGTGGATGCCATGTCACTGGATTGGAACAGCTGGTCCAGGACATACCTGTTCCCTCCCCCCAACCTTCTGCTGAAAGTCCTCTCCAAACTGAGAACCTTCAAAGGGACAGCGGCCCTAGTGGTTCCCAAGTGGTCCAGGAGCAATTGGTACCCTCTGGTCCTGGAGCTGCAGCCCACGCTGATCCCCCTACCGGGCCCAGTTCTCTCTCAACAAGTACAGAAGTCGACTGTCTTCGCTTCATCACTGAAAGTCAGGGACCTTCATCTCATGATTTTCTCTCCTTAGGCCTAACCGCAAAGAAAAGGTTTGGAATCTCGAAGAAAAGTTTAGACTTCCTCGAGGAATACAAGACTGAATCTACAAGACGGCAATACGAATCTTCCTGGAGAAAGTGGGTCTCTTTCGTCAAGGCAAAAAATCCTACGGAAATCACCATTAATTTTTGTATGTCCTTCTTCATTCACCTTCATGGACAAGGCTTAGCAGCCAACACGATTTCCACCTGCAAATTGGCTTTGACTAGACCACTCCTGTACGCCTTCCAGATTGATCTGTCCAGTGATATCTTCAATAAATTGCCAAAGGCATGCGCTAGACTACGCCCAGCACCTCCGCCAAAACCTATCTCCTGGTCCCTGGACAAGGTGCTCCATTTTGCCTCTAACCTGGACAACGATTCGTGCCCTCTAAAAGACTTGACTCAAAAAGTTATCTTCCTTTTTGCTCTCGCCTCGGGAGCCCGAGTCAGTGAAATAGTGGCATTATCAAGAGAAGAGGGTCATATCCTATTCGCAGATACAGGAGAACTTACCCTCTTCCCTGATCCGACGTTTCTCGCTAAGAATGAACTACCCACCAAGAGATGGGGCCCTTGGAGAATCTGCCCCCTGAAGGAAGATGTCTCTCTATGCCCAGTGGAGAGTCTTAAGGTCTATCTTCGAAGAACTTCAGACTTCGGTGGAGGACAACTCTTCAAAGGAGAAACATCGGGTAGCGACTTGTCACTTAAACAACTAAGAGCGAAAATCACCTTCTTCATTCGCAGAGTGGATCCTGACAGTACACCCACAGGTCATGATCCTAGAAAAGTCACGTCTTCTCTGAACTTCTTCCAGAGTATGGATTTCGAAAGCCTCAAGAGCTTCACAGGATGGAAATCATCGCACGTTTTCTTCAAGCACTACACAAAGCAAGTGCACGAACTTAAACATTTCGTGGTAGCCGCAGGTAGTGTTATGAAACCTGCTGTTTAACTCTGCATAGAACAGCGAGTTACTTGGGACTGTAACTCTCCGGGTGCCTGTGTTGACCCTGTGGTGATACATAGTGATTTCATGGACACTTAGTGTTTCTAATAGACTGTTCTTACCAAGGTGAAATGTCATAGACTTTACATGAATGCCACATGCTCTAGGGCATGATGTGTTTTCTTTGAAAAAGACTGACGTTCCTCTGGAACTTGTGTTTTTCAATATCAAACTTACCCGATGATCATATAGCTGCATCCCTGCTGCCCGACAGAAAAAACCTACGGGCGGAATACGCCAGCGATCGCTATACAGGTGGGGGTGTACATCAACAGCGCCATCTGTCAAGTAGGTACTCAAGTACTCGATGTCAACAAAGAACCAATTTTCCCTCTGTCGTGCCACTGGCAAGACCTACTAAATACGCCGTCCCTAACTGGATTTGTTTTCACAACGATTTGGTGAAGTACACTATTCCAGTTTTGAGCTTTCACTATGCAGGGGTTTTATCTTCATTTCAAAACCTGAACTCGTTTTGGATAGATTTAATTATGGTGACGAAGAGAGTATGGACTCTCTTTCACTTTTTAATGGCCGACCCTTCCCTTAGACGGAAGTGTTGGTGATGAAGAGAGTAGGGACTCTCTTTCACTTTTAAATGGCCGACCCTTCCCTTAGACGGAAGTGTGTTTAGGTTTTTGGTAATTTTGCTTAACAAATTATAGATCTATTTATTTTATATCTCTCCGCCTTTATAGGCCTCTTCGATTAACTTTCCAATTATTATAAACTTATAAAAATTAATTTTTATGTTTGTTTATATGCGACCTTTCCTAATAGTAGGCGGTCCTTACTTGGAACCGAAGTTAATTAACATTGAGCCCGTCATATCGTATTTACCTTTTAAGAATTTAATACTTTTTTAATTTTAATGTTTTATGAAAGAATTTCTTTGATAGTCTCGTACTGTTTTCAAAGATGAACTAACGTTTAGTTTTTTAGTCTCCGCAGTTGTTGACGTTCAGAACGTTCAACATGCGCTCTATCGTTACGATAGAGAGAGAGTTTTTCACGGTTTCACGTTGCAGTAAGAGTAAACCGATTCTAGCGTTTCGTTCATTCTTTCTTGGCTTAAATGGTTTAAATTCTAAATAAAGGAACTTTTTATTTGGGAAACCTTTCAGTTTTTTCCTTTAGCAAATAACATGTTTTAACGATATAATTGGGCTCTTCTCTCAGGTCCTAGTCAAGAGAGAAGAGAGAGAGAGATAGAGACAGAGGGAGAGAGAGGAGAATAAACGTTTCGTTCAAGCGGGTAACGTTGTTCTCGTTTTTTACTCTTCTCCCTAGTCGCTGTAGGGGAAGAAGGTAAAACGTTTCTAGAGTTTTATTCTTGTTCCCAGGCTTTATGCGGTGAGAGATTTTAAACGTAGTTTATTTGATCTAGTGTTTAGTTTCTTTTCCAGCCACTGAATTCTTTATCTTTATTTATGTTTTTCTGTTGCATTGTAAAACTGTTTTCGCAATTACTACCTTTTAATGAAGGATAGGATTGCGTGTTTCAGGTAGAAATCAGTTAAAGTTCGATTTCAGTGAAATAAGTGCAAACAGAAAATCAAAAGTGATAAAGTGATATGCGCAAAGTGTTACAGTGTTGCGTTCGAGGGTTCGTCTGTTCGTGCCAGTTGTTCACCTAGTCCGGGACCTCTTACAAGCTCCCAAGCCCAGGGGAGAAGTAATGTCGAACGACTTATGGGTTCATCAGGCCTTGATCGACGAACAGACGTTTCCCTCCGTGGTTTCGGGTGTATCTACACACGTTGCCGACGTGATCGCCCCACCCACACAAAGACGAGAGAGCCCATTTATTCCTCGTCTGCGGAAGAGGTTTCTCGTAGAAACCATGGACCAAATCTTGCAGCTTTTTAAGTGCAAGTCGGTCCCTTCCGCGCAAGTCCAACGGCCTAGGTGTAGCCACTAGGTCAGTTCGGACTCGCAGCAGTCATCCGACGACTGCACACCTCCCAAGAGAGGCAAGGTGGTACCGCAACAGGCAGTAACTCCGTCTGTTGCCGCACCAGCTGTTTTAGACCGTCAGTCACAACGGACAGTAGCTCCGTTTGTTGCCGTTTTTTGTAGACCCTAGTGGTCTTTACTGCAGTCTATGCAGACTCAGTTAGCTGCGGTTATGCAGGAGTTTCGTGCGGAGAAGGTTTTCACTGCTCTCGTTAGCCTACAACCTGCCACGGTTGTGCGCCCAGCTCACGCTGAGGCTGCCTGCTCCCACACTCCGGCTGCGGAGAGCTCCACCTCCGATGCGCGATCGACCCTGCCAGACGCATGTTAACGTTAGCCGACTTGCGGCTCCCTCCGTTAACATGCGTGAGCTACCGCATCAGCAGTGGGAAGGTGGAGTCAAGCTGCCGTGTTTTGACGCGATGCGTTAGTTTCCGCAACCCACGGCAGTCCCCACCACGCACCACCACTCCGCTTTGGTTGTTGCCTGCTCCCACACTCCGACTGCGGAGAAGGTTGACGATGCACCCGTTGGCCTACAGCCTGCCACGGTTGTGCGCCCAGCATGGCTGCCTGCTCCCACACTCTTGTTGTGAGAGCTCCTCCACCCATGCGCAGTCGACCCTGCCAGACGCATGCTGACTCCCACAGACACACGGAGCACTCCGTTGCCGTGCGTGAGCTACCACAAGCTGCCGTGTTTTGACACGGTGTGTCAGCCTCCGCAACCCACTGTGGTTACCGCCACTCGCCCGCAGCAGACTAGTCAGTCAGGAGTTGAGGCTTCCCCACACAGCTTTGGTTGTTGCCAGCTCACAAACTGTCAAGCAGTTACATGACGTTGCCTTCTGGTCTGCTACTAATGCACCAGTGCTGTATGTCCTCACGCACCTGTTGTGGTTGACAGTTCAGTTTTTGACAGTTCACAGACTGTCAAGCAGTTACATAACGTTGCCTTCTGGTCTGCTGCTTATGCACCAGTGAAACCCTCACTGAGATAACCTAGCTTTTCTCGGACATGGTTCCTGTAGATGAGAAAGTGCTGTTCTCCCTCCTTCTGATATTCCTTTGAGGACTCTGTCATTTGGAGAGGAGCCTTAAGCTGCTTAGCCTCCTATGGACTTTAATTAAAGCATAACATACTTCCAGGGATGGTAAATGGTTCCGCTTCAGTCGCTAACCCCGTCTGTTGCCACACCTGCTCCCATAGACCCTAATGGGCTTTGTTGCAAGACATGCAGTCCAAGCTTAGTCCTTGATAGAGGATTTTTTACGGAGAAGAACCTTCTAGCCAACAACCTTCCTACCGGTTGGTTGTACGCCCTGTTGACGCTGAGGTATCCTACTCACGTCCGCCAATTGAGATGGTTCCTCCACCGGTGCGACCCAGTGTGGGTTGCCAGTCGCACGTTGACGTTAAGCGACTCTCGGAGGTGGTTGTGGACGTTCAGTGTGCCCTAGGAAGACGTTCAACAACCAGCAGAGGTGACTTGTTGTGACGCAGTGCGGCAACCTCAGCAACCCGGTAGGGGGTTGTCTGCACAACCCAGACAGTCTAGACAGTTTCGGGTTGACGCTGTACTTCCTCGCGTCCCCATGGTTGACAGTTCACAGACTGTGCAGCAGTACCATGATCTTGTGTCCGGCTCCGTCACGCATCCACCAGTGCGACCGGATTCAGCGAGTCAGACGTTGCCCACTCCGTTGCCGTTTCCTCATCAGTTTCGGATGAGGAACCCTCTGATGAGGACATGGCTGAACAAGACGATCAACCCCCAGCCCTGCTATCCATCCAGAAGATGCTGAAGAAGGAACACGGCCCTGTCAGGCTGTGGATGAGTCTGTTTAGGACACTGTCATCCGTGGTTCAATTGGTGTCACTTGGAAGACTACACCTCCGTCCTCTTCGGTATCATCTAACTCTTCACTGGAAAAGGACAAGACGCTAGAAGCGGTCTCGATCCCGGTTTCCGGAAAGATAAGTCTGGTCTGACTTGATGAAAGGACTTTATCAACCTTTGAAAGGGTCTTCCCCTGACTGTTCAGACTCCCAACCACGTTCTCTTCTCAGACGCATCGGACGTAGGCTGGGGTGCGACCTTAGGCGGTAGGGAATGCTCGGGATTATGGAACTCGAGTCAAAGCACAATGCATTTCAACTGCAAGAAGCTTCTGGCAGTACGTCTGACCTGGAAAAGCTTCAGGTCTCTCCTTCAAGGCAAAGTGGTGGAGGTGAACACGGTCAACTCCCTGCTTTGATGTACATCTCCAAGCAAGGAGGGACCTACTCTCTGACATGGTACGAGTTCGCAAGTGACCTCCTCTCCTGTTCAACAGGTCTAGACTTTTCACTAGTAACGAGTTTCATCCAAGGCAACTTGAATGTCATAGCAGATTGTCTCAGTAGGAAGGGACAATAATTCCAACATATTGGACCCTCCACAAGGATGTATGCAAGAGACTTTGGGTCACCTGGGGCCAGCCAACCATAGATCTCTTCGCAACCTCGATGTCCAAGAGGCTCCCAATACTTTGCTCACCTATCCCGGACCCAGCAGTAGTTCATATAGATGCCTTTCTACTAGATTGGTCTCATCTAGATCTATATGCATTCCCTCCGTTCTAGATTGTCAACAAGGTACTGCAGAAGTTCGCCTCTCACGAAGGGACAAAGTTGACGCTAGTTGCTTCCCTCTGGCCCGCGAGAGAATAACTTACCGAGGTACTTCGATGGCTAGTAGACGTTCCCAGAACACTTCCCCTAAGGGTGGACCTGCTACGTCTGCCACGCGTAAAGAAGGTACTCCAAGGCCTCCACGCTCTTCGTCTGACTGCCTTCAGAATATCGAAAGACTCTCGAGAACTAGAGGTTTTTTCGAAGGAGGCAACCAGAGCGATTGCTAGAGCAAGGAGAACATCCACCCTTAGAGTCTACCAATCGAAGTGAGAAATCTTCCGAAACTGGTGCAAGTCAGTATCCGTATCCTCAACCAGTACCTCTGTAACTCAAATAGCTGACTTCCTCTTATATCTGAGGAAAGAACGATCTCTTTCAGCTCCCACTATCAAGGGTTACAGAAGCATGTTGGCATCAGTCTTCCGTCACAGAGGCTTAGATCTTTCCAACAATAAAGATCTACAGGACCTCCTTAAGTCTTTTGAGACCACGAAGGAGCGTCGTTTGGTTACACCTGGTTGGAATTTAGACGTGGTTCTAAGATTCCTTATGTAAGACAGGTTCGAACCACTTCAATCAGCCTCCCTGAAAGATCTCACCTTTAAGACTCTTTTCCTGATATGCTTAACCACAGCTAAAAGAGTCAGTGAGATTCATGCCTTCAGCAAGAACATCGGATTCTCATCCGAAACGGCTACATGTTCTACATCTTGGTTTTCTAGCCAAACACGAGCTGCCTTCTCGGCCTTGACCAATATCGTTCGATATTCCAAACTTATCGTATGGTTGGAAATGAACTAGAAAGAGTATTATGTCCTGTAAGAGCTCTTAAGTTCTATTTTAAAAACCTTTACGAGGCCCGTCTGAAGCTTTATGGTGTTCAGTTAAGAATCCATCTTTGCCTATGTCAGAGAATTCTTTATCCTATTTTATCAGACTGTTAATACGAGAAGCTCATTCCCTTCTGAATGAGGAAGACCAAGCTTTGCTGAAGGTAAGGACACACGAAGTTAGAGCTGTCACAACTTCCGTGGCCTTTAAACAAAATAGATCTCTGCAAAATATATTCGACGCAACCTATTGGAAAAGCAAATCAGTGTTCGCGTCTTTCATCTTAAGAATGTCCAGTCTCTTTACGAGAACTGCTACACTCTGGGACCATTCGTAGCAACGAGTGCAGTAGTGGTGGGGGCTCCACCACTACAATTCCCTAATTCCAGAACCTTTTTAATCTTTCTCTTGAAATATTTTTGGGTTGTCCGGAAGGCTAAGAAGCCTTTCGCATCCTACTTGATTTGGCGGGTGGTCAAAATCATTTCCTGAGAAGCGCCTAGATTAGAGGTTTTGATGAGGACCTTTAGTATGGGTTGCAACCCTTCATACTTCAGCTCCTAGGAGTCGCTCAGCATCCTATGAGGATCGCGAGGCTCAGTAAGGAAGACGTACTTAAAAAGGCAGAGTAATTGTTCAAGTCGTCTTCCTTACAAGGTACTTATTTATTTTATGCTTGTTATTTTGAATAACTGCTAAAATGAAATACGGAATACTTAGCTCATAATATCAACTTGTAATGCTGGTCTCTACCCACCCCCCTGGGTGTGAATCAGCTATATGATCATCGGGTAAGTTTGATATTGAAAAATGTTATTTTCCTTAGTAAAATAAATTTTTGAATATACTTACCCGATGATCATAAATTAAAGGACCCACCCTTCCTCCCCAATAGAGAACCAGTGGGACAGAGGAGAAAATTGGTTCTTTGTTGACATCGAGTACTTGAGTACCTACTTGACAGATGGCGCTGTTGATGTACACCCCCACCTGTATAGCGATCGCTGGCGTATTCCGCCCGTAGGTTTTTTCTGTCGGGCAGCAGGGATGCAGCTATATGATCATCGGGTAAGTATATTCAAAAATTTATTTTACTAAGGAAAATAACATTTCTAAAAGTAAAATTTCTTTTCAGATTCAAGATTGAAGTCTTTATTTTCTATGTACATTATTCTTTATTATTGTAAATAAACTTTACATTTATTATTGTAATTGTTATCACAATAATCTGCAATCTTTGAAATAAAATGTCTATTTTATTACATGTGCGTCTCTCTCCGCTCCTTTTCTTTATTAAGAAATATACGATTGTTATAGTTTCATTTACCCCTTTCTTTCTAAAGGAGAAGAATAATATATACTTTTAAATATTAAACTTAGCCGGTGAATATATAATAGCTGACGTCTCGGACGGCTCGACAGAAACACAAAAACTCGCGAGCGATCGCCATGAAGGTTGCGGGTGTGCTCACCAGCGCCGACTATCGGCCAGATACCGCATATACTTGTAAACAGCTCCAGTTCTTCTCTGTCGGTCTTATCGACAAGTTGATTCCGCTCGCTGTTGACCTGGAGTTTTCGTCATTTTTGGTGAAGTACTTCATTTTGGTTGTTTTGAGCTTTCGCTGTGACGGGTGTTTTTCTCTTCAATTAAAACTCTTGAACCCTTTTTTGGCTAGTGTTTATTGTTGATGACTTTGGATTTGTTTTGGATTTTCTTTGACTGTTCAATATGGCTGACCCTTCTCCTATCCCTGGACCTAAATTTCGCAAATGTAATGCTAGGGATTGTAACAAACGTCTTCCCAAGGCCTCTCTCGACCCACATACCGTGTGTTCTAATTGCCGGGGTAAAACCTGCCAATTAGGAGATCGGTGTGATGAGTGCGTGGTCTTGTCGGAATTCGACTGGCTTGAATTTGATAAATATTCTCGTAAGCTGGAGAGAGATAGGGTGAGGAGAAGCTCCTCTAGGTCGTTGGAATTTTCCTCCTCCCATGCCCCTGAACCTAATCCTTCCCCTGTAGTAGTTGTTCCTGAACCCTCTACTAGCACTCATGAACCGTCCATGCGGGATATGTTTCTTGCCATTCAAGCTTTAGGCGAGAAAGTTGAGTCCTTAGCATCGGACCGTAACCAACTCATGTCAGATGTGAATTTATTGAAGTGTCAGAGTGCCAAATCAGAAAATCGTAGTGATAAAGTGATAAGTGCGCAAAGTGTATTTAGTGTTGCGACCGAGGGTTCGTCTGTTCGTACTTGTCGCTCCCCTAGTCCGAGACCTCTTTCAGGCTCCCCTGCACCAGGGAGAAGTAATGTCGTAGGACTTAAGGGGACGAGAGGCTTTAACCAACGTACAGACGTTCCCTCTTTGGTATCGGGCGTTTCTCGTCAAGATCGCCCCTACCATAAGACGAGTGAGGCTGTTTTCTCCTCGTCATCCGAAGGCTTTTCGCAAAAGAAACCTTGGCGCAAGGTTTCTAGACCCTTGAAGCGGAAGTCAGTCCCTTCAGGACAGGTCCAGCGTCCTGGCTGTAGCCATTGGGACAGCTCTGACCCTTTGCAGTCGTCGGAAGACTGTTCGCCTATTAAACGTAAGCGTAACACGGGCTCCGAGTCTCAGTAAAGGCAATGTTTTGCCGACACAGACGTTACCATCGTCTCGGCCCGTCCCGACTCCCGTTGATCCTAAATGGGTTGTCCTGCAGGATATGCAGACTAAGCTTGCCTCCCTTATGGAGGAGTATACCATTGAGCAGGTTCACGATGATCCTCGCCGTTACGCTGATCGAGACTCTGGCCGTCAGCCGCCCAAACGAGCTTTTACTCGTCCTTTTGACGTTATGAAACGTGATGTCGGTAGTTTGTCACGTCAGTCACGTGACATGGATCCTCACTCGCTGCAGTCCCGTGTTGACTTTCAGCCGCTGCCGCAGCCTCGTGTTGACGTTCAGCCGCTGCCACAGTCTCGTGTTGACGTTCAGGACGTTCGCCAACCAGCTCAGTTGCCTCGACTTGACGTTGAGCGTCAAGCACCGCAGTCAAAGGTTGTTTTGACTGCTCAGTCTAGGCAGTCAATGCAGTTCCGACGTGACGTCGAGCGTCCATCAACTCCTGTTGTTGTTGTTGGTCAGTCGCAAGGTTTTCAGTCCTTTCAGCAGCGGCATGACGTCGCTTCCTCGACTGCTTCTGCTGCTCCTTTGCTTGTGGACATTGCCTGTCAAGCTTTGCCGCCGCGTCAGGTCTCTCCTTTTCATGAGACTCGACAATTGTCGGACGAGGTTCCTTCAGATGAGGAAGTTGCTGATCCTCCGCCTACTGATATTCCATTGGGCATTTTATCAGACGGAGAAGAGCCTAAAGCTGCTCAACCCTCTATGGACTTTAAGAAAATCATGATGATTTTTAAGGATCTTTTCCCAGACCATTTTGTAACTTCTGCTCCTCGTTCGCCTCCGTCAGAGTTTGCGCTAGGCCTAGCTGCTTCGAAGCCTTCTTTTACTAAGCTAGTGCTCTCTCGCTCTTCTAAGAGGGCTTTACGTTTGCTAGGCGACTGGTTGATCACCAGGAGGAGTTTGGGGAAGACGGCCTTTGCTTTCCCTCCTTTTAAACTAGCTTCTAGAGCGAGCATCTGGTATGACACGGGAGAAGTTCTCGGCTTGGGAGTTCCTGCCTCTGCCCAGGGAGACTTCTCAAGCCTCGTAGACTCTCCCCGTCGCCTGGCCATGAGACGCTCTAAAGTTTATTGGTCCTCCTCGGACCTTGACCATCTCCTTAAAGGGGTTTACAGGGCCTTCAAAGTTTTTAACTTCTTAGATTGGTCTCTAGGAGCATTAAGCAGGAAGATCTCGTCGGCCGACCAAGATGTTTCCGTGCTGCTTATGTCCTGCATGGACAAAGCCATCCGTGATGGCTCCAATGAGCTCGCCGCTACCTTTACGGCTGGAGTCCTGAAGAAGAGGGAGACTCTTTGCTCGTTCCTTTCGGCAGGAGTAACTCCCTGTCAAAGGTCGGAGCTTCTCTTTGCCCCCTTGTCATCTGCCTTGTTTCCTCAACAGTTGATCAAGGATATTGCAGCTTCGCTGGTGCAGAAGGATACACATGACCTGACGGCTACTTCTGCTCGTAAAGGTGCTCCTTCATCGTCTTATGTCGTAAGACCCAAGATCGATACCCCAGCAAGAGGAGAGGATCCAAGTCCTCCCGTGGCAGAGTCTGACTGCCCACGTCCTCAGACAGCGGTAGGGGCCAGACTGAACAGCTTCTGGCAGGCCTGGGAGAAGAGGGGTACAGACCAAGAGTCTGTGTTGTTGCTCAAGGAGGGGTACAAAATACCTTTTGTACGCAGACCTTCTCTAGTAACAGTTCCTTTAGACCTCTCTCCCAGGTATCGAGAGGAGTCAAGGAGACAAGCCTACATCAGCAGGTTTCTCTGTTGCTAGAGAAGGGAGCGGTGGTGAAAGTCTCGGACCTTCAATCACCGGGATTTTACAACCGTCTCTTCCTAGTCCCAAAGCATACAGGAGGTTGGAGGCCAGTGCTGGACGTCAGTGCGCTCAACGTTTTTGTTGTAAAAACAAAATTTACGATGGAGACCACGAAGTCCGTCCTAGCAGCGGTCAGAGAGGGAGACTGGATGGTCTCTCTCGACCTGCAGGATGCGTACTTCCACATTCCTATACACCCAGATTCTCAACCGTATCTGAGGTTTGTTTACAGGAATGTGGTGTACCAGTTCCGAGCACTGTGCTTCGGCCTCAGCCCTGCTCCTCTCGTGTTTACGAGGCTCATGAGGAATGTGGCAAAATTCCTTCATTTATCAGGAATTCGAGCCTCCCTGTACCTGGACGACTGGCTTCTCAGAGCATCGTCCCGTCATCGCTGTCTGCAGGACCTTCAATGGACGTTGGGTCTGGCAAAGGAGTTGGGACTGTTGGTGAACTTAGAAAAGTCTCAACTGAATCCCTCCCAGACGATTCTCTATTTGGGGATGGAGATTCGCAGTCTAGTTTTTCGGGCTTTTCCGTCTGCCACCAGGATAGAGCAAGCCCTGCTCAAAGTCCTCCTCATGCTGAAAAAAGACCGTTGCTCAGTGAGAAGTTGGATGAGCCTCTTAGGGACTCTGTCATCCCTGGAGCAATTTATCTCACTAGGGAGACTTCACCTTCGCCCTCTCCAGTTCCATCTAGACTCCCATTGGAACAAGAGCAAGACTTTAGAAGCTGTATCAATCCCGGTCTCCGAGCCAGTAAAAGCATGCCTGAACTGGTGGGACAGCAACATAAGTCTGCGAGAGGGTCTGTCCCTGGCGGTCAAGAACCCAAACCACGTGTTGTTCTCAGACACGTCGGATTTGGGTTGGGGAGCGACTCTGGACGGTCTGGAATGTTCGGGTCTTTGAACGTCGGATCAGAGGAGCATGCACATCAACTGCAAGGAGCTGTTGGTGGTTCACTTGGCCTTGACGAGTTTCGAGAGTCTTCTACGAAACAAAGTGGTAGAAGTCAATTCGGACAACACCACAGCCTTGGCGTACATCTCCAAGCAAGGAGGCACTCACTCCCACACACTGTTCGTCATCGCAAGGGACCTCCTCATCTGGTCAAAAGATCGAGGCATCTCCCTGTTGACAAGATTCATCCAGGGGGACTTGAACGTCTTGGCGGACTGTCTCAGTCGGAGAGGTCAGGTGATCCCCACAGAATGGACCCTCCACAAGGATGTGTGCAAGAGTCTTTGGGTGACTTGGGGCCAACCCACCATAGACCTCTTTGCCACCTCGTTGACCAAAAGGCTCCCGACCTATTGCTCTCCAGTCCCAGATCCAGAGGCGGCCCACATAGATGCTTTTCTACTGGACTGGTCTCACCTGGACGCGTACGCATTCCCGCCGTTCAAGATCATCAACAAGGTACTGCAGAAGTTCGCCTCTCAGGAAGGGACAAGGTTGACGTTGGTTGCTCCCCTCTGGCCCGCGAGAGAGTGGTTCACAGAGGTACTTCAATGGCTGGTAGACGTTCCAAGGAGTCTAACTTTAAGGATGGATCTCTTACGGCAGCCCCACGTAAAGAGTCTTCATCAAAGCCTCCCCGCGCTTCGTCTGACTGCCTTCAGACTATCGAAAGACTCTCAAGAGCTCGAGGATTTTCGAAGGAGGCCGCCAGAGCGATTGCAAGAGCTAGGAGAGCATCTACCATCAAGGTCTACCAGTCGAAGTGGGAAGTCTTTAGAGACTGGTGCAAGTCATCATCCATTTCCTCTTCCAGTACCTCTGTAGCCCAAATTGCAGACTTTCTCCTGCATCTGAGAAATGTTCGCTCCCTCTCTGCTCCCACTATCAAGGGCTACAGGAGCATGTTGGCTTCTGTGTTCAGACATAGAGGCTTAGATCTGTCCAATAATAAAGATCTCCAAGATCTCCTTAAGTCCTTCGAGACCTCTAAGGAGCGTCGTATGGCAACTCCTGGATGGAACTTAGACGTGGTCCTAAGGTTCCTAATGTCCGACAGGTTTGAGCCATTACATTCAGCCTCCCTGAAGGATCTCACCCTCAAGACGCTTTTCTTAGTGTGCTTGGCTTCGGCTAAAAGGGTCAGTGAGATCCATGCCTTTAGTAAAAACATCGGCTTCTCTACAGATAAAGCCACATGTTCGCTTCAGCTTGGTTTCTTGGCCAAAAATGAACTACCTTCTCGTCCTTGGCCTAAATCTTTTGATATACCTTGCCTATCAGAGATCGTAGGCAACGAGCTTGAAAGAGTACTGTGCCCACTTAGAGCTCTTAAGTTTTATTTAGCTCGTACCAGATCTTTACGAGGTGGATCTGAGGCCTTATGGTGCTCAGTTAAGAAGCCCTCATTGCCTATGTCTAAAAATGCTTTATCGTATTTTATTAGATTTTTAATCCGAGAGGCTCATTCTCACTTAAGTGAAAAAGATCGTTGTTTACTTAAGGTCAAGACGCACGAAGTAAGAGCGATAGCAACTTCCGTGGCCTTTAAGCAAAACAGATCTTTGCGAAGTATTATGGACGCGACCTTTTGGAGGAGCAAGTCGGTGTTCGCTTCATTTTACTTAAAAGACGTCCAGACTCTTTATGAGGACTGCTACACACTGGGTCCATTCGTTGCAGCGAGTGCAGTAGTGGGTGAGGGTTCTACCACTACATTCCCTTAATCCCAATATCCTTTTAATCTTCTCTTGAAATGTTTTTAATCTTGTTTTGGGTTGTACGAAAGGCTGAGAAGCCTTTCGCATCCTTTTTTATTTGGCGGGTGGTCAAATGTCGTTTCTTGAGAGCGCCCAGATTAAGGGTTTTGATGAGGTCCTGTTGTATGGGTGGTCGCCCTGGATATAACAGCTCCTGGGAGTCTTTCAGCATCCTGAGAGGATGGCTGGGCTTCGTGAGGAAAGCGGACTAATAAGGCAGAGTAATCGTCAGAGTCAGCTTCCGTACCAGGTACCTATATTGATTTGGGTTTTGTTATGATATAACTGTCAAAAACTCTAAGCATATACGCCTTTATTGTATTAATACTGGTCTCTACCCACCACCATGGGTGTGAATCAGCTATTATATATTCACCGGCTAAGTTTAATATTTAAAAATGATATTTTGATTATAAAATAAATTTTTGAATATACTTACCCGGTGAATATATAAATTAAAGGCCCTCCCTTCCTCCCCGATAGAGACCCAGCGGAATGAGAAGAACTGGATCTGTTTACAAGTATATGCGGTATCTGGCCGATAGTCGGCGCTGGTGGGCACACCCGCAACCTTCATGGCGATCGCTCGCGAGTTTCTGTGTTTCTGTCGAGCCGTCCGAGACGTCAGCTATTATATATTCACCGGGTAAGTATATTCAAAAATTTATTTTATAATCAAAATATCATAATTGTATTATATACTCACTCATGCTTTGATAATATTCCTACCTGAATATTAACCTTTGTCCTGCCTCCGAGACCAGATTGTTCTCTCCTCCAGGTAGTGTAGTAAATGTTAATCACTTACCTATGCTTGATAATATTCCTACCCGAATATTAACCTTATGTCTTGTCTCCGAGTCCTGCACGAACTCTCCGCTTCGAGATATTAGTATGGTCCACCAGGACTTCTCTGCCAGGGGGGCAGGAAGCTAGTTCTTCACGGAATCTCTAGTAAGGACATGTTACATACCTCTATTTGAAGCCCTTGGCACTTGCATAAAAAGGGGGAAAATTTCCACGATACATTTGAGTGAAGCGAAAAATATATTTTTGGGTGAGATAGTCATGACGTCCTGATGGACCCTCCCGTCTATTCTAGTCCAGCCTTTCAGGCCCTGCCCTGTCCTGCTGTATCATGGAGATTAGCAAGAAGCTGGGCTCAGGATGAGGACGGACGTGACGTCATTTAGCAATGGCGCCCGTTCGTTTACGTCTCGAGTACCAAAAGCAGCCACGGATGAGTGTAACTGTGGAACGGCTCCCCAGTTATTCTCCACCTTTCCGTATCGAAGTGTTAACTATATGGGGTGCAGATAGCTATGTGGCGTGTTAATACATGCGTCCCCTGTTGATATACGATATCCTAGAGGGAAACCTTTAGGGTACTCGCACCAGAAGTTAGAATTCTGTGATAACCTTTAGTTTAATTCTCTGGGAATATCCACTGTAGTTAAATATACCCTAGGAAGCTACTGAAGGAACCTTCCATTCTGGACTTGTCCCCTCTCAACAAGTTCATAGCGAACAACAAATTCAAGATGCTGACTCTTCAACATATAAGAGCCCTACTACCTCACAAGGCTTACACGGTCTCAATAGACCTAGCGGATGCCTACTGTCACATTCCAATGAATCACCAGGCTTCCTCCTACCTAGGATTCAAGCTTCAACGAAGGCAGTACGCTTTCAGGACCATGCCCTTCGGACTCAACGTAGCTCCAAGAAACTTCACGAAGCTCACAGACACGATTGTCCAACAGCTACGCCTTCATGGCGTCCAGGTGATGGCTTACCTAGACGATTGGCTGGTTTGGGCGGCATCCTCAGAAGAATGCTCGCGTGCTTGCAGAAAGGTGACCCAGTTCCTGGAACATCTGGGTTTCAAAATCAACGCCAAAAAGTCTCGACTGTCTCCAGCTCAGAAGTTTCAATGGCTTGGAATCCATTGGAACCTTCAGTTACACCGTCTTTCCATCCCTCTGAAGAAAAGGAAGGAAATAGCGGGATCTGTCAAGAGACTCCTAAAATCCAAACGGATTTCAAGGGGCCAACAGGAATGAGTGCTCGGCTCCCTCCAGTTCGTCTCAGTGACAGACCCAGTGCTACGAGCACAGCTAAAAGATGCATCGGGAGTCTGGAGAAGAAATGCATCCATCGCTCGAAGAGATCTCAAGAGACTTCTACCAACCAGGCTTCGCTCACTCCTCAAGCCATGGTCGGAGGCAAAGAACCTGAAAAGATCAGTTCCTCTTCAACCACCACCTCCGTCGGTCACCATCCACACGGATGCCTCGCTAGAAGGATGGGGGGGGGGGGGGGTCACTCCCATCAGCGACAAGTTCAAGGAACATGGTCTCCCCTATTCAAGACGTTTCACTTCAACATCTTGGAGGCCATGGTGGTTCTTCTTACTCTGAAGAAACTGTCCCCTCGTCCTTCGATCCACATCCGTCTAACTCTGGACAGCGCCATTGTGGTCAGATGTCTCAACCGTCAGGGCTCAAGATCGCCCCAACTCAACTAAGTGCTATTGCCCATCTTCCGCCTAGCGGACAAGAAGAGATGGCACCTCTCAGCAGTTCACTTACAAGGATTGTTGCATTTAAGCAGAATAGCCGCAGATGGAGTAGTTTCGGGTGGGGTCTTTCATTGCATAGTTTTTTTACTCCTTTTGGAAGAAGGTAGGGTCCATCAGGACGACATGGCCATATCACCCAAAAATAGATTTTTTTGCTTTGCTCAAAATCCGTTTTTTGGGCTCAGCCATATCGTCCTGATGGAAGTTTACTAGAGAATTAACTTGAAAGTATTATATCTGTGAGTTTGTATAAGTGCCTTTACTTTGAACGAGTTCCTTTTATGGTCTCCTAGACCTTATATATATGACATTACCATTATTTGTCATATCCACTAAGTTTGGAACTAACTTAGGGCTTCCTGCCCCCTGCAGGGAAATTGTTCACTTCGACTATAAGGATTCAAAGTTTGTATTTCTGTTGGAACAAGAGGGAAACTTTTAGAGATTACCAAGTTGTTCTTTCAGATATTTTACTTACAAGATTTTATTTTAGGAAAATAAAAGGCTCTGGACAATTTTATTCATACTTTTAAGGGCGAATAAGACGCAGATACATTTATATAGTTTTTATTTTTATAGACAAAAAATATAAAAATAATTTGTAATGTATCATTAGCAATAATCTATAATACATATTTGAACATCTTGGTATATATATATTTTTGGGCTCAAGCCATGACGTCCTGATGGAAGGTTTCTTTAGTAGCTTCCCAAGGGTAAATATAACTACAGTGATATTCCCAGAAAATCAAACCAAAGGTTTCACAGAATTCTAACTTCTGGCGCGAGTACCCTTAAGATTACTCTCAAGGGTATCGTATATAATCAGGGGACGTATTCTTGACACGCCACATGGCAATCTGCACCCCGAATAGCCTTTACGCTTTGAGGGGGATACGTTGCAGAATTACAAGGGTAGCCGCAATAGAGGTTACCCTGGTTCCCCTACTACTATTGTATCACAACCGCGCCAACTCCCTCTGGCGGTCATTCCTTGTAGCGTTGAGCATGGTGCTACAGATACAGTAGTTCAGGGAGAGAAACCGTGAAGATCTTTTCATAGAAAAGAAGGGTGGGTCCATCAGGACGTCATGGTCATCTCACCCAAAAATAGATTTTTCGCTTCGCTCAAAATCCGTTTTTTGGGCTCAAGCCATGACGTCCTGATGGAAGCGTACCAGAGAATTAATGTATCTGTGGATTTTTATCATTGCCTTAACCTTGGGACAATATTTCTACGGCCAAAAGGGCCAATTGAGACAAATGACGTTACCGTTATCCGTCATTATCACTAAGCATAACAATGTTAGTACTTCCTGCCCCCTGCAGGGAAGAGTCATTTTTAGATGTTAGAAAAGGGTCCTCAAGGTAGCATATATTGTATGAACAAACATAAGTATACACTGAGAATACAAACGGTCTCAAGGCTTGTATATATTGCGGAACCAATATCAGTGTCCTCATCCGTTGTTTGTAAGCATACAATGATATGAGAAATACTTACATGAGTAAGTCAAGGAACTCTGGCATCTTAAACATGCAATTGTTGGGTGAATTAGGACACAACTGCATTTTAATAGACATTTATTCCTAATAAATGACTACATGCTAAATGAATGTAGCATGATAAGGAAATTATACAAGAGACATACACAGAAATTAATGTTCCCTTTTTTGGAAGGGGAAAATTGATGAGTGCCACTCTCAGACTGAAGAAAAGCTCTTTTAACAAGACTTTTCTTTATAATTTTTGTACATGAAATAGTCTAACAACACTGTGTACTATGTACACACGGCTCTAGTGGTATCCATATAATTTCACACCTGAGGTTCTGAACAGATTTGGTGTTACCATGGCAACACTTATTCAAAGGGAGGTCAAACGAAAAATGCTGACCCCTTCTCCTTTTAATTGATAGTCCCAATCAATTTACTGTTCATCGCAGAGCTAGACGACAGGGTCCAAAATAGCACCTCCCGCCACCACATAATGCTTCAATCCATAGACTTGCTTAGCATAGTGTCTGTAAGACACACTGGACAACCTCCGATCAGTAAATGAGCGAAGAGGCTGAAGTCCACACACTGAAAGGTTCAGTGATGAAGCAACTTTTCTCGGATCTTTAACTGCAGGAGTACTGTCAGGATCCACTCCGCGAATAAGGTAGGTGAGCTTCGCCCTCAGTTATAGGGATAGTTTGATCCAAAGTTTTCTCCTGTAAAGAGCTGTTTCTCCTGAAGTCTGAAGTTCTATGAAGATAGACCTTAGACACTCTAGCAGGCCTAGAGAGACATCTTCCTTCAGAGGGCAGATTCTCTAGGAACCCCACCTCTTAGTGGGTAGGTCGTCCTTAGTGAGAAAGGTTGGATCAGGAAAGAGATGCAGTTCTCCCACTTAATGTGGCCCTCATCCCCAGATAGGGCCACTATTTCACTAACTCTAGCCCCAGAGGCTATAGCGAACCAAAAAATAACCTTTTAGGTTAGATCCTTGAGAGAACAATCCTCATTGTTCACAGGTGAGGCATAATGTAGGACCTTGTCCAAAGACCATGAGATGGGCTTTAGTGGCGTTGCAGGCCTAAGCCTGCACATGTTTTCGGAATCTTATTAAAGATTTCATTCGTCAGATCCATTTAAAGGGCATATAGAAGAGGTCTAGTCGGGGCTGACTTGCACATAGATATTGGTCCATGGATAAAAAGATCCAATCAAGTGACCTCTCTAGCAAAGTCGGCCCTACCCTTGGTGCTTACTCAAGGGTTTATATGGGGACAAGGCTGAAGAACTAGACTTCTTATAGTATCCAAGGATACACTGCCTCCTTTCTCAAGGATCGAGGTCACCACCACTCAACCAGGTGATGTTGGCCATCTTTCGACTGGCGGAAAAGAAGAAGTGGTACCTGTCGGCAGTTCACCTTCAAGGAGTCCGCAATGTGACAGCGGACGCTCTATCCAGGTTCACACCGATAGAGTCGGAATGGTCCCTAGACGCAGGATCATTCTCCTTCATCTTGAGTCAAGTCCCAGAACTGCAGATAGACCTCTTTGCGACGAAAGACAACAAGAAGTTACCCCTTTACGTGTCCCCGTACGAGGATCCCTTGGCGGAAGCAGTGGACGCGATGTCCCTCGATTGGAACAGATGGTCCAGGATTTACCTGTTCCCTCCTCACAACCTTCTGTTGAGGGTCCTCAACAAACTGAGATCTTTCAAAGGAGTAGCGGCAATAGTGGCTCACAAGTGGCCGAACAGCGTGTGGTTCCCTCTGGCATTGGAACTACGGCTGAAGTGTCTACCGTTACCAGATCCAGTTCTGACCCAGTGAGTTCAGAAGTCGACTGTCTGCGCTTCATCACAGAAAACCCGGAACCTGCAGTTCATGATTTTCTCTCCCTAGCGGTGAGAAAACGTTTCGGGATTTCGAAAGACAGTACTGTATAGACTTCCGAGAGGAATATAAGTGCAAATCTACTAGAAGGCAATATGAGTCATCTTGGAGGAAATGGGGGGCCTTTGTCAAGGCGAAGAATCCGCAAAAGATCTCGACGGACTTCTGCTTATCTTTCTTCAACCACCTCCATGGTCAAGGGTTAGCAGCCACCACAATATCAACGTGTAAATCTGCCTTGACAAGACCCATTTTATATGCCTTCCAGGTCGACCTCGCTAACGATATTTTTAATAAAATTCCGAAAGCCTGTGCTAGGCTCAGACCATCAGCACCTCCAAAGCCCATTTCATGGTCTTTAGATAAAGTTCTTCATTTCCCTTCGCTGTTGAACAATGAGGAGTGTGCTTTAAAGGATTTGACCCAAAAAGTTATTTTCCTATTTGCACTCGCGTCGGGGGCCAGGGTTAGTGAAATTGTAGCCCTCTCGAGAGAGGAGGGTCGTGTTCAGTTCTTGGATGGGGGAGAACTGAACCTGTTTCTGGATCCTACGTTTCTCGCCAAGAACGAGTTACCCACCAACAGGTGGGGTCCCTGGAGAATCTGCCCTCTGAAAGAAGATGCATCTCTATGTCCAGTGGAATGCCTAAAGGTCTATCTTCGTAGAACTTCAGACTTCAGGGGTGGTCAACTATTCAGGGGAGAAACATCAGGCTCAAATTTATCACTGAAACAACTTAGGGCGAAGATCACCTATTTTATTCGCAGAACGGATCCAGACAGTACACCCGCAGGTCACGATCCGAGGAAAGTTGCCTCATCCTTAAATTTCTTTAATTGTATGGATTTTGAACATCTTCGTTCATACACTGGCTGGAAGTCTTCCAGAGTGTTCTTTCGTCACTATGCGAAGCAAGTGGAGCAACTAAAGAGGTCTGTGGTAGCAGTGGGTTGTGTTGTTAACCCTGCTGTTTAACTCTGCGAGGAACAGTGGATTTAATTGGGACGATTAATTCCGGGGTGAGTGTGTAGTTACGAACTGTTCTACAAACTAAGTGTGAGGGCACTGGGTTGCCCACATTGACTGTTCCACTTTCAAAGGTGAACCTAGCATAAGTGCAGACATGTGTGCTGAGCGTTTCCAACGCTAGTGTTACTGATTAGTAATACAGACTTTTATAATTTTGATACCTCGGTATGTTAAAAGTGGCGCTAATGTTTTTCTTTCAGATAAACAAGTTTCTGTTTACTATCATGCTTATGCTTATTTGTTGGTTATCCTCCTCTTATATATATATAAAATGGTTGTTTAACCTGTTTTATTTATTGTTTGTCAATAAACTAGTTCTTGTGAACCTTGCGTCTCCTTCACCTGTGTCAATTTATTTGATATAATTTTGCATTACGTTCTATGTATATTTATCTGGGATAATTCTAATAGATTGTTCCTTTATGCAAGCATTCTTTGCATTGGTTTATGCTTTCCCTTGGCGGGAGGACTCCATGCCCTGAGGGGACGGTGGCGGATATGCAAGTTTTCCGCCTACTCGGATATAAACCTTTGTCCAATCCAGTATTGAACGGAGAACTGGTCGATATTTCATATTGACTCAGTGGTTCTTTACAAACTATGCTTTACATGATATAGGGTGAGACCACCATATTGGCTTGTCTGTTATTCATACATAGGTATATGTACTCTTCGAGACTTTTCCAGATCTCTAGTAGGACTCTTCCCTGTAAGGGGCAGGAAGCACTAACATGGTCTATGGTTAGTTGAAAAGATGTATGACGGTAACATCTTAGGTCTCTAGGTCTAGTTGGCCGGGAAATACCTTCGGGGAGTACGGCACGTTTTGAGAATCCACAGATACAGTAATGCTCTGGTATACTTCCATCAAGACGACATGGCTTGAGCCCAAAAACGGATTTTGAGCGAAGCGAAAAATCTATTTTTGGGTGAGATGGCCATGTCGTCCTGATGGACACGCCCTTCCCTTTCTTTTAAAGGGCTGTAGGTCCCCTCCCTACATACAGTATCTGTAGCACCTCGTGTATCGCTACAAGGAATACAGATGGCGCCGTGAGCGGCGCAATGCACGCTTACGAAACGGGAGAGGAGAGATATCTTGCGAGCGGCTCTCCTTTCTTTCTCGTTTTCGTTTTCTTGCCAATTGACCCCTTCGAAGTGTTAACTCTGTTCGGGGTGCAGATTGCTATGTGGCGTGTCAAGAATACGTCCTCTGATATTTCGCGATATCCCTGGTTCTTTTATTAGGGATATTCGCTCCAGGAGTTAGAATTCTGGGTACCTTAAGGTAAATTCTCTGGGAATATCGCCGTAGTTATAATATACCCAAGGAAGCTACCCTTTAGGAACTTCCATCAGGACGACATGGCCATCTCACCCAAAAATAGATTTTTCGCTTCGCTCAAAATCCGTTTTCGTGTGTGTGCGAATGAGGAATGCAAGGTGAGGTTACCGAAAATGTCGGTAGACCCTCATGCTGTGTGTTTGAGTTGCAGGAGTTTTGAGTGTGCACTGAATAATAGGTGCAAAGAATGTGAGGTTTTGAATGAGAAGGATTGGTTGGCTATGAAGTGCTATGTGCGCAAATTAGAGCTTTATAGAGTAAGGAGAGCTTCTATATCTAAATCTAAGTCTGCTAGCGAACCTAGTCTTGATTTATCTATTGAACCTTTAATAAATTCCTCTTTGGAAGTTGATCCTTCCCCTGAGGTAGTAACTCCTGCCCCTTCTACAGGATCCGTATCTGCGGATGACCCTCGGTACGCCAGGATGGCTGCCGAGTTGAAGGGCATTAAAGATCAACTTGCGGCCTTTAAAGGTAAGCCAAGTGAAAGTGAAATTAGTGCATGTGAAAGTGCAGTGGAGGTGGCGACTGACCGAACTTGTCATTACCCTAGGTCTAGAACTCTACCAAGCTCCCAGGACCAAGGGAGAAGGTACGTCAACGACCGGAAGGGGGTGAGAGGTACGTACCCTCGGTCAGCCGTCGCCTCGGGAAGTCCTGTTGCAAATTCCCAGGCTGCTCTTGACCGCCACGGAAAAGGTGTGTCGTATGTGATGGTTTCTTCCCCGAATCCCTCTCCCAGACGCAAATGGAAGTATGAGGCTTCAAGACCGACGAAGAGGAGGTGGAACCGAGAAGAACAGTCTCGTTCTCACTCTCCCGGTTCTAGTAGCCATGAACCTTGTCCTTCAGAGGACGATTTGGATTCTGTGCCTGTGAAGAGGACGAAATCAAGAGCCGGAAGTTGGGATAGAGCAGCAGAAGATCCTTCTCCTTCTACGACTGTTACTCGACAGCCGTCTCCTTCGGAACCGTAGGATCCAGCAGAAGTCGCTAAGTCGTTCATGTCAGTTATGCAGGAGCAACTTTTATCGTTAGTTCAAGCGTTTAGCCGCCCTCACGCCCAGTTCGACAGACGTAAAGAGGACTCGTTATCCATTAAGAAGTCAGCTTCTCAGAGGGAACGGACTGCCTCGCCTAAGGAACCCTTGCGCACTTCGTCAAAGACACGAAACCGCACTGCTTCCTCTTCTGCTCGGCTCCAGGACGATTCCGCCTCTTGCTCTCGGTGCCAGGACGATTCCGCCTCTCTCTCTCGACGCCAGGACGATTCCGCCTCTCTCTCTCGACGCCAGGACGATTCCGCCTCTCTCTCTCGACGCCAGGACGATTCCGCCTCTCTCTCTCGACGCCAGGACGATGCCAGCCTGCTGCTCCAGGACGATGCTTCTTCTCGTCGCCAGGACAATTACAGCTCTCTCTTTCGACGCCAGGACTTTTCCACCTCTCGTTCTCGACGACAGGACGATTCCGCCTCTCTCTCTCGGTGCCAGGACGATCCCAGCCTGCTTCTTCAGGACGATACTGCTTCTCGCTGCCAGGACGATAGCAGCTCTCGGCGTAAGGACGCCTCCTTCTCTTACCGCCAGGACGCTTCCTCCTACCGCCTCAAGGACTCTTCTAGCGCTCGGCGCCAGGACGACACCTACGCTCGGCGCCAGGACGCAAGCGGTTCTCAGTGTCAGGCTGCTTGCAGCCCTCTCCAACAGGACGAATCCTACGATTTTCCTATGTCGGATTCAAGGGAGCCTTCTTCCCGAACGAAGGATGTAGTAGAGGTGGGACAGGATCTCGATGATGTCTCAGAAGACGAAGACAAACTGTCTCAGAAGACGAAGACAAGCCTGCTGATGCTGCTGATGACTACAAGGTTCTCTCTCGCTCCCTCCTTGAACTGTATGGGGAGGAGTTTCAACCTTCTGCTCCGCGTTCTCCTCAATCTCAATTTAGCAGGAAGAGGGCCAAGAAACAGTCGGCCTTCATCAAGATGAAACTCTCTATTTTTGCGAAGAAGGTTCTCGCTAAAATAGACGATTGGATGAAAGAACGGAGACAAGCGGTTAAGACCCCCTTCTCTTTTCCACCAGCTCGTCTTGCCTCAAAGGCTGGCATGTGGTACGAGACTGGGGAGCCTCTGGGTCTGGGAGTACCTGCCTCCTCCCAGGGTGACTTCTCTGGCATTGTGGACTCTGCCAGAAGACATGCACTCAACTCGGCCAAAGTTATGTGGTCGATGTCGGAACTTGATCACCTTGTCAAAGGGATTTTTAGAGCCTTTGAGGTTTTTTAGCTTTTTGGACTGGTCTCTAGGGACTCTGGCCAGGAAGACTGAGCAGATGGAAGGAACACAAGACCTAACGAGTATTATGTCTTGTATGGATAAGGCTCTTTGGGATGGAGCTAATGAGTTGGCTTCGCTTTTTTCAGCAGGAGTCTTGAAGAAGAGGGCCCTGCTATGCTCCTTTGCTTTGAGATCTGTGACTGTTGCGCAGAAGTCTGAGCTCCTTTACGCCCCCCTGTCGCAACATCTTTTTCCTGAGGCCCTTGTCAGAGACATTACGCTTTCTCTTGCGCAAAAGGCCACCCAAGACCTCTTATCGCGCTCAGCTCGTAAGCCCTTGACAGTCGCTCCTTCGTCTTTGAAGTGTGAGGAAAGGAAATTCCAACAGCCCTTTCGAGGCAGGGCTCCTTCAAGATCTGACTTTAGAGGAAGAAGACAGGAGTCAGGAGCAAGGACGAACAGAGGTTCGTTTAGAGCTCGCTCCAAGAAATGAAGTGCAAGTCCTCCAGACAACAATAGGGGCAAGACTGTCACGTTTTTGGCAGTCTTGGAAGAGAAGAGGGGCAGACACCTGGTCCCTCTCAGTCATTAAGGAAGGATACGAGATCCCCCTTTTGAAGAAGCCTCCTCTTTCAGATAAACCTCTAGCATTAGTAGCGCAGTACTCAGATGCGGAGAAACGGAAGGCTCTTCTGGATCTGGTCGACCAGATGCTGAACAAGGGAGCGATAGAACCAGTTCTGGATCTCTCCTCCCCAGGCTTTTACAATCGCCTGTTTCTGGTACCCAAGAACTTGGGTGGATGGAGGCCCGTCCTGGATGTCAGCTCTCTGAACGTCTTCGTGGAGAAGACGAAATTCTCCATGGAGACGACTCAGTCTGTGCTTGCAGCAGTACGTCCAGGGGACTGGATGGTGTCTCTCGATTTGCAGGACGCTTATTTTCACGTCCCCATCCATCCAGCTTCGAGGAAGTACCTAAGATTTGTGATCCAGGGCAAGTGCTTCCAGTTCAGGGTGCTTTGCTTTGGTCTCAGCACGGCTCCTCAAATCTTCACCAGGATAATGGCGAATGTGGCAGGCTGGCTGCATCAAGAGGGGATAAGGGTATCCTTTTATCTGGACGATTGGCTGATACGTTCACGATCGAAAGAAAAATGTCTGGAGGACCTACAAAAGACATTCATGATGGCTCAAGAACTGGGTCTGGTCATCAACAGGGAGAAATCTCAGACCGAGCCGAATCAGACTATTCTCTATTTGGAGATAGTTCTGAATTCAGTTCTTTTTCGGGCTTCTCCCTCTCAGGAAAGACAGACCAAGTGCCTCAAGAAGGTCCGAGGATTCCTGAACAAACAGAAGTGCTCAGCGAAGGAGTGGATGAGTTTACTGGGAACTCTCTCCTCACTCGAACAGTTTGTCTCGCTGGAGAGACTCCACCTAAGGCCTCTTCAACACTTCCTATCAAAGGTGTGGAACAGGAAGACACAGGAAGACCCCTTCTCCTTCCCTATTCCAGCAGAGGTCAAGGATCATCTGATGTGGTGGCTAGATCCAGCTTCGTTAGGGGAAGGGATCTCCCTGTACAAGAAGAACCCAGACCTAGTGTTGTTTTCAGACGCGTCAGAGTCAGGTTAGGGAGCAACACTAGGAAGCAAGGAGGTCTCAGGCTCTTGGGAAAAGAGTCAGTTAGGATGGCACATCAACAAGGAGTTAATGACCTTTCTGTTAGGGCTAAAGGCCTTCAAAGACTCAGTGTCAGGAAAGATTGTGGAGGTCAACTCGGACAACACCACAGCTCTAGCGTACATCAGGAAGCAAGGGGGGACTCACTCTCTGTCTCTGTTCGAAACGGCAAGGGAGCTCCTTTTTTGGTCGAAGGAGAACAAGGTAGAACTGCTGACGAGATTCGTGCAGGGACAGAGGAATGTGAGGGCAGACATGCTAAGCAGAAAAGGGCAGGTTCTTCCCACAGAATGGACCCTCAACCAGCAGGTCTGTCAGAGTCTCTGGAAGCTGTCGGGGAGACCCTTAATACATCTTTTCGCCTCCAACCAGAACAAGAGGATCCCCAACTATTGCTCCCTAGTTCCGGACAAGGAGGCAATAGCGGTGGACGCTTTTTTGATGGATTGGACGGGGATAGACACATATGCCTTTCCCCCGTTCAAGATCATCAATCTGGTCGTCAAGAAATTCGCTCTCCTCGATTCGGGACGAATGATCCTAGTAGCTCCATTCTGGCCAACGAGAGAATGGTTCACGGAAGTGGTAGACATGTTGATGGACTTCCCAAGAAGCCTTCCTGTAAGTCCAAAGCTTCTCAAACAACCCCACTTTGAGAGGTACAGTATCATCAAAACCCCCTCACTCTCAAACTGACTGCCTTCAGACTATCGAGAAGCTTGTCAGAGCGAGAGGATTTTTGGCGCGAGCTGCTAAAGCTATCGCCAGAGCGAGGAGGGTCTCTTCACAGAGAGTCTACCAATCTAAGTGGGAGACTTTTAGAGCTTGGTGTAGGCAGCACAAGGTTTCCTCATCCACTACCTCTGTGAGCCAGATTGCGGATTTTTTTTGTTATACCTCAGACAGGATGCTAAGCTGGCAGAATCTACACTCAAAGGGTATAGTAGTATGCTCTCGATGGTTTGTAGGTATAGAGGTTTAGATTTGTCTCAAAATAAGGACTTGCAAGACCTCGTGAAGTCTTTTGAGACTAACTAAACAGGTTCAGTTAAAGCCCCCTTCTTGGAACCTGGATGTGGTTCTGAAGTTTCTTTGCACCAAGAGGTTCGAACCCATCTCACAAGCTTCTCTTAGAGAGGTAACGAAGAAAACCCTCTTCCTGATGGCCCTAGCCACAGCTAAAAGGGCAGTGAGGTTCATGCGATTGAAAAACAAGTGGGCTTCAATCAGAATGGAGCGGTCTGTGCTTTGCGGATGGACTTACTCTCCAAGAACGAGAATCCTTCAAAGCCCTGGCCAAGGACTTTTGAGATCCCTAACCTCACTAATCTAGTGGGTCAAGAGCAGGAGAGACTCCTCTGTCCAGTTAGAGCCCTTAAAGCTTACTTGTCTCACACTAAGAATGTGAGAGGCTCTTCTAGCTCCTTATGGTGCTCAGTGAAAGATCTGCAAAAACCCCTTTTAAAGAACACTTTGTCTTTTTTCCTGAGGGAAGTTATAAGGGAAGCTCACCTCTTGTGTGAGGAAGAGCACTTCGGTCTTTTAAAAGTGCGGGCTCACGAAGTGAGAGCCATTGCTACTTCGCTGGCATATCGTAAGAACATGTCGGTCAGGCAAATTATGGATGCAACGTTCTGGAGAAGCAACTCTGTGTTCGCCTCTCATTACCTCAGAGAGGTGAGAGTGGATTATGAGAAATACTATACCTTGGACCCATACGTAGCTACGGCTTCTGTATTAGGCAAAGGAGTTACTACCTCCCCTCAACCTTAGTTTTTGTATACCTGTGTGTGGGTTGGTGTTTTTAATGGTTGTCTGAGGACGTCGACTTGTGGTACAGTTCCCTCAGTCTAGATAGATAGTTTATATCTATTCTGCAAATGATCCTATATATATATATATATATATATATATAT
>NC_090760.1:22814209-22841709 GCF_036898095.1 Palaemon carinicauda
CCAGAATGGTAAAATTTTACCTTAGGTGTGAGCTACACCTAATTTCCTTTGGAAATATGCTCTCTGGTTATTCTAGTAAAGACTAACTACGTGACTTTGGCTGGTGGGCTTCCACAGGTGTATGTGTGGGTTTCACAAGTAGGTGTCTTTCCCTTATTCTTGGTGAATACTCATTTTTACATGTGAATTGAAATTCACTTGATATTCATGGAAATTTTCTTCTTTTACAGGAGGAGCATCCGAAGTGTGATAGTGTCTTCTGCAATGTCCGCAGCAAGAACTTTTGCGGACATGTCTCGTGTAGGAGGCACGCGGCTTGCGCAGCCTCCAATGATGACCATCGCTACTGGGATCCGCAGGTATGTGCTGTATGTACTAACCTGCTATCAGAGGCTTTTGAATCCCCTAGGTCGGCGGAGTCAAGGGATGCAGCGAGGGAGAGGCTTCGCTTATGGGTAAGGGGTTTTCAGAAAAACACCACTGGACCTTATCTTCCTAATGAGAAGATGAGGGCATACCTTTTTCCCAAAGCTTCCACTGATGCTGTTGTTCCCCAGCCTCGGCCGGAGATCCCTCTCGTCCAGATCCCAGTGGAGGAGGATGTTGCTGATGCCATGCAGGACATCCAGTTGGATGACAAGATGTCTGACTTGTCCGATCGTGCGGAACAGGATCTCCTCGCAGAGGGTGAGGAGGAGGATCGAGATCCTATTGCCGTGGAGGAAGAGGTTCCCGTATCTTCAGACGTTCCGGTTCAGGTTCCTGAACCTATCCCCTCTACCTCGTCCGCTCTTCCAGCAGAGCTAGGACAGGCTCTCTCTTCCATCGTTGGTATGATCCAACAGATGCAGAGGGAGAATAATCAGAAGGCCGCTACTTTGGAGCTCCAGATGCAGAAGATCACAGCATCACGTGGACCTCCAAAGAAGCTCAACGTGAAGGACCTTCCTCTGTGCTCGGATGCCAACCCGTGGAGATATGCCGAGCACATGCCGATGACGATCGGGAAGATCGTCATGTCGGAGAAACTGAGCTCAGTTCCCCTTGAGGAGGTGGAATTCTGGCCCAGTAGAGGGGCCTACCCGGACTGTTATGTCCGTTTGAAGAAGGAGCCGGCCTCGAAGGAGGAGACGGAACCGAAGGAGGTGATTATCCTGGATCACTCCAAGGCTCAAGCTACTCTAACAGCTGCATTGAAGGAGAGGGGGTTCTCAAACTCTAAAGTTACCGCTTTGAGTAAGAAGCACCCATTCTTTGTATCCTCCCCGGCTAGGGCCTTCCCCTTTATGCAGAAGGGGTTCGCGGCCGTCTTGAAGGCGGTTGAAGCTGGCAAACCGTGTCCATCTCTGGAGGAATGCAAACCTCTGTCGTTGGCCTTGCCGCTGGACAATAAGGACTGGAAGGAGGTGCACCTCACTTTCTCGGTAGGGAAGTTGGACGCCGACATTGCAGGTCAGCAGTTCGGCGAAAACCTTCCCAAGTTGTCGGAATTCCTCCTACGGAGGGAATTGGACACAAAGGAGCGCCTGGCAGCCTCGATGTCTCTCCAGACCAACATGGAGACGATGGCTAGCGACCCCAAGATGCCGGAGATGTTCATGGTAATGGCCAAGATCCATCTGGCCACGGTGACTAAGGACCTCTATTGCTTTGTTAAAGCAAGGAGGGCCTTTAGAGAGTTTGTTTTCGCCTCGGCCACAGTGAGGCATGAACCCAAGAGGCTCATTTCATCCAGCATCTGGGGTAAAGATCTCTTTCCCAACGACGTGGTCAAAGAGGTTGTGGACAAGGCAGCCACTGAGAACCGTAATCTTCTCCTGAAGTGGGGCCTGTCCCTTAAGAGGAAGTCTTCTCCGGATGAGGGCCCTCAGCCGAAAGGAAAGGCGAAGAAATCGAGGTTTTCCTCCCGTCCAGCCAAGCCTTTCAAACCACAAAGACAGCAGCAGCAACAGCCAGCTTTGCCTCCGGTACCACAACTGGTAGCCCAGACCCCGACCACCTTCCAATGGGTACCCCAAGCCGTGTCATCAGCATCCCCGGCATTCAATCCAGTGTTCGAAGGGCAATCGACCACGTTTCGTGCAAAGCCCAGAGGTGCAGCCAGAGGTTCGGCGATACGCCCCTCTAGGGGACGAGGATTCAGAGGTGGTCGCGGCCAGGGAGGCAGGACTGCAGGGCAGTCAAAGTGAAGTGTCGCCGGTAGGTGGGAGACTTCAGTATTTCCGGGATCGCTGGACCTTCGATCCCTGGGCCCACAGCCTTCTCAAAAATGGACTGGGTTGGAGCTGGTACAGTACTCCGCCCCAGTGCCCTCAATTTTTCCAACACTCCACCCCCGTTTTGGAGGAGTACATCCAAGATCTGTTGGAGAAAAAGGTGATCCGGAGGGTAAAGTCCATCAAGTTTCAAGGGAGGCTGTTTTGTGTTCCCAAGAAAGACTCGGGGAAACTCAGTCATTCTGGACTTGTCACCACTCAACAAGTTCATAGTGAACCACAAGTTCAAGATGTTAACGTTACAACACATAAGGGCCTTACTGCCCAAGAGGGCATATACCGTCTCCATCGATTTGTCAGACGCATATTGGCACGTTCCAATAAGTCGCCGTCTCTCCCCCTACCTAGGATTCAAGCTACAACAAAAACTTTATGCTTTCAGAGCGATGCCCTTCGGGCTAAACATAGCCCCAAGGATCTTTACGAAGCTTGCGAGCGCAGCGCTCAAACAGTTACGCCTAAAAGGGTTCCAAGTAGTAGCCTACCTGGACGATTGGTTGGTGTGGGCAGCATCCAGAGCAGAATGTTTGCAAGCTTGCCTACAAGTGATTCAGTTCCTGGAATATCTAGATTTCATGATCAACAGAAAGAAGTCTCGTCTTTCTCCAGCTCAGAGGCTCCAGTGGTTGGGAATTCACTGGGATCTAGTGTCACACCGTTTTTCCATTCCGATGTCGAAAAGGAAGGAAATAGCGGGGTCTGTCAGGAGACTTCTAGGTTCCGAGAGGATATCAAGACGCGAACAAGAGAGGGTTTTGGGCTCTCTTCAGTTTGCATCAGTAACAGACCCAGTGCTAAGAGCACAGCTAAAAGATGCAGCGGGAGTATGGAGAACCTTTGCATCGAAAGAGCGAAGGGACTTGAAGAGACCGGTCCCACTTCGACTACGTTCTCTTCTCAGACCGTGGTCTCAAGCCAGTCGTCTAAAGAGGTCTCTACCTCTTCAGCCATCCCCCCGTCAGTGACAATCCACACAGACGCCTCAAAGGTAGGGTGGGGGGGTCACTCCCATCGGAAAAAAGTGCAAGGGACCTGGTCCAAGCTATTTGGGACTTTTCACATAAACTTTCTAGAAGCTATGGCAGTGCTTCTTACCCTGAAGAAAGTATCCCCACGTCACTCGATCCATGTAAGGTTGGTACTGGACAGCGAGGTGGTAGTGAAATGTCTGAATCGGCGGGGATCGAGATCCCCACCTCTCAACCAGGTAATGTTAGCCATATTTCGACTGGCGGAGAAGAAGAAGTGGCACCTGTCAGCAGTTCACCTTCAAGGAGTCCGGAATGTGACCGCGGACGCTCTATCCAGGGTTACACCGATAGAGTCAGAATGGTCCCTAGACGCAGGATCATTCTCCTTCATCTTGAGACAAGTCCCAGAACTGCAGATAGACCTCTTCGCGACGAAGGACAACAAGAAGCTGCCGAAATATGTGTCCCCATACGTGGACCCCTTGGCGGAAGCAGTAGATGCGATGTCCCTCGATTGGAACAGATGGTCCAGGATCTACCTGTTTCCCCCTCACAATCTGATGTTGAGGGTCCTCAACAAACTGAGATCCTTCAAGGGAGTAGCAGCAATAGTGGCCCACAAGTGGCCGAACAGTGTATGGTTCCCTCTAGCTCTGGAACTACGACTGAAGTTTCTACCACTCCCGGACCCAGTTCTGTCCCAGCAAGTCCAGAAGTCGACTGTCTACGCTTCATTACAGAAAACCCGGACCCTGCAGCTCATGATTTTCTCTCCCTAGCGGTGAAGAAACGGTTCGGAATCTCGAAAGATAGCATCGACTTCCTGGAAGAATATAAGTGTAAGTCTACTAGAAGGCAGTACGAATCAGCATGGAAGAAATGGGTAGCCTTTGTCAAAGACAAGAATCCGCACGAGATCTCTACGGAGTTCTGCCTATCCTTCTTCATCCACCTTCACGGACAGGGGCTGGCGGCTAACACGATTTCTACATGTAAGTCAGCTCTGACAAGACCCATTCTATATGCCTTCCAGGTAGACCTCGCTAACGAGATGTTTAATAAGATCCCGAAGGCCTGTGCTAGACTTAGACCTTCAGCTCCTCCAAAGCCTATTTCGTGGTCTTTAGACAAAGTCCTTCATTTTGCCTCATTACTGGATAATGAGGAGTGTGCATTGAAAGACCTGACTCAAAAAGTGATCTTCCTTTTTGCCCCCCTCTTAATGAGAGAATGCCTTGATGAAGTCATTAAGCTTCAGCACGGCATTTAATTCCCGTGCTGAAACTTGGTGACGGGCAAGAGGGCTCTCGAACTTGGGGAAATTGCTCCCCCATTTTGAATCTAAATTTCTCTCTTTTACCTTTTTCTTTTTCTCAATACTACTTCAACCTTATCCTAATTTCACAAACTTTCTTTAGTCTTGCTTTCCAAACTCTATGAGAAAAATTTCCCTCATTATATGTGTATATATCATGTACATATATATTTATTTATTTTTTTTTTTCTTTTCTCCTATGGCTTGGATGTTTTCACATCCATTGTAGCCCCGGCGGGGATGTTCATACATCCTTTATTGCTGCCTGCTTTGATGAGTGGGAGGAGGTATCGCGGTTGGGAGGTGTTTGCATTCAAAGCTATATATGAGAGTATTGGATGATTTCAGCCATCCCGAAGATGGTTTGGACCTTTTTGGCGGAACTATTCTCAAGTGTTGGGTCTTCGGAATCCAGGGGGATCCAATGCTTGGGGTAGGACTCTCGGCTTTTGGCCGGAAGCCCGTCATTATAGATATGGGGAGGATGATTCCATAATTTCTTGGTCTCAGTCCTAACAGGCGGGTTCAGCTTACACCTGTGCCTCTATATCTGTTTTGATGCTATCCTTCGGGTAGGGTATGGAGTGGACCATCTGGGAAGTATACTCTCATTGTGCCGATAGTAGAGAGTGCAAATTTCCTTTCCGACGCGTGATGGCCTAACATTCTTGAGCAGGTACATCAAACTAACTCTTTTCCCTCTCTTTACTATTATGGATTCTTTAAGGAACGAACCCCCATCCCCTGGATACGCTGACTCTCCCCCGGCACTGTTGACGACCTCTGCTAATGTGATAAGGGATAGCTCTGTTGATGACCTCGGAACGGGAAAGGACCATTCTACTGATATTTCTAAATCGAGTAATTTGGGTAACACGAGGAAACTTCGAATCCTCCATGTTACACAAATTTCAATAGAAACAAATTATGATGATCTATGTAAAGCATTTGAATGCTATGGATGCATAAAAGAAATAAGGATGAAACTTGAAGCTGAAACTTGGGATTCATGGATATCTTATAGTAGTTATGACGAAGCATTTAGTGCAATAAGTAATTTGAATAATATTAAAATTAATAACTTGAATGTCGCGGCTGCTCTCTGCGATAAGGTACCAAAAGATTTAGATGTGTACAGGCCTGCCGATTGGTTGGAAAAAGGCACAGATTTAGTCATGCCCTCCCAGAGAAATCCAAAACCACCGATGTGGCTTATAGCTGAATCAAAGGGGGTTACAGGGAATTATTTTAAAATATGCAAATTGATTCAGAAAAAAGTAGGAACTATTGCACCAGGCGATATATCTCGTTTCGGAAAAAATAGTTTCCTTATTCATGCCAAATCCAGTACACAGTCGGTAATATTGTCCAATATGAAAATAAATAATGATGACATTAAGTTAGATGTCAAACCCCACCTAAATTTTAGCTACGGAAGGGGCGTAGTTTTTAACAGAGACCTATATGATTTTACAGAGGAGGAGATACTGGCCATGTGTCCATTAAATGTTTGGAAAGTTCATAAAGTCCCAGGTACATCAATGATAATCCTTACGTTCCAGGATGCTGATGTACCTTTTCATATTATTATCGAGAACGAAAGGATTAAAGTAAGACCCTTCAACCAGAAGCCATTGCAATGCTTTAATTGTTTTAAATTTGGGCACCCGTCCAAAGTTTGCAAAAATGAGAAGATGTGTGGTATTTGCTCCAAATCTTACCATGGAGAGTGTGCACTTGGAGCCAGGTGTTTAAATTGCAGCTCGAATCACAAATCCACAGACAAGATTTGCGAGCTATATAAGTTGGAGGAAGCTGCCCTCAACAAATCAAACATAGAACACATAAGTGTGACCCATGCCAAAAGACTATTAAATAAATCAAATACATATGCTAAGGCATTAAAATCAAACCAACCTAGCACTGCCAATAGCTCAAAAAAAAGTATACAATCTGACAAAATGTCAAATAACGAGGTAACCTTATCACCTCCTGAGGCTTTACCACGGTGTATTAACACTAGGTCATTGCCCATTGCTGTACAGCCTTCAGCCGCCATTACAAAAAGTAATACAAACCTCTCTCAGGCCATGTCCTTGCCTGATCTGATGGAGGTTCCACTTAAGACTAACTTACCTGATGCACCTGTTGTGGGAAAGGTGCAAAAACCTCGAATCCCACCATCTATTAATCGCAAAAGAGAGAGACCTCCATCTCTCTCTCCACCCTCCATTAGAAACGTTAAGGTTATGACATCAAATAAATTTGATGTTTTGTCTGTTGATGTTTCTAATGAACCAGAAGATGGACTGAATAAATCAGAAATTCAAGTTGAGGTCCACCATCCACCTCAACAAATAGATAAAAAGAATACAAAGAAAAACACCAACGTTAAACCCAACATAACAAGACCACCTCTGAAGAAACATACTGGTAATAATGTTACATTAAAAACTGCTAATGGGAAGACCTCATCCAAGATGTCTTCCAGAAATAATCCATAGTTTTCTCCTCCATTTTGCAATGGAACTGTCAGGGTTTGAGGGCGAAATATGAAGAACTTAAGCTCCTAATTCATGAGCATTCCCCCATAATTGTATGTCTACAGGAAAGTATGCTTGATTCTAACACTCCTAGTCCTCGAGAGTATGTTAGCTATAGAACACTTTATAATCAACAAGCAGGGAGCCATGGCGGAAGTCTCATGTACATTCGTCGAGATGTTCCCCAAATACCCATGTCTATACGTACAACCCTGCAGGCAGTTGTTGTACAAATTGATATAGGGAGAAAATATACAATATGCTCTCTGTACTTACCTCCAAATGATAATATTTTATATGATGATTTAGCAGAGGTCATTCAACAACTCCCTCAACCTTTTCTCTTACTGGGAGATATGAATGGTAGACATCCTTTATGGGGTGATGTTTTGGCCAACACAAGGGGCAATATTATCTCATCAATTGTGGAGAATGAGGATGTGGGGCTCCTTAATACAGGAGAGCCCACACACTTTCATGTTCAGACAGGTACTTTGTCATGCATTGACCTTTCAATTGCAAGCTCTAACTGCCTTCTTGATTTTGATTGGAGGACATTAGATGATTGGCATACTAGTGATCATGCACCAATCATTATAAACACCAACAAGGGTCCGCCTTTGCAAAGATCGCCACGTTGGAATCTAGACAAGGCAGACTGGGTTAAATTTTGTGAGCTAAGTGAAATCGAAGGGAGAGCAGAACAGTTTGAAAGTGTTGATGATGCCATAGACCTACTGAATGGAACTCTTCATACAGCAGGAGTCAATTCAATTCCCAAAACAACAGGGTTATTCAAACGACGACCAGTCCCGTGGTGGTCTTCAGAACTAACTGCACTCCACAGAGCCACAAGAAGATCTCTAACACGATTGCGTAGACGCAGAACTGATGAGAATTTAATAATGTACAAGAAATGTAGAGCACAGTTCCGTCGTGCCATGAAAGAAGCAAGGCGCCAGTCATGGATGTCTTTTGTTTCCTCTATTAACAGTAGAACACCACCATCTTCTGTGTGGAGGAAAGTAAAAAAGATAGCTGGCAAATTCACCCCCAACCCACCACCAGTGTTGAAGGTGAATGGCCAGTATGTAACTGAAGCAAATGAAGTTAGCAATGCCCTGGCTAATCATTTTTCAAATGTATCCAGCAAGTGTGAAGGAGCCCCTGGTCACCAGTATAGGAGCACTGAAGAAAAGAAAATTTTAAATTTTGCAACAAGAAGGGAAGAGTCGTATAATTCTCCTTTCACTGAAAGAGAATTTGATTCCGCACTTGCTCATTGCAACGATACAGCCCCTGGACCCGATGGAATTCCATATGCAATGATTAAACATGTACATTTTAATACAAAGCTATTTATTTTAAGCATTATTAATAGAATATGGCATGATCATAGCTACCCAAGTGTTTTGGAACTTGCCATTATTTTAGCCTTTTTAAAACCCGGTAAAGACAAGTTTTTAGCAGCAAACTATCGTCCTATTGCATTGACATCTTGTTTATGTAAAATCATGGAGAAGATGGTCAATGCAAGGCTGATATGGTACCTTGAAAAGAAAGGTATTTTATCACCGATTCAATGTGGATTCCGAAAAATGCACTCAACGACTGATGTGTTGATACGACTTGAGTCATCTATTTGTGAAGCCTTTGCTTCCAAACAGCACCATGTTACAGTATTTTTTGACCTTGAAAAGGCATATGATACCACATGGAGATATGGTATTCTTAAAACCATTCATGAATTGGGATTGAGAGGAGAGCTGCCACTATTTATTCAGGCATTTCTTTCACGTAGAGTTTTTCAAGTGAGAGTGGGGGAAACTCTATCAGAGAGTAAGTGCCAGGAAGAAGGAGTTCCTCAGGGTAGTGTGCTGAGTGTAACCCTTTTTGCACTAGCAATTAATGGGATATCCTCAGCCATTCCCCAGGATGTTCTCTCAACACTATTTGTGGATGATCTCTCAATATCATTTGCTGGCACTAGAATGGCAATGGTTGAGAGAAAAATCCAACTCTCTATTGATAAAATTATCCAGTGGGCTGACATGAATGGATTTAAGTTCTCGACAAGTAAAACTACCATTGTCCATTTTTGTCGTATCCGGGGAGTACATCCAGACCCGGATATATACATTAAAGGTCAACGGATACCATGTGTATCGGAAACCAAATTTTTAGGTTTGATATTTGACTGTAGACTTACATGGGTTTCTCACCTAAAAGCGCTAAAAGCTAAATGTGTTGAAGCTCTGAATATCTTGAAAGTATTGTCCCATACATCATGGGGGGCAGACCGCAATACTATTTTAAAATTATACAAGGCCTTGATTTTTTCCAAAATTAGTTATGGTTGTGAGGTATATTCTTCAGCCACCCCAAGCCGGTTAAAAATATTAGACTCGATACATCATGCAGGTATTAGATTATCTACTGGAGCTTTTAAAACCTCGCCTATCCCAAGTCTCCTTGTTGATGCTGGAGAGTTACCTCTAGACCTTTACCGAATGTCTTCCATTCTTCGGTATTGGTTTAGATTGCAAAGACTCCCTAGCTCTCTAGCCTTTCAGACTGCAAGCCTTGTAAGACACGCATCATACTTTGAGTTGCACCCAAAATCTCCTCAACCTTATGGCTTTCGGGTGAAACGATTTTTAAATAGTCTGGATATAATTAGAAATAAGGTACTTCCATTCAAGGTATCATCAACGCCTCCATGGAAATTACCTGACATATCTTTTTGTAAATACTTTATTGGAGTTAAGAAGAATATGACTGACTTAGAATCCAGGTCTCTTTTTATGGAACATGTCGAAGAACATAGGGGATCGACTTTTATATATACTGATGGCTCCAAATCTGATGCTGGCGTTGGATTTGGAGTACATAGTAATGATTTTAATTGTAGAGGTGCACTTCCTCTAACAGCTTCCATATTTACTGCCGAACTGTATGGCATATTAACCGCTATTGAGAAAATAGCTTTGGAAAAGGAGGGTAATTTTACAATTTTTAGTGATGCAAGGAGTGTTCTTCAAGCTTTAGAAGTTTTTAATTCTAGTAACCCTCTAGTTTTAAAGATTTTAGAATGGCTTTTTATTATTGGACGGAAAGGTATAACTGTTCGATTTTGTTGGGTTCCAGCACATGTAGGTGTGTCAGGGAATGAGAAGGCAGATTTACTGGCGAAGAATGCGGCATCCGAGTTGCTACCAAGGAGGTATCCCATTCCATGTAACGATCTCCTACCTTACATCAAGAAATTGGTTTGTGATAAATGGCAACAGCACTGGGACAGTCAAGACGGCAATAAAATGAGGGAAGTAACAAATATCATATCACCTTGGAGGTATAACATGATTCCCCGAAAATGGGAGACGACTCTTTGTCGTCTCCGTATTGGTCACACACGGTTGACACACGAGTTTCTGCTGAAGGGCCAACACCAACCGTATTGCGAGGACTGCTTAGTACCTTTAACAGTGAGGCATTTTTTGACCGAATGCCCTAATTTTACTAACTTAAGAAATAGATATCTGTTTGAGGCTCGAGGTGAGGATGGCAGGTTTATCCTTGCCAAGATTCTTGGACATGATGTGTCTTACTATGCGAGCGGAATTTTTAGATTTATTTCAGAAGCAGGTCTTCTGAAAACTATTTAACTATTTTAATGACTTCTTAATTTTTATGGTTTTAATCGAATTCTCTTTGAATTTTCATATACAGTAAATGGTATCGGCGTCAATGACCTTAGATGTCAGGATGCCAGAAAACTTTCAATCAATCAATCAATCCTTTTTGCCCTTGCTTCTGGGGCCAGAGTTAGTGAGATTGTGGCCCTCTCGAGAGAGGAGGGCCGGGTTCAGTTCCTGGATGGGGGAGAACTGAACCTGTTTCCGGACCCTACGTTTCTCGCTAAGAACGAGTTGCCCACCAACAGGTGGGGTCCCTGGAGAATCTGCCCTCTGAAAGAAGATGCATCTCTATGTCCCGTAGAATGCCTAAAGGTCTATCTTCGCAGAACTTCAGACTTCCATGGGGGCCAACTATTCAGAGGAGAAACATCGGGCTCGAATTTATCTTTAAATCAGCTTAGGGCGAAAATTACATATTTTATTCGCAGAGCGGATCCTGACAGTTCACCCGCAGGTCATGATCCGAGGAAAGTTGCTTCATCCTTAAACTTCTTTAACTTTATGGATTTTGAACACCTTCGTTCATACACTGGCTGGAAGTCTTCCAGGGTATTCTTTCGCCACTATGCTAAGCAAGTGGAGCAGCTAAAGAGGTCTGTGGTAGCAGTTGGTTGCGTCGTCAACCCTGCTGTTTAACTCTGCGAGGAACAGTGGAATTATTTGGGACTTTGATTCTTGGGTGAGTGGTTAGTTATATGCGTTGATATAACTAGTAGGGAAGGCTCTGAGAGCCCACAGTGACTGTTCCAGCGTTATGGTGATGGTAGCACAAGTACAGACAGGTGTGCCGAGCGTTGCTAACGCTAATGTCAGCAAGTAGTAACATGGACGTTAACTTTGATACCTTGGTATGCGGCAAGTGACCTAATTGTTTTCTTTCAGATAACCATTCATCCATGCACTACGGTACTTGTGTAAATTGTTGGTCATCCGCCTATCATATGTATATATTTATGGTGACCATGTCTATTTATTGTTACTCAATAAACTTGTTCTCGGGAACCTTGCGTCTCCTTCACCTATATTGATTTCATGTTATTTATTGAGCATTTAGCCTATGTATATTAATCGGGGATATCTATAATAGCCTATTCCTTAATGCAAAGCCTTATTGCACTGGTTTATACTTTCCTTAGCATAAAGGGCTCCACCCCTCTCTGAGGACGGTGGCGGCAGCAAGTTTAATCCTACGCAGATATAACCTTTTTGTCTATTTTACTTCGACCAGGGTGCTGGTCTGGATTTTTTCCCTTGGATGCTGTAGTTCCGTAAGACTATGCTTTACTTCATATAGAGTGAGACCACTATATTGTACTGGCTGGCGAGTGATTCATACATAGGTATATGTACTCTTCGTTCGTTTCTAGAGTCTAGTAGGACTCCTCCCTGTAGGGGGCAGGAAGCGCTTTCATGGCTTATGATTAGTGAAAAGATGTATAACGGTAACATCTTAGGTCTTTCAGTCGAGTTGACTAGGAAACATTCCTGAGGAGTACGGCACGTATTGAGAATCCACAGATACAGTAATGCTCTGGTATACTTCCATCAGGACGACATGGCTTGAGCCCAAAAAAACGGATTTTGAGCGAAGCGAAAAATCTATTTTTGGGTAAGATGGCCATGTCGTCCTGATGGACCCGCCCTGTTCCTTTTCAAAAAAAAAAAAAAAAAGTGAAAAGGGTTGTAGGACCCCTCCCTACATACAGTATCTGTAGCACCTCATGTATCGCTACAAGGAATACAGATGGCGCCGCGAGCGGCGCAGGGCACGCTTTCGAAACGGGGAGGAGAGATGCCTTATGAACAGCTCCCCCCTTTCTTATCGTTTTCGTTTTCTTGCCATTTGACCCCTACGAAGTGTTAACTCTATTCGGGGTATAGATTGCTATGAGGCGTGTCAAGAATACGTCCACTGATATTTACGATATCCCTAAGGTCTTTTTTAGGGATACTCGCTCCAGGAGTTAGAATTCTGGGTACCTGAAGGTAAATTCTCTGGGAATATCGCCGTAGTTGTAATATACCCTAGGAAGCTGCCTTAAGGAACTTCCATCAGGACGACATGGCCATCTTACCCAAAAATAGATTTTTCGCTTCGCTCAAAATCCGTTATATATATATATATATACACACATATATATATATATATATATATATATATATATATATATATATATATATATATATTATATATATATATATACATATATATATACATATATATATATATATATACATATATTTTTGGGCTCAAGCCATGTCGTCCTGATGGAAGTTCCTATAGGGTAGCTTCCTAGGGTATATTACAACTACGGCGATATTCCCAGAGAATTTACCTTAAGGTACCAGAATTCTAACTCCTGGAACGAGTATCCCTCCTGAAAGGGATATCGCGACATATCAGAGGACGTATTCTTGACACGCCACATGGCAATCTGCATCCCGAACAGAGATTTCATCTCGCAAGGGGCGATTGGCAAGAAACGAATTCGGGAAAGAAAAAGGGAGAGCCGCTCCCAAGGCTCCCTATCTTCCGATTCGTATGCGTGCCTGGCGCCAATCCTGGCGCCATCTGTATTCCTTTTTGCGTAGCTTAACAACTCGGTGTTTTTTCCTGTGTTTCTCGCAAATCTTGGATTTATTCTACTTTTCATGGCTTCTCCGTCGTCATCGGCCTCTGATAAGTTGAGTATAATGTCTTTTATGTATAAATGTAGGCTCTTGGTAAATTTTTGAGTGATTAATAGGATTAATCTTTGATACAAGAGCCGTAGCCTACCGGAGGCGTCATGGACGCTGTCGCTCGCTAGGTATAAGTTTAGTTAGTCAGAGCGACATTCCCGGTTGTTTTGCTTTAATAAATTTTAGCTATTTAGCATTACATAGGATTTCCTTTCGTGCTTAGTATTATTTTGGCGAAGTATTCGCCATTCTGGCCTACGCTAGGCCATGTAGCCTAGTCGTTTGGTCCTAGTACTTCATGCATGATTTTGGTTTTTCCGAGTGTAATAAAAATTTTATTGAAGCTTTAGGCTATGTTTTATACATTTAAGATTGTGTGGAATATTTCCAAGATAGTATACGAGTGAGTTTCGGTGATTTAGGTAATCGATTCTCTTGGTGCCTAGGCTAAGTTGCTTATGGAGCCTTAGTATACTTTCTCCCCGGTTGCTTTCTTTTCTTCGGAGAAGGTATGCAATCCCTTTCCCTCTGTTTAAGCCTTGGGCTTATCCCTAAGTGGTTTTTCCGAATTAATTTTCGATAAAACTTTACTGGGGTGTTACTGTACCTTCCTTTTCCAGTAAGTCTGGTTCAAAGAGGGACAGACCAACAGAGTTTTTAGTCTGAGTCTGTGCTTGTCTGGCTTGGGGTAGAGTCTCCCTCGCTGGCCTGACACAGACAAAGGTGGCTTAGCCTCCTTAGGTCACTACCGAAGGTTTCTGTGGATATGATTCCTTCTTTTGTGATCTACCAGACTAGTCCTTGTTGCTGTTCTCGGGGGAGGATAAGTTTCTTTCCCTGGGAGTGGCAACACCTTCCTTGCTTTGGTGCTCTGGGAGCTGGAAAATATTGCTGGCCTCCCCCCTTAGATCTCCCTTAGGCTAAGATAAGTTTCTTGGCTGCGGGTGATCCGTCACTAAAGCAAGGTTGGTAGGACCCTCTTTTGTCCCTTCCCCCTCTATCTCCGTAATGGCCTAGCCATTACAGTACTGTACGTCGTTCTACATCTGGACCTAGTATAGGTTAGGATGTGGAATTGACTCAGCCCCCTGCCGGCCGGCAAGGGTCTTATATTTTGAGTGCTGCCCGGACCTCCCTTGGTCCCTCATCCATGCCTGCCTGTAGAGCCAGACGGCATTGGCCAGGAAGCCTGAATTAGTTTCTCCCCTTCCTTATATGCACTCTTTCGGATTGCCGGGCTTGGAGGTAGTGTACACTCTTATCCCGGCATCCATCCTATTTTTCTTCTAGTGCTGTACCCGACCCGGCTGCCGGCCTATGAGGCCGGCAGCCGGGCAGGTGTAGTCCTCTGGTTCTTTTGCTGCCGGCTAGCATCGGTCCTGTACCTTTGCCGGCCGGCTAATGTCAGCCCTTGTCTGCCGGTCACCAAGAGTGTGGCCAGCAGCTGGGTACTACCTTGTGTAGTTGCCGGCCGGCAGCCATTGCCGGCCGACATTGGCTGTTGCCGGCCGGCAATTGCTGCCGACCGGCACATGCATTTGAACCAGAGTTCTGCCGCCTTATAGCTGTTAAGTAGTATACTTTAAAGCTAGTTATGGTGTGTGCCGGCCGGCAGGTGCCGGCCGGCACGTATCCTCCTATACTGTACTAGTATTCTTCAGTATAACATATACAGTAAGAGGAAAACTATAGTATGGGTTTTGATACAGCACTGTGTGTTCTAACACTTTTGTGTTTTCCTGCACAGTCCTTTGCTGTTGCCCTACAGATAGGAAAGTGAGTTCTTTCCTGTCTATTATCCAGGATTTTAAAATCATTGCTTAGGTGTGAGCTCCACCTGTTTCCTCTGGAAACTTTGCATTGGTTACTCTAGAAGAGATTAACCATCTGATTTTATTATCTGGAAGGCTGCAACAATGGGTTGTGAGGGAAACACAAGTGTGTGTCTTTCCTTTCTGAATTGTTATGCTATACTATGCATATCCAGTGATACATAGTTCACTTGATACTCATGGAAATTTCTTCTCTTTACAGAAGGACCCTCCGAAGTGCGGAAGTGCTTTCTGCAACGTCCGCAGCAAGAACCTCTGCGGACATGAGTTTTGTAGGAGACACGCAGCATGCGCTGTCTCCAAGGATGATCTCCGGTATTGGGACCCTCAGGTATGTACTGTGTGCACTAACCTGATTACTGAGGCCTTTGATTCCCCTAGGACGGCGGAATCAAGGGATATAGCTAGGAAGAAGCTTCGTACCTGGGTAAGGGGCTTCCAAAAGAACACTTCTGGCCCTTATCTTCCAAGTGAGAAGATGAGGGCGTATCTTTTCCCTAGGGCATCAGCTGATGCAGTGATTCCCCAGCCTCAAGAGGAGATCCCCCCAAGTTCAGATCCAGGTGGATGCTGAAGTCGCGGTCGCGATGCAAGACATCCAGTTAGATGACAGGATGTCTGATGTGGACGAGTGTCTGGAGGAAGACCTCCTGGCAGAAGCCCAAGATGAAGTTCAAGCCCCAGACGTTGTAGAGGTAGAGGTCGACGAGGTGTCGGCTACTCCGGTTCAGATTCCAGAGCCTATTCCCTCAACATCGGCCGGTCTCCCAGTAGAGCTGGGACAGGCCCTCTCTTCTATTGTTGGAATGATCCAACAAATGCAGAAGGAGAATCAGGAGAAGGCGGCTGCAATGGAACTGCGAATGCAGTGCCTTGCAGAATCACATGGGCCCCAGAAAAAGCTCAATGTGAAAGACCTTCCCTTGTGCTCAGATGCTAATCCATGGAGGTATGCTGAGCACATGCCGATGACGACTGGAAAGATCGTCATCTCGGATAAGCTGGGCTCAAAACCCCTAGAGGAGGTGGAATTCTGGCCCAGCAAGGCATCATATCCGGACTGTTATGTCCAGCTGAGGAAGGAACCAGCTTCAAAGGAGGAGACAGAGCAGAAGGAGGTCATAGTGATGGACCATGCTAAGGCTCAAGCTCTACTTTCATCCTCGATGAAAGAGAGGGGCTTCTCTAACTCAAAGGTAGCCGCATTGAACAGGAAGCTCCCTTCCTTTGTGTCCTCGCCTACTAGAGCCTTCCCCTTTTTACAGAAAGGGTTTGCGGCTGTACTAAAAGCAGTCGAGGCCGGCAAGCCTTGCCCCTCCCTAGAGGAGTGTAAACCCTTGTCGCTGGCCCTGCCTATGGACCACAAAGACTGGAAGGATGTCCATCTTACGTTCTCAGTTGGAAAGTTGGAGGCTGATATTGCCGGACGTCAGTTCGGCGAGGACCTCCCTAAGCTGTCTGACTTTCTTTGGCGAAGAGAGTTCGAGACAAAAGAAAGACTGGCTGCCTCAATGTCTCTTCAGACTACTCTCGAGACGATGGCAAGTGACCCCAAGGTCCATGAAATGTTCATGGTGGTGGCCAAGACTCATCTGGCCACAGTGACGAAGGACCTTTATGGCTTCGTCAAGGCAAGGAGAGCTTGTAGGGAGTTCGTGTTCACCTCGGCTACGGTGAGGCACGAGCCAAGGAAACTAATCTCCTCCAACATTTGGGGAAAAGACCTTTTCCCTACCGACTTGGTCAAAGAAGTTGTTGATAAGGCCGCCTTGGAGAATAGAAACCTTCTCCAGAAGTGGGGCCTGGCTATCAAAAGAAAGTCTTCCCCGGATGAGGGTCCTCAACCAAAGAGGAAGACTATGAGGACTAGGCTACCGTCTCGGCCAGCCAAGCCTGTTAGACAGCAACAGCAACTGCAATTGCCATTGCCCCCAGTGCCCCAGATCGTGGCACAAACCCCGACCACTTTTCAGTGGGTACCCCAGGCCGTGTCGACACAGTCCACGGCATTCACCCCAGCGTTCGAAGGGCAGTCTACTTCCTTTCGAGCAAAGCCTAGAGGAGCAGCCAGAGGCTCGTCTAGACGCCCCTCAAGGGGAAGGGGATTCAAGGGTGGTCGTGGTCAGGAAGGCAAGACCTCAGGACGGCAGTCCAAGTGAGGTGATACCGGTAGGAGGGAGACTTCTGAAATTTCGGGATCGGTGGACCTTCGATCCCTGGGCCCACAGCCTACTCAAGAATGGACTGGGCTGGAGCTAGTACAGCACTCCACCCCCGTGCCTTCGGTTTTTCCAACACTCCACCCCCGTTATGGAGGAGTACGTTCAAGAACTGTTGGAGAAAAAAGGTGATCCGAAGGGTGAAGCCCATCAATTTCTAAGGGAGGCTGTTTTGTGTTCCCAAGAAAGACTTGGAAAAGCTCAGAGTCATTCTGGACTTGTCGCCACTCAACAAGTTCATAGTGAATTGCAAATTCAAAATGCTAACACTGCAACACTTAAGGACCTTACTGCCCAAGAGGGCATATTCCGTCTCTATAGACTTGTCAGACGCTTATTGGCACATTCCAATTAGCCATCGACTCTCCCCCTACCTAGGGTTCAGGCTACAACGAAGACTATACGCCTTCGGAGCCATGCCATTCGGGCTAAACATAGCCCCAAGGATTTTTACGAAGCTTGCGAGCGTAGCTCTCAAACAATTACGCCTAAAGGGAATTCAGGTAGTAGCCTACCTGGACGACTGGTTGGTGTGGGCAGCATCCGAGACAGAATGCTTGCAAGCTTCCAGTCAAGTGATCCAGTTCCTAGAGTACCTAGGCTTCAAGATCAACAGAAAAAAGTCTCGACTTTCTCACTCAAAAGTTCCAGTGGCTGGGAATCCACTGGGACCTTTTGTCACACCGTTTCTCCATCCCGGCGAAGAAAAGGAAGGAGATAGCGGGTTCTGTCAAGAGACTTCTAGATTCCGAAAGGATATCAAGACGCGAGCAGGAGAGGGTACTGCGCTCTCTCCAGTTTGCTTCGGTGACAGACCCAGTGCTAAGAGCACAGCTAAAGGATGCAACCGGAGTTTGGAGAAGTTATGCATCAAACGCGCGAAGAGATCTGAGAAGACCAGCCGCTTCGGCTAAGTACTCTTCTCAGGCCTTGGTCCCAAGCCAGACATCTAAAGAAGTCGGTTCTTCTTCAGCCACCTCCCCCGTCAGTGACGATTCACTCAGACGCCTCGAAGGAGGGATGGGGAGGTCACTCTCATCGGAAAAAAGTCCAGGGGACTTGGTCCAAGCTATTCAAGACCTTTCACATAAAACTTTCTAGAAGCTAGGGCAGTGCTCCTTACCTTAAAGAAAGTCTCCCCGCGTCACTCGATCCACATAAGGTTGGTGATGGACAGCGAGGTAGTTGTGAGATACTTGAATCGACAAGGATCTAGGACACCACCTCTCAACCAGGTGATGTTGGCCATCTTCCGATTGGCGGAAAAGAAGAAGTGGTACCTGTCGGCAGTTCACCTTCAAGGAGTCCGCAATGTGACAGCGGACGCTCTATCCAGGTTCACACCGATAGAGTCGGAATGGTCCTTAGACGCAGGATCATTCTCCTTCATTCTGAATCAAGTCCCAGGACTGCAGATAGACCTCTTTGCGACGAAAGACAACAAGAAGTTGCCCCTGTACGTGCCCCGTACGAGGACCCCTTAGCGGAAGCAGTGGACGCAATGTCCCTCGACTGGAACAGATGGTCCAAGATTTATCTGTTCCCTCCTCATAACCTTCTGTTGAGGGTCCTCAACAAACTAAGATCCTTCAAGGGGTAGCGGCAATAGTGGCCCACAAGTGGCCGAACAGCGTGTGGTTCCCCCTGGCATTGGAACTGTAGCTGAAGTTTGTACCGCTACCAGATCCAGTTCTGACCCAGCGAGTCCAGAAGTCAACTGTCTGCGCTTTATTACAGAAAACCCGGACCCTGCAGCTCATGATTTTCTCTCCCTAACGGTGAGAAAGCGTTTCGGGATTTCGAAAGCCAGCATAGACTTCCTTGAGGAATATAAGTGCAAATCTACTAGAAGGCAATATGAGTCATCTTGGAGAAAATGGGTGGCCTTTTGTCAAGGCGAAGAATCCGCAGGAGATCTTGACAGACTTCTGCTTATCTTTCTTCTCCACCTCCATGGTCAAGGATTGGCAGCTAACACGATTTCAGCGTGTAAGTCTGCTTTGACAAGACCCATTCTATATGCCTTCCAGGTCGACCTAGGTAACGAGATCTTTAATAAAGTCCCGAAAGCCTGCGCTAAGCTCAGACCTTCAGCACCTCCAAAGCCCATTTCATGGTCTTTAGACAAGTTCTTCTTTTCGTTTCTCTGTTGAGCAATGAAGAGTGTGCGTTAAAGGATTTGACCCAAAAAGTTATTTTCCTATTTGCACTCGCGTCCGGGGCCAGGGTTAGTGAGATTGTAGCCCTCTCGAGAGAGGCAGGTCGTGTTCAGTTCCTGGATGGGGGAGAACTGAACCTGTTTCCGGATCCTACGTTTCTCGCCAAGAATGAGTTACCCACCAACAGGTGGGGTCCCTGGAGAATCTGCCCTCTGAAAGAAGATGCATCTCTATGTCCAGTAGAATGCCTAAAGGTCTATCTTCATAGAACTTCAGACTTCAAGGGTGATCAACTATTCAGTATAGAAACACCAGGCTCAAATTTATCTCTGAATCAACTCAGAGCAAAAATCACATATTTTATTCGCAGAGCGGATCCTGGCAGTACACCCGCAGGTCACGATCCGAGGAAAGTTGCCTCATCCTTAAATTTCTTTAATTGTATGGATTTTGAACATCTCCGTTCATACACTGGCTGGAAGTCTTCCAGAGTGTTCTTTCGCTACTATGCGAAGCAAGTAGAGGAACTAAAGAGATCTGTGGTAGCAGTGGGTCGCGGTGTTAACCCTACTGTTTAACTCTGCGAGGAACAGTGGTCTTAATTGGGACGATTAATTCCAGGGTGAGTGTGTAGTTACATACTGTACTACGAACTAAGTGAGGGCACTGTGTTGCCCATGTAGACTGTTCCATTTCCGAAGGTGAACTTAGCATAAGTGCAGACATGTGTGCCGAGCGTTTCTAACGCTAATGTCATTGATTTGTAATACAGACTTTTATGACTTTGATACCTCGGTATCTTAAGAGTGGCATTTAATGTTTTTTCTTTCAGACAAACAAGTTCTGTTTACTATCATACTTATGCTTAAAGTTTTGGGTTATCCTCTTCTTATGTATATATATATATATATATAATTGTGGTTAACCTGTCAATAAACTGGTTCTTGAGAACCGTGCGTCTCCTTCACCTGTGTCAATTTATTGGTATAATTGAGCATTCATCCTATGTACCTTATCTGGGATAATTCTAATAGAATTGTTCCTTTATGCAAGCTATGTTGCATTGGTTTTCCTCCTATGCGGATATAAAACCTTTGTCCAATACAAGTATTGTGCGGAGAATTGGTTGATATTTCATATTGACGCAGTGATTCTTTACAAACTATGCTTTACTTAATATCGGGCGAGACCACTATATTAGCTTGCCTGGTATTCATACATAGGTATATGTACTCTTCGAGACTTTTCCAGAGTCTAGTAGGACTCTTCCCTGTAGGGGGCAGGAAGCTCTAACATGGTTTATAGTTAGTTGAAAAGATGTATAACGGTAACATCTTAGGTCTCTAGGTCTAGTCGACCGGGAAAAATTACATCCGGGGAGTACGGCACGTTCTGAGAATCCACAGATACAGTAATGCTCTGGTATACTTCCATCAGGACGACATGGCTTGAGCCCAAAAAACGGATTTTGAGCGAAGCGAAAAATCTATTTTTGGGTGAGATGGCCATGTCGTCCTGATGGACCCGCCCTTGCCTTTCTAAGAAAGGGCTGTAGGACCCCTCCCTACATACAGTATCTGTAGCACCTCGTGTACGCTACAAGGAATACAGATGGCGCCAGGCACTCATACGAATCGGAAGATAGGGAGCCTTGGGAGCGGCTCCCCCTTTTTCTTTCCCGAATTCGTTTCTTGCCAATCGCCCCTTGCGAGATGAAATCTCTGTTCGGGATGCAGATTGCCATGTGGCGTGTCAAGAATACGTCCTCTGATATGTCGCGATATCCCTTTCAGGAGGGATACTCGCTCCAGGAGTTAGAATTCTGGTACCTTAAGGTAAATTCTCTGGGAATATCGCCGTAGTTGTAATATACCCTAGGAAGCTACCCTATAGGAACTTCCATCAGGACGACATGGCCATCTCACCCAAAAATAGATTTTTCGCTTCGCTCAAAATCCGTTATATATACATATACTGTATATATTTATATAACGGATTTTGAGCGAAGCGAAAAACCTAATTTTGGGTGAGATAGCCATGGCGTCCTGATGGAAGGTTCCTTTTTGGTAGCTTCCTTGGGTATATAAACTACTAGATATTCCCAGAGAATTTAACCACAGGTTATCACAGAATTCTAACTTCTGGAGCGAGTATCCTAAAGGTTTCCCTTTAAGACATCGTATATCAACAGGGGACGCATGTATTAACGCGCCACATAGCTATCTGCACCCCACATAGAGTTAACACTTCGATGTGTAGGAGCGGAGAATAGCTGGGGAGCCGTTCCACAGCTAATCTCGTCCGTGGCTACTTTTGGTACTCGAAATGTAAACAAACGGGCACCATTGCTAAATGACGTCACATCCGTCCTCATCCTGAAGCCAGTTGCTTGCCGATCACCATGATACAGCAGGACAGGGTGGGACCTGAAATGCTGGACGAAGTAGCAGGGAGGGTCCATCAGGACGCCATGGCTATCTCACCCAAAAATAGATTTTTCGCTTCGCTCAAAATCCGTTTTTTGGGCTCAAGCCATGGCGTCCTGATGGAAGAATACCAGAGAATCAATGTATCGTGGTAGATTTTCCCCTTTTAGTGTAAGTGCCGAGGGCTTTGAATAGAGTAAGCATGGTAATCTTGATAGAGGTACCGTGGGGCCGAAACTCCCTGCCCCCCTTGGCAGAGAAGTCCCAACGGACCATGCTGAGGATCAAAGTGGTTCTTGAAGGGCTACCCACCTTGCGGGGAGAACGTGAAGAACTCGGAGACAAGACAGAATGGTTGCTATTCGTATAGGAACATTCTCAAAAAACAGACAAGTGGTGGTTAGGCACTGTATATTGTAAGGAGAACAGTCTGGTCTCGAAGGTATAGCGCAAGTAAGTATTCAGTTAGGAATATTACATAGCATGGGTGAGTATATAATATGGATTGAACCAATTATCTTCATCTGTTTTATAGAGGAAAAAGGGGAAGGATAATGAAACTATGACAACCATGTATTTCATAGTATAAGTAGGAGCGGATTGAGACGCACAAGTAAATAAAATAGAAATTTTATTTCACAATTGCAGAATATGGTAATAAATGCAATAAGGGATGTAAAGGTATTTACAATAAAATTATAATGTACATAGTAATGAAAGACTTCGCTCTTGAATCTGAAAGAAAATTTCAAATTATTAGAAAGCACGGGTTCCAGAGGAACATTAGTCTTTTAAAAAAAAAACACATCATGCACTAGGCATACGGCACTCATGTGACGACTATGACATTTCACCTGAGAGAAGAACAGTCTATGAAAAACACTAAGTGTCTTTGAATTCACTACGTATCACGCGAGGGTCAACATAGGCACCCGAGGAGTTAGAGTCCCAAGTAACTCACTGTTCTATGCAGAGTTAGGTGCAGGTTTCATAACACTACCTGCGGCTACCATGAAATGTTTGACTTCATGCACTTGTTTCGCGTAATGCTTGAAGAAAACACACGAGGATTTCCAGCCTGTGAAACTCTTGAGGCTTTCGAAATCCATACTCTGAAAGAAATTCAGAGACGATGCGACTTTTCTAGGATCATGACCTGCGGGTGTATTGTCAGGATCCGCTCTGCGAATGAAGTAGGTGATCTTCGCTCTTAGTTGTTTCAGTGACAGGTCGCTGCCCGATGTTTCTCCTTTGAAGAGTTGGCCTCCACCAAAGTCAGAAGTTCTACGAAGATAGACCTTGAGGCTCTCTACTGGACATAGAGAGACATCTTCTTTCAGGGGGCAGATTCTCCAAGGGCCCCATCTTTTGGTGGGTAGTTCGTTTTTAGCGAGAAACGTCGGATCCGGGAAGAGGGTAAGGTCTCCTGAGTCTGTAAACAGAATGTGACCCTCGTCCCTTGATAATGCCACTATTTCGCTGACTCGGGCTCCTGAAGCAAGAGCAAAAAGAAATATAACCTTTTGAGTCAGATCCTTGAGAGGGCACGAATCGTTGTCCAAACTGGAGGCAAATTGGAGCACCTTGTCCAGAGACCAGGAGATAGGTTTTGGTGGGGGTGCTGGGCGTAGACGAGTGCATGCCTTCGGCAGTTTATTGAAGATGTCGCTGGACAGATCAATCTGGAAGGCGTACATTAGTGGTCTAGTCAAGGCCGATTTGCAAGTAGAAATCGTGTTGGCTGCTAAGCCCTGTCCATGAAGGTGAATGAAGAAGGACATGCAAAAATCGATGGTGATTTCCGTAGGATTTTTTGCCTTGAAGAACGAGACCCATTTTCTCCAGGATGATTCGTATTGCCGTCGTGTGGATTCGGTCTTGTATTCCTCGAGGAAGTCTAGACTTTTCTTCGAGATCCCAAACCTTTTCTTCACGGCTAGGGAGAGAAAATCATGAGATGAAGGTCCCTGACTTTCGATGATGAAGCGAAGACAGTCGACTTCTGTACTTGCTGGGAGAGAACTGGGCCCGGGAGAGGGATCAGCGTGGGTTGTAGCTCCAGGACTAGGGGGTACCAGTTGCTCCGGGGCCACTTGGGAGCCGCTAGGGCCGCTGTTCCTTTGAAGGTTCTCAGTTTGGAGAGGACTTTTAGCAGAAGGTTGGTGGGAGGGAACAGGTAGATCCTGGACCATCTGTTCCAATCCAGTGACATGGCATCCACTGCTTCTGCCTTGGGGTCCTCGTACGGGGCCACATATCGAGGAAGTTGATTGTTGTCGCTCGTTGCGAAGAGATCGATCTGGAGTTCTGGGACTTGGTGAGAGATGAAGGAGAAGGATCTTGCGTCTAGAGACCATTCCGACTCTATCGGGCTTGTTCGAGATAGAGCGTCCGCCGTCACGTTGCGGAATCCTTGTAGGTGAACTGCAGACAGGTGCCATTTCTTCTTCTCTGCCAGACGGAAGATTGTTAGAAGCACCTGATTTATCTGGGGCGATCTTGAGCCTTGGCGATTGAGACATCGAACTACCACCGAGTTGTCCAGGGTCAGACGAATATGGATCGAGGGAGGCGGGGAGAGTTTCTTCAGAGTTAGAAGGACCGCCATGGCCTCCAAGATGTTGATGTGAAACGTCTTGAATAGGGGAGACCATGTTCCTTGAGCCTGTTTTTGGTGGGAGTGACCTCCCCAACTCTCCAGCGAAGCGTCCGTATGGATGTTGAGTGATGGAGGTGGGTGTTGAAGAGGGATGGACCTTTTCAGGGCCTTTGCTTCCGACCACGGCTTTAGGAGCAGCCGAAGTCTGTTTGGGAGCCGTCTCTTGAGGTCTCTTCGAGCGATGGATGCGGAACGTCTCCAGACTCCCGCGGCATCCTTTAGCTGTGCACGTAGCACTGGGTTTGTCACTGAGGCGAACTGTAGAGAGCCTAGAACTCGTTCCTGCTGACGTCTTGAGATCCGTTTGGATTTCAGCAGTCGCTTGACAGACCCTGCTATTTCCTTCCTTTTCTTCTGGGGGATGGAAAGGCGGTGTGACTGAAGGTTCCACTGGATTCCTAACCATTGGAACTTCTGAGCTGGAGAGAGGCGAGATTTCTTCGCGTTTATCTTGAATCCCAGGTGTTCTAGGAACTGGGTAACTTTGTTGCAGGATCTTAAACAATCCTCGGGCGATGGAGCCCAGACCAGCCAGTCGTCGAGGTAGGCCATCACCTGGACGCCTCGGAGGCGAAGCTGTTGAACGATGGCGTCTGCCAGCTTTGTGAAGATCCGAGGGGCCACGTTGAGGCCGAAGGGCATGGCCCTGAAGGCGTAGCTTTTCCTTTGGAGTCGAAATCCTAGGTAGGAGGAAGCGTGGTGGTTCATTGGAACGGGCCAGTAGGCATCCGCCAGGTCTATGGAGACCGTGTAGGAACCTTGAGGCAGAAGGGTCCTTATCTGTTGAAGAGTCAGCATCTTGAACTTGTTGTTCGCTATGAACTTGTTGAGAGGGGATAAGTCTAGAATGACTCTGAGTTTGTCGGAGTCCTTCTTGGGGACGCAAAACAGTCTCCCTTGGAACCTGGTTGACTTTACCCTCCTTATCACTTTCTTGTTCAAGAGATCTAGGACATATTCTTCCAGAAGTGGGGTTGATTGTTGGAAGAATTGCTGGAAGGTTGGGGGTGGTTGAGTCCAACTCCAGCCTAGACCCTTCTTGACGATGCTGTGTGCCCAGGGATTGAAGGTCCAACGATCCTGGAATTGGCAGAGTCTTCCTCCCACCGGAAGCACTTCATTGCTTCTGGTGTCCCGAGGGTTTACTGCCTCGGCCGCTAGCTCCCCTTCCTCCTCTGCCTCTGGAGGGACGGCGAGATGCGTCTCTGCCTGCACCTCTGTTTGAGCCTCTACCTTTGGGACGAAAGGTAGTTGACTGTTGCTCGAAAGCAGGGGTGAAAACCGGCGACTGTGACAAGACCGGTTGGGTGACCAGCTGAAAGGTCTGCTGTGGCTGAGCTGCCACTTGGGGAGTAGCGGATCCCGGAAACTGCCGTCTCTGTTGACGTTGCTAGGGTTTCGGCTTGGAGGATTTCCTCTTAGGCTGAGGGCCGTCGTCCTGAGAGGATTTCCTTTTCTTCGACATGCCCCACTTGTGGAGAAGGTTCCTGTTCTCCGTGGCGGCCTTGTCGGTGATCTCTTTCACAAGGGAGGAGGGAAAGAGGTGCTTACCCCAGATGTTGGAGGAAATCAGCCTCTGGGGTTCGTGTCTCACTGTGGCACTGGAGAACACGAATTCACAACAGGCTCTACGAGCCTTCATGAAGCTGTACAGGTCTTTTACTACGGTCGCCAAATGTGTTTTGGCGAGCACCATGTAGTAGTCAGGGACTCTAGTGTCACCGGCCATGACGTCGAGCTGTACCTGGAGGGACATGGATGCGGCGAGCCTTTCCTTCGTGTCATGTTCCCGACGAAGGAGATGGTCATTAAGTTTCGGGAGGTCTTCGTTAAACTGACGGCCAGCTACGTCAGGTTCTAGTTTCCCTACCACGAATGTATGCTGGACATCTTTCCAGTGTCGAACATCGGGGGAAGTAATCAGGGAGAAGGGTCTGCACTCCTCCAGTGTAGGGCAAGGTTTTCCTTCTTCCACTGCCTTGTGTACCGCAGCAAAGGCCTTTTCCATGAAGGGGAGGGTCGCATCGTCTGGTGCGACGTAGGTAGGGTGCTTCTTGCTAAGCGCCGGAAGTTTTGAGCAGGTAAAACCCCTACTTTTTACAGTATTGGCCAGCATAGCCTGGGCCTTCGGGAGATCGAACACAATCACCTCCTTCGGTTCGGTCTCTTCTTTAGAGGCAGGTTCGGATCGAAGTCGGACGTAACAGTCCGTATAAGCCTCAAAATTCGGGAAGAATTCCACTTCTTCCAGGACAATCGAGCCGATCTTCTCACTGATGAAGATCCTGCCTGTTGTAATTGGCATGTGCTCGGCATACCTCCAGGGGTTGGCGTCCGAGCATGCCGGGAGGTCCTTAACCGAAATCCTTTTCGGCTGCTTTGAACTTCCCATGGTCCTGATGTATTCGTGTGTCTCACGGAGTTTCTTGTCCATGAGAGCTTCGAGCATTCGGAACATCTCCTGGGCGCTGGATGGGATGGGGTCCGGGGTAGCGGAGGTAGACGGGAGTGATACGTCCGTCAGTGTAGGAGTCGGTGTGGGGGTGGAAGGTGGAGCGACCTCCTGCTCCGACTCAGTGTATTCCACTTGGTCTTCCTCATAGTCCAGTTCTTCGGCCATGAGGTTCCTCTCCGTGTTCTCCGACACTTCCGACATAGTGTACGTTCCGCGTTGTCGGTATCCAGACGGCACTCGTGCATGGACTGGGCCATGACTGGAC
>NC_090760.1:22849209-22893785 GCF_036898095.1 Palaemon carinicauda
AGTCTGTGTTTGTCTGGCTTGGGGTAGAGTCTCCCTCGCTGGCCTGACACAGACATAGGAGGCTTAGCCTCCTTAGGTTACTACCGAATGTTTCTGTACGAGATGATTCCTTCTATTGTGATCTAGCAGACTAGTCCTTGATGCTGTTCTCGGTGGGAGGATAAGATCCTTTCCCTGGGAGTAGCAACACCTTCCTTGCTTTGGTTCTTTGGGAGCTGGCAAGTATTGCTGGCCTCCCTCCTTGGATCTCCCTTAGGCTAAGATGAGTTTTCTTGGCTGCGGGTGATCCTTCACTAAAGCAAGGTTGGTAGGACCCTCTTTTGTCCCTTCCCCCTCTATCTCCGTAATGGCCTAGCCATTACAGTACTGTACGTCATTCTACATCTGGACCTAGGATAGGTTAGGATGTGGAATTGACTCAGTCCCTTGCCGGCCGGCAAGGGTCTTCTGCTTTGAGTGCTGCCCGGACCTCCCTTGGTCCCTCATCCATGCCTGCCTGTAGAGCCAGACGGCATTGGTCAGGAAGCCTGAATTAGATTCTCCCCTTCCTTATATGCACTCTTTCGGATTGCCGGGCTTGGAGGTAGTTTACGCTCTTATCCCGGCATCCATTCTGTTTTCTTCTAGTGCTGTACCCGACCCGGCTGCCGGCCTCATAGGCCGGCAGCCGGGCAGGTGTAGTCCTCTGGTTCTTTTGCTGCTGGCTGGCATCGGTTGTTAACCTTTGCCGGCCGGCTAATGTCAGCCCTTGTCTGCCGGTCGCTAGGAGCAGTGGCCGACAGCCGGGGGCTACCTTGTGTACCCGACATTGCCGCCTTATAGCTGTTAAGTAGTATACTTCAAAGCTAGTTATGGTGTGTGCCGGCCGGCACATAACCTTCTATACTGTACCAGTATTCTTCAGTATAACATATACTGTAAGAAGAAAACTATAGTATAAGTTTTGGTACAGCACTGTGTGTTCTAACACTTTTGTGTTATCTTGCACAGCCCTTTGCTGTTGCCTTACAGATAAGAAAGTGAGTTCTTTCTTGTCTATTATCCAGGATTTTAAAATCATTGCTTAGGTGTGAGCTACACCTGTTTCCTCTGGAAACTTTTCATTGGTTATTCTAGAAGAGATTAACCATACGATTTTATTATCTGGAAGGCTGCAACAATTGGTTGTGAAGGAAACACAAGTGTGTGTTTTTCCTTTCTGAATTGTTATGCTAACTGTGCATATCCAGTGATACGTAGTTCACTTGATACTCATGGAAATTTCTCCTCTTTACAGGAGGACCCTCCGAAGTGCGGAAATGTTTTCTGCAACGTCCGCAGTAAGAACCTCTGCGGACATGAGTTTTGTAGGAGGCACGCAGCATGCGCTGTCTCCAAGGGTGATCTCCAGTATTGGGACCCTCAGGTATGTACCGTGTGCACTAACCTGATTACTGAGGCCTTTGATTCCCCTAGGACGGCGGAATCAAGGGATATAGCAAGGGAGAAGCTTCGTACCTGGGTAAGGGGCTTCCAGAAGAACACCTCTGGACCTTATCTTCCAAGTGAGAAGATGAGGGCGTATCTTTTCCCTAGGGCATCAGCTGATGCAGTGATTCCCCAGCCTCAAGAGGAGATCCCCTAAGTTCAGATCCAGGTGGATGCTGAAGTCGCGGTCGCTTTGCAAGACATCCAGTTGGATGACAGGATGTCTGACGTGGACGAGCGTCTGGAGGAAGACCTCCTGGCAGGAGGCCAGGATGAAGTTCAAGCCCCAGACATTGTAGAGGAAGAGGCCGACGAGGTGTCGGCTACTCCGGTTCAGATCCCGGAGCCTATTCCCTCAACATCGTCCGCTCTCCCAGTAGAGCTGGGACAGGCCCTCTCCTCCATTGTTGGAATGATCCAACAAATGCAGAAGGAGAATCAGGAGAAGGCGGCTGCAATGGAACTGCAGATGCAGAGGCTTGCAGCATCACATGGGCCCCAGAAAAGGCTCAATGTGAAAGACCTTCCCTTGTGCTCAGATGCTAACCCATGGAGGTATGCTGAGCACATGCCGATGACGACTGGAAAGATCGTCATCTCGGATAAGTTGGGTTCAGTTCCCCTAAAGGAGGTGGAATTCTGGCCCAGCAAGGGGTCATATCCGGACTGTTATGTCCGGCTGAGGAAGGAACCAGCTTCAAAGGAGGAGACAGAGCAGAAGGAGGTCATAGTGATGGACCATGCTAAGGCTCAAGCTTTGCTTTCATCCTCGATGAAAGAGAGGGGCTTCACGAACTCAAAGGTAGCTGCATTGAGTAAGAAGCTCCCTTCCTTTGTGTCCTCTCCTGCTAGAGCCTTCCCCTTTTTACAGAAAGGGTTTGCGGCTGTACTAAAAGCAGTCGAGGCCGGCAAGCCTTGCCCCTCCCTGGAGGAGTGTAAACCCTTGTCGCTGGCCCTGCCTATGGACCACAAAGACTGGAAGGACGTCCATCTTACCTTCTCAGTTGGGAAGTTGGAGGCTGATATTGCCGGACGTCAGTTCGGCGAGGACCTCCCTAAGCTGTCTGACTTTCTTTTGCGGAGAGACCTCGAGACAAAAGAAAGACTGGCTGCCTCAATGTCTCTTCAGACTACTCTTGAGATGATGGCAAGTGACCCCAAGGTCCATGAAATGTTAATGGTAGTGGCCAAGACTCATCTGGCCACAGTGACGAAGGATCTTTATAGCTTCGTCAGGGCGAGGAGAGCTTGTAGGGAGTTCGTGTTCACCTCGGCTACGGTGAGGCACGAGCCAAGGAAACTAATCTCCTCCAACATTTGGGGCAAAGACCTTTTCCCTACCGAATTGGTCAAAGAAGTTGTTGATAGGGCCGCCACGGAGAATAGAAACCTTCTCCAAAAGTGGGGCCTGGCTATCAAAAGAAAGTCTTCCCCGGATGAGGGTCCTCAACCAAAGAGGAAGACTATGAGGACTAGGCTACCGTCTCAGCCAGCCAAGCCTCTTAAACAGCAACAGCAACTGCAATTGCCATTGCCTTCAGTGCCCCAGATGGTGGCACAAACCCCGACCACATTCCAGTGGGTACCCTAGGCCATGTCGACACAGTCCACGGCATTCACCCCAACGTTCGAAGGGCAGTTTACTTCCTTTCGAGCAAAGCCTAGAGGAGCAGCCAGAGGCTCGTCTAGGCGCCCCTCAAGGGGAAGGGGATTCAGGGGTGGTCGCGGTCAAGGAGGCAAAACCTCAGGACGGCAGTCCAAGTGAGATGATGCCGGTAGAGGGAGACTTCAGAATTTTCGGGATCGGTGGACCTTCGATCCCTGGGCCCACAGCCTACTCAAGAACGGACTGGGCTGGAGCTGGTAGAGCACTCCACCCCCGTGCCCTCGGTTTTTCCAACACTCCACCCCCGTTCTGGAGGAGTACGTTCAAGAACTGTTGGAGAAAAAAGTGATCCGAAGGGTGAAGTCCATCAAATTCCAAGGGAGGCTGTTTTGTGTTCCCAAGAAAGACTCGGAAAAGCTCAGAGTCATTCTGGACTTGTCGCCACTCAACAAGTTCATAGTGAATTGCAAATTCAAGATGCTAACACTGCAACACATAAGGACCTTACTGCCCAAGAGGGCATATTCCGTCTCCATAGACTTGTCAGACGCCTATTGGCACGTTCCAATCAACCGTCGACTCTCCCCCTACCTAGGGTTCAAGCTACAATGAAGACTATACGCCTTCAGAGCCATGCCATTCGGGCTAAATATAGCCCCAAGGATTTTCACGAAGCTTGCGAGCGTAGCTCTCAAACAATTACGCCTAAAGGGAATTCAGGTAGTAGCCTACCTGGACGACTGGCTGGTGTGGGCAGCATCCGAGACAGAATGCTTGCAAGCTTCCAGTCAAGTGATCCAGTTCCTAGAGTATCTAGGCTTCAAGATCAACAGAAAAAAGTCTTGACTTTCTCCATCTCAAAAGTTCCAGTGGCTGGGAATCCACTGGGACCTAATGTCACACCGTTTCTCCATCCCGGCGAAGAAAAGGAAGGAGATAGCGGGTTCTGTCAAGAGACTTCTAGATTCCAAAAGGATATCAAGACGCGAACAGGAGAGGGTACTGGGCTCTCTCCAGTTTGCTTCAGTGACAGACCCAGTGCTAAGAGCACAGCTAAAGGATGCAACCGGAGTTTGGAGAAGTTATGCATCAAACGCGCGAAGAGATCTGAGAAGACCAGTTCCGCTTCGGCTACGTACTCTTCTCAGGCCTTGGTCCCAAGCCAGACATCTAAAGAAGTCGGTTCTTCTTCAGCCACCTCCCCCGTCGGTGACGATTCACTCAGATGCCTCGAAGGAGGGATGGGGAGGTCACTCTCATCGGAAAAAAGTCCAGGGGACTTGGTCCAAGCTATTCAAGACCTTTCACATAAACTTTCTAGAAGCTATGGCAGTGCTCCTTACCTTAAAGAAAGTCTCCCCGCGTCACTCGATCCACATAAGGTTGGTGATGGACAGCGAGGTAGTTGTGAGATGCTTGAATCGACAAGGATCGAGGTCACCACCTCTCAACCAGGTGATGTTGGCCATCTTCCGATTGGCGGAAAAGAAGAAGTGGTACCTGTCGGCAGTTCACCTTCAAGGAGTCCGCAATGTGACAGCGGACGCTCTATCCAGGTTCACACCGATAGAGTCGGAATGGTCCTTAGACGCAGGATCATTCTCCTTCATTCTGAATCAAGTCCCAGAACTGCAGATAGACCTCTTTGCGACGAAAGACAACAAGAAGTTGCCCCTGTACGTGTCCCCGTACGAGGACCCCTTAGCGGAAGCAGTGGACGCGATGTCCCTCGACTGGAACAGATGGTCCAGGATTTATCTGTTCCCTCCTCACAACCTTCTGTTGAGGGTCCTCAACAAACTGAAATCCTTCAAGGGGGTAGCGGCAATAGTGGCCCACAAGTGGCCGAACAGCGTGTGGTTCCCCTGGCATTGGAACTACGGCTGAAGTTTGTACCGCTACCAGATCCAGTTCTGACCCAGCAAGTCCAGAAGTCGACTGTCTGCGCTTCATTGCAGAAAACCCGGACCCTGCAGCTCATGATTTTCTCTCCCTAGCGGTGAGAAAGCGTTTCGAGATTTCGAAAGCCAGCATAGACTTCCTAGAGGAATATAAGTGCAAATCTACTAGAAGGCAATATGAGTCATCTCGGAGAAAATGGGTGGCCTTTGTCAAGGCGAAGAATCCGCAGGAGATCTCGACAGACTTCTGCTTATCTTTCTTCATCCACCTCCATGGTCAAGGGTTGGCAGCTAACACGATTTCGGCGTGTAAGTCTGCTTTGACAAGACCCATTCTATATGCCTTCCAGGTCGACCTCGGTAACGAGATCTTTAATAAAGTTCCGAAAGCCTGCGCTAGGCTCAGACCTTCAGCACCTCCATAGCCCATTTCATGGTCTTTAGACAAAGTTCTTCATTTCGCTTCTCTGTTGAGCAATGAGGAGTGTGCGTTAAAGGATTTGACACAAAAAGTTATTTTCCTATTTGCACTCGCGTCCGGGGCCAGGGTTAGTGAGATTGTAGCCCTCTCGAGAGAGGCAGGTCGTGTTCAGTTCCTGGATGGGGGAGAACTGAATCTGTTTCCGGATCCTACGTTTCTCGCCAAGAATGAGTTACCCACCAACAGGTGGGGTCCCTGGAGAATCTGCCCTCTGAAAGAAGATGCATCTCTATGTCCAGTAGAATGCCTAAAGGTCTATCTTCGTAGAACTTCAGACTTCAAGGGTGGTCAACTATTCAGGGGAGAAACATCAGGCTCAAATTTATCTCTGAATCAACTCAGAGCGAAAATCACATATTTTATTCGCAGAGCGGATCCTGAGAGTACACCCGCAGGTCACAATCCGAGGAAAGTTGCCTCATCCTTAAATTTCTTTAATTGTATGGATTTTGAACATCTCCGTTCATACACTGGCTTGAAGTCTTCCAGAGTGTTCTTTCGCCACTATGCGAAGCAAGTAGAGGAACTAAAGAGATCTGTGGTAGCAGTGGGTCGCGTCGTTAACCCTACTGTTTAACTCTGCAAGGAACAGTGGTTTTAATTGGGACGATTAATTCCAGGGTGAGTGTGTAGTTACATACGGTACTACAAACTAAGTGAGGGCACTAAGTTGCCCACGTAGACTGTTCCATTTCCAAAGGTGAACCTAGCATAAGTGCAGACGTGTGCTGAGCGTTCTCTAACGCTAATGTGATTGATTTGTAATACAGACTTTTATGACTTTGATACCTCGGTATCTTGAAAGTGGCAATAATGTTTTTTCTTTCAGATAAACAAGTTCTGTTTACGATCATACTTATGCTTAAAGTTTTGGGTTACCCTATTCTTATATATATATATATATATATATATATATATATATATATATATATACATATACATATACATATACATATACATATACATATACATATACATATACATATACATATACATATATATATATATATATATATATATATATATATATATATATATATATATATATATATATATATATATATATATATATAATTGTTGTTAACCTGTCTATTTATTGTTTGTCAATAAACTTGTTCTTGAGAACCTTGCGTCTCCTTCACCTGTGTCAATTTATTGGTATAATTGAGCATTCATTCTATGTACTTTATCTGGGATAATTCTAATAGAATTGTTCCTTTATGCAAGCTATGTTGCATTGGTTTATGCTTTCCCTTAACGGGAGGACTCCGTCCCAGAAGGGGACGGTGGCGGTTTTATAAGTTTCCTCCTATGCGGATATAAACCTTTGTCCAATACAAGTATTGTGCGGAGAACTGGTCGATATTTCATATTGACGCAGTGGTTCTTTACAAACTATGCTTTACTTAATATAGGGTGAGACCACTATATTAGCTTGCCTGGTATTCATACATAGGTATATGTACTCTTCGAGACTTTTCCAGAGTCTAGTAGGACTTCCCTGTAGGGGGCAGGAAGCTCTAACATGGTTTATGGTTAGTTGAAAAGATGTATAACGGTAACATCTTAGGTCTCTAGGTCTAGTCGACCGGGAAAAATTACCTCCGGGGAGTATGGCACGTTCTGAGAATCCACAGATACAGTAATGCTCTGGTATACTTCCATCAGGACGACATGGCTTGAGCTCAAAATCCGTTATATACTGTATATATATATGTATGTATATATATATATATATATATATATATATATATATATATATATATACATATATATATATATGTATGTATATATATGTGTATGTATATATATATATATATATATATATATATATATATATATATATATATATATATATATATATATATATATATATATATATATATATATAACGGATTTTGAGCGAAGCGAAAAATCTATTTTTGGGTGAGATGGCCATGTCGTCCTGATGGAAGTTCCTATTGGGTAGCTTCCTAGGGTATATTACAACTACGGCAATATTCCCAGAGAATTTACCTTAAGGTACCCAGAATTCTAACTCCTGGAGCGAATATCCCTAATGAAAGGGACATCGCGACATATCAGAGGACGTATTCTTGACACGCCACATGGCATTCTGCACCTCAAACAGAGATAACACATCGAGGGGTCAATTGGCAAGAAACGAAAACGGGAAAGAAAAAGGGGGAGCCGCTCCCAAGGCTCCCTCTTCTCCAGTTTCGTAAGCGTGCCTGGCGCCATCTGTATTCCTTGTAGCGTACACGAGGTGCTACAGATACTGTATGTAGGGAGGGGTCCTACAGCCCTTTCATAGAAAGGGAAGGGCGGGTCCATCAGGACGACATGGCCATCTCACCCAAAAATAGATTTTTTGCTTCACTCAAAATCATACATACATATATATATACATACATATATACATACATATACGTATACACATATACACATATATATATATATATATATATATATACAGGTATATATATATATATATATATATATATATATATATATATATATATATATATATATATATATATATATATATATATATATATTAAGGCCCACCCACCTCCCCTCAGGAGACAGGTCGGGCATAGATGATCTGAAGAACAGAAAACAGGAATGATTCCAAGTACCACCCTGTAAGGGTTGTTAACCACCTAACCGCACAACCACCACAAGGCGGTTGCCGCGATTTTTGAAAATTCTGCCGAAAGTCAGACTATAGCTATATATATATATAACTGCCAGGTAAGTATTCATAAAACTTTGTTTTATCATAAAAACTCCATTCCTAAATATGTAACTTCCCTTGTAGTTACATATATATATAGCTTAAATCTCGCGTTTCGACGCGTCACGACAGAAAATTCAAAATTCGCGGCGATCGCCGCCATGACAGTAGGTGGTCATACATGAGTGCCATCACTCGTAGGCTATCAGAACCATTCCCAACATTCCTCAGAAATTCTGTCGTTGATCGAATCAACACCTCAGAAATTCTTTTCGCTGCTAATTAACTTTTCTACAATTTGGTGAAGTACCTTATGTGTGATTATTGTTAACGACTTTCGCTGCCTGTTTTTGAATATTCTTTTGACTTTTCACTATCGATGTAAATAGACTGTTGGATTTTGACCGGGACTGTTTTTCTGTTGACAAAATGGCTGACTATCGTAAGTGGGCTAGAGGATGCAAGACACGTATTCCTAAAGCCCCGGTTGATCCACATTCAATATGCAGTGGTTGCAGAGGTCAGGTTTGTTCGTATGATAACAGATGTATTGAATGCAAGTCTTTGTCTGATTCTGATTGGAATGTTTTTGAGCGCTATATTAAGCGACTGGAAAGGGATAGAATTAGAAGGTCTAGAGCAACTAGTATTCTTTCGAATAGATCTTCTGATGGTGATATTTCTTCCAATGTTCATTCTCATATTTCTATTGCAGTAATCCCAGACCCCATTACGGTGTCAGGGGTAAGTGAACCTTCCTTGAAGGATGTATTGGCTGCTATTTCAGCCTTAGGCGCGCAGGTTCGTTCCCTAACTACAGAAAAAGAGGTTATGTGGAGTGCAGTGCATGGTTTGCAAAGCAAAATAGTAAATAGTGATAGTGAAGTGGAGGGTTCGTCCGTTCGTGTCCGTCATAATCCCAGCCCGGGACCTCTTTCATGCTCCCCAACCCCTGGGAGAAGGAATGTCGAAAGGCCAAAGGATTTGTCAGACTTTGATCAGAGAATGGACGTCCCCTCGAGCAATCATGTTAATGATGTACAGATCGCTCCTTCTTGCCATAGTAGAGACGAGGTTAAAATGTATGCGTCTTCGTCAGATGACGCAAAACCGCAACGTGCTAGACCACTCAAATGACGTATGTCTCCTAATAAACCCTCCTGCATTGACTGGTGTTCACTGGAGTTGTTTTTTTCGGACGAAGAGGACGTGTCAGCACCGAAACAATTACGTAAGACGCATAGTCCATCGGATGAAGAAGGTGCTCATTTTACGTCAGTACACGCTCCTTCCCTTCCTCCAGATTGGGATATGTCACAAGTTCTTTCCCCTGGTAATCACCTGGAAGCAGACGTTAATACTGTTGACAATCTATCACAACGATCGATACACGATTCAGATCGCGCACAAGGCGTGCTAGAAGTATCAACAGTTGACAATACCTCTCAGCGATCAGTACATCATTCAGTTAGCGCACACGGCCCTCATCATATATCTGATTTGGCTGAATTAAAGAGGTCTATTTCGTCTCTGTTTGACGCTTATGATTCTCGGGCATAAAAATTACACCTAAAAGAATCTAAGGACATCAATAGACCAAGAAAACGGTCTTCCAATAGTATCGGACAGCCGATACTCAGCAACGCTCCCTCGGAGCGATCAGCTCGCGTTGCGGCAAGCATCAGGGCGGATGCATGCGGCACTCGGGTCTCTCCTTCACGGCATTCCAGATGCAGACGCCAGTCTGGTCGTATGCTGGACTCTGACAGTCAAAGGTTGTCCAGTCAACAAGATAATCAAGCAGTTGTCCCACCTTCGCATTCTGCGGGACGCTCGACTACCGCTCGACTACCGCTCATGCGGGACGCATGCTACATGCAGAAAACTCACGGCAATCTGATCAGTCTGAAAGCTCTCGGCAACACGGACGCATGCGTCAGCCTGGACTTTTGTCCCCACGTCATAATAGACAAACAGTTGCATCTTTTGCGCCACTGACCGGACGCGATACTGACGCTCCTTCACGGCTCGCAGCAGACGCATGGCATTCGGGACTCATGCAGCAGACTGTTACTTCTCATGTAGACATACAGCATTCTCAATCTGGACTCATGATGGACTCATATAATCAGGACTTGTTCTCTCATCAGGATAGACAAAATTTTGTCTCTCCTTCGCGATTTTTTGAACGCGCAACTAACACTTCCTCTCTTTGCGCTGTTGACATACAACATGCGGAACGCTTTCCGGACGCACGCGATCAAGATGTATCCTCACATGGGGTTCACAATACTGATACTGTACATAAATAAGATGCTTCTTCGCAACTGGATGATATCCTTCACGAGATCCCTTCAGGACAAGGTGAATTATTTTTGGAAGACAATCACCAACAGAAAGACGCGATTTCGTCTCCTAAACATTCAAATCAAGGAATCGATGTTCCTTTAGCTGATTTAGAAAACGAATCTCAGGATTCGAGTACAGTCGGCAGATTTTAAAAAACTCCTGAAAGTTTTATCATCTTTATATCCAGAAGATTTTACACAACCGATGCCTCAAAGCCCTCCATCTCAATTTTTGAAAGGAAGACCTCAAAAAAATCCTCTTTTAAGAAAATGGTTCTAGCACGATCTGTTAAAAGAGCATTTTCTACCCTCAAACAATGGACAGCCAAAAAGAAGGATCTAGGGAAACCCCATTTTTCCTTCCCTCCAACTCGTCTGGCCTCTAGATCTAGTGTGTGGTATTCGACTGGGGAAGTTCTTGGTTTGGGAGTTCCTGCCTCTTCCCAAGGAGACTTCTCCAGACTTGTTGACTCCTCACGCAGGTCAGCCATGGGTAAGTCTAAAATAATGTGGGCTAATTCTGAAGTGGACCATCTGTTGAAGGGGATATTTAGAACAATAGAAGTTTTCAGCCTTATGGACTGGATTATAGGAGCTCTCGCAGAGTCCACTGACCCTAAGAATGAGGCTCAAATACATTTGATAGCTTGTCTGGATAAGGCCGTGAGGGATGGTTCCATCGAACGTTCCGCCCTTTTTACGGCAGGAATTCTTAAAAAGAGGGCCACACTTTGTTCCTTCTTATCTACAAGTTTGTCCTCTGTTCAGAAATCTGAACTTTTATTTGCTCCGTTAGGGGATCATCTTTTCCCTCCGGAATTAGTGAAGGTTCTATCAGCTGTTCTGGCACAACAAGTTACTCAGGACCTGATCTCTAGAACTGCTAAAAAAGTTCTTCCAGTTAGTTTTTCATCAACAAGACCCTGGACAGGGAAACAAAAGGAGACTCCTCCCACTCATCAGCCCTTTCGTGGGAGAGCCCCTTCAAGGGGACCTCAAAGAATTTCTGCCGGAGGTCAAGCTCGCAAGTTCCCAAGACAGCAGAACAAATCTAGAAAGTGAGACACGCTGTCTCCAGACACTGGTGGGAGCCAGACTCTCAAAATTTTGGCAGGAGTGGAGCCAAAGGGGGCGGACTCAAGGACGATCAAGGTCCTCAAGAAGGGATACAAGATCCCCTTCCTAAATTCTCCTCCCATGTCGTCGATTCCCTTGGAGTTATCAAAAACCCACTCTGGGAACAAGGCAGCAGCTCTTCAAGAACAAGTGAACCTATTGCTGTCAAAATCAGCCATAGAAGTGGTAGAGGACACCTCCTCAGAGGGGTTTTACAACAGGCTTTTCCTAGTTCTGAAAAGGTTGGGGGGTTGGGAGACCTGTTTTGGATGTCAGTCCTTTAAACAAGTTCATCAGCAAAGAAAAGTTTGCCATGGAAACTTCAGCGTCAGTCCTTGCAGGCACCAGACAGGTAGACTGGATGGTGTCATTGGATCTGCAGGACGCGTATTTCCATATCCCGATTCACCCCAACCACAGGAAGTTTCTAAGGTTCGTGTTCCTCAAGACCACGTATCAGTTCAGAGCACTCTGTTTTGGACTAAGCACGGCTCCCTATGTTTTTACCCGAGTAAAGTCCAACGTGGCTCACTGGCTTCACCTAAAGGGAATATAGATTTCTTTATATCTGGACGACTGGCTACTCAGAGCGGAATCGCAAGTAAGGTGTCTGGAGTCTCTCCGAATGACAATCACCTTAACTCAGAAGTTGGGTCTGATATTAAATCTTCCCATATCTTAGCTAATACCCTCACAGAATATTATTTATTTGGGGATGAGAATTCAATCAGCAGTTTTTCGGGCTTTTCCAGCCCCGAAACGGATTCTAGACTGCCTAACAAAAGTATGACAATTCCTAGACTTAAGGTCATGCTCGATGAGAAATTGGATGAGTCTCCTAGGCCCCCTATCATCAATCGAACAGTTTGTATCACTGGGAAGACTTCATCTACGTCCTCTGCAGTTTCATCTGACAAAATTTTGGACGAGCAATCAAAGTTTGGAAAAGTGGATGCTGATCCCTCTAATAATCAGGAATCACTTGGAATGGTCGGACAATATCAACAGGTTCCAAGAAGGGCTCGATCTGTATCAAAAGAACCCCGACCTAGTGTTGTACTCTTGACGCCTCAGACATGGGGTGGAGCGCAACACTTGGGAATGCCGAAATATCGGGTCTGTGGTCAAAGTCACAGAAGAAGTGGCACATCAATTTCAAAGAGCTAGTGGGCATTCATCTATCCCGAATTCATTTCCAGAAGGAAGTCCGAGGAAGAGTGGTTCAGATCAACGCAGACAACACCACTGCGTTGGTTTATATAAAAAAGCAAGGAGGCACTCATTTGATCTCACTTTACGAGGTTGCAAGAGATCTACTCCTTTGGGCAGAAGCGAGAGACATAACCCTGATTACTCGCTTCGTAGAAGGGGAGAAGAACGTCAGGGCAGATCTGCTCAGCAGAAAGAGACAAGTTCTAACCACAGAGTGGACCCTGCATCACGAGGTGTGCACCAACCTCTGGATGTTGTGGGGTCAACCCTCGATAGACCTCTTCGCCACACAAAGGACAAAGAAGTTGCCAGTATTTTGCTCTCCAGTTCCAGACCAGGAAGCAGCCGCAGTGGACGCTTTTCTTTGAATTGGGAGAACCTAGACGTGTATGCTTTTCCTCCATTCAAGACCCTGGACAGAGTCTTGAAGAAATTCAGGGAATCACCCAACGTCCGCCTGACTCTGATAGCTCCATTTTGGCCTACGAGGACTTGGTTTCCAGTTATAAAGAAGTGGCTTGTAGATATCCCCAGAATATTACCCAATCGGAGAGATCTTCTCAAACAGCCGCATTTGGAGAGATACCACCAAAATCTCCTCGCTCTCAATCTGACTGCCTTTCGACTATCAAAAAGCTGGCAAGAACGAAAGGTTTATCAAGGGAGGCTGCTTGAGCTATCGCCAGAGCGAGAAGGACATCCACTATCAGGGTCTACCAATCCAAGTGGAATATATTTAGAGAATGGTGCAGGAATAACAAGGTTTCCTCCACCAGTACCTCTATAGCCAATATAGCAGATTTTTTATTATACCTATGTACTAAAGAGAAGCTAGCTGTTCCTACCATCAAGGGCTACCGAAGCATGCTAGCTTCCGCCGTCCGTCACCGTAACATTGATGTGTTAGGTGATAAGGATCTTCCTGATCTCATTAGATCTTTCGAGACAACTGAGAGGAAAGACAATCTAACCCCATCTTGGAACTTGGATGTAGTTCTGGCCTTTTTAACCTCAAGTAGGTTTGAACCCTAGGACAAGGCATTCTGGAAGGATCTTACCAAAAAGACACTTTTCCTGGTTGCTTTGGCTATAGCAAAAAGGGTAAGGGAGTTACAAGCCATCAGCAAGAAGGTTGGCTTTAATGGAGACAATGCTATTTGCTCCCTCCAGCTTGGCTTTCTCGCAAAAAATGAGAATCCTTCTTGACCTTGGCCTAGATCTTTTACATCCCAGGACTATCTCACTTAGTTGGTCGAGAGAAGGAGAGAGGCCTTTGTCCAGTAAGAGCTCTTAAATTCTATCTGCACGTGTCCAAGAGTCTAAGAGGACAAACAGACAACCTCTGGTGTTCTGTTAAAAAACCCTCTTTACCATTATCTAAGAATGCTCTAGCTTTCTTCATCAAGGACTTGATAAGAGAAGCTCACCAAAATTGTGAAGAAGGAATTTTCCCAATTCTCAAGGTGAAATTGCATGAGGATAGAGCTGTTGCTACCTCTATGGCCTACAAGCATAATAAATCTATGAAATCTATTTTAGAGGCCACGTTTTGGCGAAGTAAATCAGTCTTCGCAGACTATTATCTCAAAGATGTACAAACCCAGTAGGAGGATTGCTGTTCCCTAGGTCCGTACGTTACCTCTGGCGTCGTAGTTAGAGAAGGGTCTACTGCCTCTACCCTATAATCTTTTATTATACCCTTGCCTTTTCTTGTATTTGTGTTCGCAGGTTGTCTGTGAAGATTATCGCAACCTTACACAGTCTGGGATGCAAGTCAAGTTATATTTTTTTATTTAATTGTTTTTTAACTTTGGAATAGGTGGTCAGATTCAGTATCCTTGGCTATGCCAAGTTTGCAAGGGTGGTGGTCTAGCCACGCTAGAGGTCGAGGACCTTGTGGCAGCCCCAAGAGACTTTTACAGTCCACGGAGTGGACGCTGAGTCTCTCAAGGAATGCAGGCGAAATGAGGTAGAGTAATTATGAAGCCAGCTACCTTATCAGGTAAGAACCAGATTGTTAGTTCTACTAATTGTAGATATTAATAATTAAAAGAATTTCCCAATGGGATGAGGTTTTCAACCCATCACCGATTGTGTCAATCAGCTATATATATGTAACTACCAGGTATTTTTATTTTAAAATAAATTTTTAAATATACTTACCTGGTAGTTACATAAATAAAAGGACCCTCCCTCCTCCCGTCTGAAAACAGAGACATGGAATTTCTGAAGAATGGTTCTGATAGCCTACGAGTGATGGCGCTCATGTATGACCACCTACTGTCAAGGCGGAGATCGCCTCGAATTTTGAATTTTCTGTCGTGATGCGTCGAAACACGAGATTTAAGCTATATATATGTAACTACCAGGTAAGTATATTTAAAAATTTATTTTATAGTAAAAATACCATTTTTGGGTGAGATAGCCATGTCGTCTTGATGGACCCACCCTTCTTTCTTTCTTAAATGACCTCGCCCAAAACTACTCTCTCTGCGGCTATTCTAGCTTAAGTGCAAGTTTGGAATGATGTGTATAGTAGTACGGAGAGGAGGTCCACCGGATACCTTGATAACGGCTCCCCTTTCGTTCGCCACTCTTCCCCCCTCAAAGAGTTGAATCTATTTGGGGTGAAGATTGCTATGTGTCGTATCAAAAAATACGTCCCCTGATATTATGCGATATCCTTAAAGCTATATTAAGGATACTCGCACCAGGAGTTAGAATTCTGAAGACCTATGGTTAATTCTCTGGGAGTATCACTGTAGCAAATATCCCTTAGAAAGCTACCTAAAGGAACCTTCTATCAGGACGACATGGCTATCTCGCCTAAAATTAGATTTTTCGCTTTGTTCAAAATCCGTTATATATATATACAAGTATATGATAAATTTTGCACATTTAAACTTGTTTTTCATATTTCAAATAAGCCATGTATATTAATACACCTCCCCATGGTGTTTCCTCAGTAAGAAAGTATAATAAATTTAGAATATCAAATTGGAATTACGGATTTACATGGTTGTGGAAGTTTCTGTATGCAGATATATTTGGTCATTACCACTGAAAATGAAGATTTGCAGACAAGGGTTGTAGAGTGACAGAAAAATTTGGAGAGGAATGGCTTGAGGGTAAATGTGGATATGACAGGTTATGGTGATCAGTAAGGAAGGTAAGGACAGGATATCCATAAATGAAAGTAGAGGCTAGGTTATAAAACAGGTGGAACAATTTAGATATGCGGGCTCCGCTATAAGTCAAGAGGGAGGATGTCAGAACAAAGAGGAGAATAGGACAAAAGCCACCTTGGGGAAGTCGAGGGAGGTAGTGGAAGTGGTATGTAATATTAAATACCAACAAAGCTAAAGGTCAAGAGCTACAGCACTGTAATAACACCAGTGTTAATGTAAGGATCAGTAACATGGGCTTAAGACGAAAAGAGGAAGCAAAGGGTGGGAGAACGGAGATAAGAGTGCTGAGGTGAATTATGGGAACCTCTTGCTTGAAAGATTGGAAAATGATGAAATAAAAATAACAAGCATAGCAAAGGTTACAGAGGTGATAAGAATGTCCCGACGGAGATTTTATGCTAAATTGCCCCAACACTTGGTCGGAACATGGGCCCAAACAACTAAGATGGTATGGGCATGTGTTGAGGATGGATGGTGGGGAGGGAGTGAAGAGGGCTTAGAAACCTGTTAGAGGACAGAGATCTAGAGGGAGGCAGTGAATTATATGAAGAGCATAGGTTTTGTGGAAGATGATGCCTTTCATAGAAAGCATTGGAGAGGGGGCATCAGGTAACCGACCCCTTAATATTTTTTCTAAGTATTCATATTTATATATGAAAGATCTATTTCAATGTTATTGTTCTAAAAATATTTTTTTTAATTGTTCATTACTTCTCTTGTAGTTTATTTCCTTACTGGGCTATTTTTTCCTGTTTAAGCCCTTGTGCTTATATCCTCGTGCTTTTCCAATTAGGAATGTAGTTTAGCCAAAGATAGTATTAATAATAATAATAATAAATAGAGGGGCAATCAGTAGAGCGCAGACCTCTGCCCCAGCAGCTTATTTCTTGACCTTGACCTTAACATGTATTAATTGGCGTGGATTTTCATACACTCAAATATCAACCAATTTTGAAGTTTGTGACAATGATGTTCAAACTTATTGCTGATTACATGAATTGGACATTTTGCTTGACTGTGACCTTGATCTTCCAAAATTTAGTTATTTCCAGCTTTTCACATAACAGTTAATCCCAGCAAGTTTCATTACTCTACAATTAAAATATTGGCCAGGAAACTGTTCACAAACACACACACAAACAGGGGGTAAAAGATACCTCTTTCAAACTTGGTGGAGGTAATAATGATAATATTAGGTGGTAAAGAAGGATGGAAAAGTTAGTCAAGGCACCAATCACATCATGAGATACTACCACTGAAGTTATAGAATCCTTCAAGGCAGGTCAGCCAATTTAATACCAGATCCTTCTCTTGGTACACTTCTTTCCTCTGGAACTTCAGAACGCTAAGCATTCAATATGTTCCTCTTATCATAAGTAGATAGCTGCTTTAACTATTCAGTTGTTATTTACCAACATTTCAAAGACAGACGGCACTCTTTAGGTGGATAAAAAGCTTTTCTAAGGAGAACGCCAAAATCGAACCAATATTTTCTACTATTGGATTGCACCATCAGCTCTGTGCTATGACCTTCTAATGTTTTGGTTCAAGTTCTTTTGCTTGAAGGTATACTCAAGAACACATTACTGCCAATATGATCTACACTTTTGTCTTTTGTTTATTTTTCAACTGTGTTGCCAGGCTTGATGGAAGGCTCTTGGATGCTGGGTAGTTTATCATATGGTTGCCTTTTTCATACCTTCATTTTTTATCTTTAATATTCCTTTTCAAAACCATCACTATTGTCCTTCTCTAGGTACTGTATATCAACATCTTCATATTGTTATTAATATTATTTGAATATTTTTCTTTTATAGTTAATCCTTTACTTCTTTAATAACTTTGCTGTACTTGTCTGATTTTCATATTGGGGACCCTGGGGCTTGTGACATTATTCTTTTCCAACTAAGGTTGAAACTTGGCTTTTAATACTAATAATAATAATGCAGTTTTGTCATATGAGGACAAAGAAGGGAAATAATACTTAAAGTGTGAATAATAAAGGTTTGGATATGAAGGCAGAAGGATCATGAAATAAGTGGTTTAATCGGTTAGAAGAGGTGTTGTATAGGTAATGCCTTAATAATTTAGTAGCGTAAGTGTATATACTGGAGGTGAAGGATTTCATTATTTGATTGACCTTGTGAAAGTTTTCAGCACCAGAGTTCATCATCTATTAAATAGTTATATGATGTGTGTCAGTAAAATATGTTTGTTTTCCTCTAGCACAATTATATACTATGTATTTAAATTCATAAAAACTTATTTGAAATGAAACACATTTTATTAAAAAAACAGATTTTTTCCAAAGGCTTTATTTTCATATACTACTAAATTATACTAGACTAATAAAATACAAAAGGAAGAGGCTTTGATTAAGTAAAATTAAAAACTCCAGAACATTTCTAATTCCACAGCTGGAATGCCTTTAAAAATTATATTTTGAGTATAATGTATATTCATATTAGAGCACATAAATTGTTATATCCTGAATTCACTAAATGTAACTAACGACGCAGACCCCTCCCTCTTCCTCTACCCCTTCGACCTCTTGTAGCCTTGCGCTTGGGTATTTCAACCACCTCTTCTTCTTCCTCCTCCTCCTCTTCTTTTGTTTCTTCAACTGGGACATCTCTGTAAAAAGATGATCATAAAATTTAAATGAATATATCTCATTACAAAATTCTGTTACATTTCAGAATTGTGTATTTCCAAACCTAAAAGAGGAAAGGGTTCAGTTTAGCAGTAAGAGTAAATGGATCTTGTGGAAGAAGTGTAGCCTCGACTCAATGGATCCTCGATTCAATGGATCCTCTACTGTAGGTAGTCAATTTATTATGGCACCAGCCACCTGTTCAAGCTACTAGAGAGTTTTAGAATCCTCTAAGGAGAGGGGCCATGACCAAAAGTACACACTATGATTCATGATGTGTGCAGTGTTGAATGGATGTGTTGAAAAACAACTTTTTCAACACGAAACTGCACCACCAACATGCTGATGGGCTGGCCCAATTTCATGTGTCTGCTCAGTGTTGCATCAGCATTAAAAGTGGGAGGACATCCGCTCAGCTCCATCGCCAATGGTTCCCTGTCTCCCATTGAGTGGACAAAGACCAAGTTTTTCATTTTATTTTAATAATTTTAATACTAAATCATTTCATAATAATACTAATACTGTACTTTTAATAATAATAATTTTTAAATTTTAATAATTATAATGATAAAAATGATTATAATTTTATTAATAATAATAACAGTAGTCTCTCCTGCTAGAGTAAATCATCGGCATACATCCTCTCACAATGAAAGCTGAATTGCAACTAAGCAGATAGCACATGAAAACAAGAGAGCAGTGTTGCATTACAGTTTGGCAGTTACTAAGTTTTTTCAACACCACTACTGCACCAAGAGGCTGATACACGAAGTATAGTGTGTACGGGGCCTTAGTCATCGGTAGGTAGGAGAGCAAAAGACACAGAAAAATTCTAAGATATTTTCCAACTAAGGTTGTAGTATAGTAATAATAATAGAACTAGTAATGATAATAGTAATAGTAATAATAATAAAAACAATAAATACAACCATTTCTAATATGGGGAAGTGAAAATGAAATTGTAACTGACTCTTAGTCTTAAAAGAATTTAGCTTAGAATGAAGGCAAGACACTAGATTTCCTCCTGAAATCAAATCACTTATGGATGCAAACCATTCCATACAATTACAGTAGTATGCTCTAACTTCATACTCTACCGATAAAATTACTTTATGTCAAAGTTGGATACCATACAAAATGATTCAAGTACGTGAATGAATAAAATAATTAATTTACCTTTTTTAACTCTGCTAGATTCACTTGCATTATAGTTTTGCTACCTATGAAACAACCGTAAATAATTAAATTGTAAATACAAAAATCATTCTTACCCAGAATTCTCTTCTTCTTGTGGGGTTTCTGTAGCTTCTGTTTCTTCTTGTTCAAGAACCTGTACCTCATCATCATCATCAGGTTGATTTTCAAGATCTACAACTTCCTCCTGGGCCTCTTCATCCTTGTGCACGCTTTCTTCTTCTTCTTCCACTTCCTGTTCTTGTTCCTCATCATGGTCTTCTTCATGTTCTTCATTTTCTTCCTGCTCCTCTTCATGTTCTTCCTCATGTTCTTCCTCGTGTTCCTCCTCGTGTTCCTCCTCATGTTCTTCCTCATGTTCCTCTTCTTGTTCCTCTTCGGAGTCACCATGCCCGTATCCCTCCTCCTCCTCTTCCTCCTCTTCATTTTCAGCATCTTCCACTTCATGCATTTCATAATCTTCATCATGATGATCCTTAGCATCCTCCTCCTCCTCTTCATTCCCATCATCATCATCCTTTTTACTTTCACCATCTTTATCACTCTGATAAGCAAAATGAAAAAAAATGTAATTACAGAAATAATCAGAAATGAATAAGCCAGCTGTTGTGCATCCTTCCCTCACTTCTGTAAAAGTATTTAGCATGAATGAAAAGTGAAGGGGAAAAGGAAGAACACAACTGTTAAACTGCTTATATTACTACTGTCATCAACATCAAATTCTTTGAATTCCTTTTTTTACATAATAATAACATTTTATCAAGCATATCTCGATATTTCAAGGCAAACCATTTTCATTACATGAAACATACGAGCCACTTTCTAATCATATAGCTCATCTTATGAAAAATATAAGCTAAAGCTTTACTAGAACTAAACATATGCAAAAACAAAATACTCGTACACAAATATTATAATGGAGATGGCATCGTCAGGAAAGTGAATCTAACAAATTGCTTATGAACCTAAATTGAGGATGCAAAACTACTGAGAGAGTGGTTTCAGAATTGCCCACCACTAACTACAATATCATTGTACCCCTTCATCCAGATGGGCAACAGGGATTATGTTTTCTGGGTATTAGGGTGGTTAAGATACTACCACTAGAGTTATTGGGTACATGGACTTGGTTAAGGCTCATTTTTCCTTTACCTACACATACACCAAATAGTCTAGCCTATTCGTTACACATTCTCCTCTTTCCTCATACACCTGACAACACTAAGCTAACCAAACAAAACTCCACACTCAATGGGTTAACTACTGCAATTTAATTGTTCAGTGGCTACTTCCCATTTGGCAAAGGTAGAAGAGACTTTTTAGTTATGGTTGCTTAACATAGCTCTTCTAGGAGAAGGACTTTCCAAAATCAGAATTGTTCTCTAGTCTTGGGTAGTGACATAGCTTCTGTACCACGATTTTTAACTGTCATGGATTGGAGTTCTCTTGCTTGAGGGTACACTCAGGCACACTATTCTATATGTTTTCTATACACCTTGTTTTTTTTAATAGTGTGTTAGGCATGCTTAATAGAAGGGGCATGGATGCCTGTTGGTTTATACAGAAGTTGCCTTTTCTTGCCTGTTTCTTTATTTACCTGTCTGGTATTGATTTTTAAAATGATTATTACTGTGTTTCCTTCAGTTGAAGTGGTTATCACGAAGGGTACCTAGCCTTTCATGGTGTGTTAGTTTCACCATGTTGACCCATGTTATACGACATTTTGCTTTTAGGTTAAGAGTTGTACGAATCTTTTTACATATTCATTTATATGTTGTTTGTTTTACTGTATCATCGTTGTTTGTTTTAAATTATGATGGAACCTTTTTATTGTTTTAATTCTTATTCTGTCTTAAAGACATTGAGCGAAATCCAGGATCAGTGCATTCTAGAGTTCCCAGTGTTGTTGTTGTTAATAATAATATTATTATTACTTGCTAAACTACATCCCTAGTTGAAAAAGCAGGATGCTATAAGCCCAAGGGCTCTAACAGGGAAAATAGCCCAGTGAGGAAAGGAAAAATAAAATACTTTTAAGAAGAGTAACAACATTAAAATAAATATCTCTGATATAAACTATATAAACTTTAACAAAACAAGAGGAAGAGAAATTAGATAGAATAGTGTGCCTGAGTGTACCCTCAAGTAAGATAACTCTAACCCAAGACAGTGGAAGACCATGTTACAGAGGCTAGGGCACTACCCAAGACTAGAGAAAAATGAGTTTGATTTTGGAGCGTCCATCTCCTAGAAGAGCTGCTTACCATAGCTAAAGAGTCTCTTCTACCCTTAACAAGAGAAAAAATAGTCACTGAAGAATTACAGTGCAGTAACCCCCTGGGTGAAAAGGAATTGTTTGGTAATCTTAGTGTTGTCAGGTGTATGAGGACAGGAGAATATGTGAAGAATAGGCCAGACTATTCGGTGTATGTGTGGGCACAGGGAAAAGGAACCGTAACCAGAGAGAAGGATCCAATGTAGTACTATCTGGCCAGTCAAAGGACGCCATAACTCTAGTGGTAGTATCTCAATGGGTGGCTGGTGCCCTGGCCAACCTACTACCTACCTGTCTAAAGTATTGTAATATTTGTGGACTGCATGGCAAGAAAGACCTTACAATTCCCGCCACACAGTATATTTTATTATTCTAATGTGAGGTTCTCATCTCAGCTCCTTATTCCAAGTTTTAAGAAAATAACAATTTTGAAATGGGATACCATTCCTAGGGCAAGGGTAATGGTGGTGTATATTAGGACAGCATATTCTGCTTCTCTTCAAGTCCTGCTATGAATGTGGATGTCATGAGATTCTCTTTCCCCAATACCGTATTTATCCTCATGCTTGGACTTCTCTAAATTTATGATTTCCAGATTGTGACTAAAAAAAAAAATTAGTTTCACTGTGGAAGAGTTGTATCCATAAGGATGATTGGATCAGCCAGTCCAGGAATCAAAGAAAACAAATACCTCTGAAGTGAGCTCAAGCCGAGACAAGAGTGAACACTCGGGTCAACTCTTGAGAATGAAGTAGAGGAACTTCCTTGAAGACTGATAAATTGGTTCCTGGAGGTATAAATCTCTTAGCTCTAGTAAGATTTTATCGTCTTCCTGATGACAGCTTGCATAGTGTTCTACATTTTGAATGGAGTTTGAAGTATAATATTCCAAGCTGAGAGGACATAACTGGTCTCCAGCCTTCTGTAAACTTCTCCACATGGCACAGACTGCTCTTGGGTCTTTTGCACCTCTGTTCGTAAAATGAGATGTTTCGCTGAGGACCAATAGTACGTATACGACCTTGTCAGTGTCCAAGTGAGGGGAGGATGAGAACCAAAGAACTGGAAGCCATTAACCATCCAAAAGGACACTACTTACAGTCCAGGCCTCTGCTCTGTGGTATTGCCACCTTGCCCACAATGACGACGACAACGTAGCCTGTGATTTTTAACGTTCTGGAAAGGTTGTAAACATTGTAGAGGCTCTCGTAAGAAATAACGGTCAGTAATTTGAGTATTCAGAAGCATTGTAAATGTTGTAGAGGCTGTGCATTGATCCTCGACAGGCATCAATCCATGCATGACCGTGGAAGGGTAGGACTACCTTCCCTAGTGTTTTCTGATTTCTCTCCTGCCTCTTCCCCTTCTAGATTAACTAAACCGGGAGATGAAAGGAGATAGGACCCCTAGGTCTCCTAGAGGAGTACGGTGTTAGAGTAAAGACCAAACCATAAGTGTTGGAGCCTTTTTCCCGTCCGATTTCAGCAGAGTTATTGCTCTGGTCATTAGAGTCGGCTTTGGAGCACCAGAGTCCTTAAAGTACACTGAAAGGTGGTGTTCTTCCCCTTTTCCACCACTGCTCCAACTTCTTCTAGAGAAAAGAATGTGTGACCTGAGTTGGTTGGAGCATTTCTTAGTGCTAGGGCTTCTCTACCCTATTTCTCTTGAAAATTTCTCCACCACGGCATACCTTCTTTTTAGCACCCAGTTGGTCCACCGATGAACTAAAAAGGCGACTGCCTTTGCTCACGATAACACCAGGATGGTGAATTTCTTCTTGGTCTCATGATTCAAGAGATCCTGAGCAGAACCAAAGTAAGCCAACATCCCAGATCAGTGGTAAAACCCTGAAGTTTTTTGGAGGCTAGCCATTGCTTTGGGTTCAATGTTTGTAGCCTTGGAGGCAGAAAAGATTGATGGCTGTCCTCCCATTCTTTCCACTGATGTGCCTGGCATCAGAGTTGTAACTGCCGAGTCAATGGAGAGAGAAGGGATGGCTCCCTCTAGTATGTGAAACCGGCTCTGTCTAGACAGTACTGGAGGTAGAATATTATTAGACCTACTGGCACTGAGTGAGTTACTCCATCCAGAGACCTGGTTGCTGGCACAATCTAGAGCCTCCCTTTACTGGTGCTCTTGTAGCCTCTTCCAGGATATTTACCTGCCTCATTGAGGCAAGCAGTTTCAGGTAGGTAGACTGTCTCTAGACTTTCAGTTCTTGTTGGAGTGGGTTCTGCATTTGTTGTAGAGGAGTCTGTTGCCTTTAACAATTCCTCATCCTTAGTGGTGGGGCCCTGAATCATCTGATTGTGCGTGGTGCAAATTATTGGGCATGTCGCTAAACACCAACAAAACTCAAAGTATGATTGTAACTAAGTCAAGGACATTGGCTCCTCTTTGCATTGACACTGTCATATACAATTCATTTAAAATTTTAGGTGCGATTCTCGATTGCAAATTTACTTTGAGGAAGCACATTTGTTTTGTTCTTGTTAGGATTTAGGTAATTATAGCCATGGGGTTAGTAATAAATGATACCCTATTGGCATTAGACTTGGACCAGTGATCCAGCTAAAATAAGCCCTTGCAAAATAGATGCCGAGGCAAACACAGAGAGAAAAATTCTCTCCCAAACATCCAAAGTATTTGACCCATTGAATTTTGCACTTCCAATCACAAAAAGGGCAAGTTGCTGATGCATAAAATATGGAAGTTGAAAATAAACTGGGATGAGCCTCTACCAGAAGACACATGTAATGAAATGATTCAGAATGTTGAGTGAGATATCGTTCCAAAGACAAGCCTTGAATGAACAAATGTCATATGGCCTTCTTATTTTTGCAACAGTTCCATGGAGGCGTATGGTTATGTTGCTTATGTAGTAAAAGAAGAAGGCAAGAATACATACCTATTTTCCAAGTCCAAGTCTGTTCCCCTCGGTAAAAATAAAGAGCATAGTTTAGAGCTTTTAAGAGTTAAACTAGCCTTCAAATGTCTACCCACAATATTAGAGGCTTATCAGAACATACAGTTTCAATTTGTAAAAATGAGTGTGGATGCTCAGGTTGTGCTCAATTGGCTTCTGTCGAAAGAAACTAAGCTAAAGTCAAAATTCCTCCGTAACATAGTCTTGGAAGCAGATGGCTTAAAAACTGAAATAACCTCTCTGGTTTACTTTCCCTGTTAGAGCCCTTGGGCTAGTAGCATTCGCTTTTTGAATTAGGGTTGTGTAGCCTGGCTAGTAATATTAATAATAATCAACAGGATCAATGGGGGCATCATCTCACTGATGATGATCAGTAAAGTGGCTTCATAAGGGCCAGCGGTGTGAATGATAGCCTTTTCATATAATAAAAGAAGGTTGAAATTTTTATGATGTCCCAATTACTTGAGGGGGGTAGTGGCCTGTTGTTGTTCCATACCATTTACTATTAAAGTGGGGGGTAATGGCCTGTTGTTGTTCCATACCATTTACTATTAAAGTATTATTTGTTTTCTAACTTGTTGATTAAGGTGCCAACATATAATTAGAAAAGGGAAAACAGTGCCGCTTGTTACTTGTATACCAGTTATAGTAAATGTAGTATAAAATTCATGTGAAGATGGATAAATAGCTATTGAAAACAAGAAAAAAGATCAGAAATACTTATAGATAAACGAATAAAAACAAGACTTAGAAATCACTTAAAAGAATTAGTACACTAATAGACTACTTAAAACTTGGAAAAATTATGAAAATAATGGGAAGACTTAGAAATCACTTAAAACAAATAGTACCCTAATAGACTACTTAAAAGTTAGAAAAATTATGAAAAAAATGTGATTTCTGGCAAATCAGTAGAAAAACTTACAGTCTTCAATTTCTTGGGTGCTGACTCCCCTGAATCTTCTTTTTCATTGTCTCTTTCTCTCTTCTTAATCTCAATATCCTCAATTTCTTTTGGCTTGCCCGACTTTTTCTCTTTTCTATCAGAGATTCTCTTCTGGTTTTCTTTCTGGATGGAGAAATAAAGAAATGAACACTTGACATAAAGACATGGAATAACCCAGGACGAAATATTCAAAAAAGAAAAAATATCTTCAATAAAATACAAATGAAATAAAGTAAGGTATACACGTCACCCAATACAAAAAAGAGAGAGAGAGAGAGAGAGAGAGAGAGAGAGAGAGAGAGAGAGAGAGAGAGAGAGAGAGAGAGAGAGAGAGAGAGAGAGAGAGAGAGAGAGAGAGAGAGAGAGAATTTAAAATATACAAAACCAGTTCTAATATTTACAAGTTAAAAAATATGACAAATTCATAGAAAATTTGTATTTTTCCCTAACTAATACAAACCTCAAGTTATTTATTTATGGATATTTTTTTTTTTTGGCAAAGCTAGAAAATAGCCAATTAGACTTTTGGTGCAAGGTGGCAACCCTACCCAGACACTAGGTAGGGGGTGCCTAGTGGTACCAGCTGCCTATATATATATACTCACGGGACGGTGATCTAGTCCCACTTTCTTTTTGGCTGGTATAGGACGGTTGTCTCCTTTAGCCATAGACACTGACGAACATTGTGTTTTACGCTCATCTTTCTCTTTCACGTGTAGGGAGTGATCTGCTTCCCAGTGGAAGAAGTTTGGGGGATGCAAGAAGAGAGGGTGCGCGATTGCTCTAACTCGGAGGTGAAGAGATCGCGAGTTTCCTCTTCTTCTTTGAGCTCTCCTATACCTCTTTCCAAAGTTCCTCCTCGCCCGTCTTCCTCCAGGGAGCAAGCAAGTAGTAGCGCAGTCCTTTTAACTACTGACGATCTCTTGGACTTGGGGGTACATTTTAGGGTATTACACAATCTCCCAAAGTGGATTTCTATTTCAAATACAGTACTGGTTACTTTAATCTCTTTTCTGTTGTTTTCTTTTAATGCTTTTGTACACCAAATAATGCATTTCTCTCTGTATTTTCTTTTATTATCAATATGATCATTCCTGTCAAATCTAACTTGGTGCATCTTATAAATATAAGATGCAACATGGCTTATGAGTCCATTTGATCTTCCTTCAGTTAGTCTAATAACAGCTTCTACTGCAATGTATCAGTATCACTCAGCACCCAAGATATTTTGTACGTTAAAATTTTAAATTTAAAACAGGAGCTAAAATATTGGACCCATCGTTAACAAATTTCTATGGACATCAGACAGTATTGCTAACAATATGATTGGAGGTATTAAGACACTTGAACTGAATGAAACTGCCAAGAATAAATGTTCTAGTCGAACACAACTAAGCCATATACAGTATGTGACATGGCTTATAGTGAATACATATAAAGTAAATAAGATATGACAGTGTGTTATGTTCTGAGTGGAAAAGAAAAGGAGGAATACAGAATAAACTTGAACAAATAACAAGAGAATATAAAATATTCCTTGGGTTGCTTGAAGAAGTATCCCTCTAGGGACATCTCAACGAACACTTCAAGACGCAAGTTGGATCCAGGTCACGGTTCCACAGAGCAGATTACCAGTCCACCTGGATTTGGTAAGCCTGTATCCCCCGTGAACACCTCGCTGATAGCTAGAATAGTAGAGGCATCGATATGCTCCCTTTATGGTCAATCTAGTCAGGATATAATCCATACAGGTAATGTTGACCTGTCCTCCGCCTCCTTCCCGCTCCATCCTGGGGATTCAACTGTGACCGAGTCTTCAGGTCACTAGCTTCCGAGGACGGCTCCTATGGGAGTTCTTCCTTCATATTCGTTAGATTCAGTCGTCGCTAGGCCTTTGGGTTACCAGTTTCTAAGGGAAACTCTAGGGTGGGCCCTTCCGTTCCTGCAGACTCTGCTTTGGTTGGACATTAGGGTTATCAGCTTCTAAGGGAGGCTCCAATAGGGTCACTCACTTCAGTTTCTATGAATTAGGCTGTGGTTGGGCCTTTGGATTTTCAGCTTCCAAGGAAGGGTACAGGGGGCACATTTTCTTTCGTTCCAAGACACATAGGCATGGTAGTTGGGGGGGGGGGGGGGGGGGGGGCTTTGCCATGGATGTCGAGGAAGGGGTTCTAGCAGGTAATCCTTGGAGACTGCAATGGATATGAATTCTGATTGCAGTTGAATGACATTCAGCATAAACATATAGATTTGCCATTCGATGACATTGAATTTGAAAACCTGGCAACATTTCTAGACTCACAATGGAGATTCAACGATCCATCTTTTAGGGCAGGTCCTCGGCTAACCCCGAAGGAGGTTATTCTAATGCCATACTAGGCTGTTCTCAATACCACGGCAGAGGCAATGTCAGATACTGGGGGTTTTCTTCTCGCACACGGTTTGCTCGATACTTTGGTGAAATGGGAGTGGCTGGCCAGAAATTTCACTTTTTACATAAACGGTGAAATTAGCACCTGAGGCTTAAAGGTGAATTTAAGTTGCCCAAAGAGTATCGCCCCTTTTTGGGAGTGTACCCTACAGAGTTTGAAGACTTCACAGAACTAAGAGGGTTTTGCTTAGGTTGGGATCAATCAATTGGAGAATCATTTCACTTTAGTCCCAGATCCCCTTTGGACTGTGGAATTTAGTGCCAGACAGAACCTGTACAACTTGGTGTCTGATGTGGCTTCCTTGGAAGTGGGGGCTATAAGGGGGAACCCACATGGTCACTCTTGTGTATACTCATCTAAGAAGACTGGCAGATCTTTACTAGGGCAAAGTTCGTGGTAAGGCATGGCACCATGTTCTAACTTTGATCTCGAGAAAGTGGAGGTAGAAGAATTATTGTATAGTGATCCAATGCGCAAATTGCTCTTCCCCCACGCCCTCGTGGACAAAGCCAATGTGGAGGCAATGGCCATGTCACTTCCACTGAATTAGAGGAAAGGTTTTCTGTCCTTCCTTTATCAGATGAAAGATGCCCTTCATAATTCCCCATTCTATAAAATCTAGCAGTGAGCTCAAAAACCACCCACTAAGAGGCAAGCTCCTGTTTCCATACCAAGCCTCGTCTCGCACCGTAGTTTCATCAAGAGAAATGAGGAGAGACTTGCGGCCTCCCTTTCTCATCAGAATGCCTGGAAATGAGTGCAGGTCTACAGAATGCCCCAGAAATTTTCATTTTCCTAGCTAAGTCCCACATGGGTACCCTGGTGAAAGACTTATATACTTTCCTCAGAGCGAGGAGAGCCTGCAGAGAGTTCGTCTTGGCCTCAGCAACCATAAGACGCGAACCTTTGAAGCTGATTACCTTGAGCATCTGGGGTAAGACCTTTTCCCACAGGAACTGGTCCAAGAGATTATAGTCAGAACAGCCACAGAGAACAGGAACCCTCTCCAAAAGTGGCGCATGATCTCAAAGAGGAAATCTTCTTCGGACGGAGGTCCCCAGCCCAAGAATAAAGAGGCAAGGAGGCCACGGAGAATTACACAACTCCCTGCCGTGACTATGACCACGATGCCTCAGACCACTTTCCAGATGGTCCCCCAACTTCGGGTAGCCCAGTCGCCGGTGTTTAACCCTAACTTTGAGAGGCAGTCGACTTCCTTTCGCCCTAGTCAGAAAGGAAAAGGCCCTAAGAGAAATTCACCCGGAGGTAACTCCTCTCAGGGCCGAGGAGGACGCGGTCACGGAAACAAATCTGCAGGACCCCCCATGCAAAGAGGGGCTCCAGGTAGGAGGCAGACTGTATCAGTTTTGGGATCGCTAGACTTTTGATCCCTGGGCCCACAGGCTATTAACGAATGGACTCGGGTGGAAATGGAACAGAACTCAACCCCGTTTTCCAGAATTCTTCCAACACTCCACCCCCTCGTTAGAAGAATATACCTCAGAACTCTTGAACAAGAAGGTAATAAGGAAAGCGAAGTCCATCAAATTCCAGGGAAGGCTGTTTTGTGTTCCCAAGAAAGACTCAGACAAACTCAGTCATTCTAGACTTGTCTCCTCTCAACAAGTTCATCGAGAACAACAAGTTCCAGATGCTTACTTTGCAACACATAAGGACCCTTCTACCAAAAGGGGCGTACACAGTCTCAATAGACCCAGCAGATGCTTAATGGCATCTTCCAATGAGTCGCCCTTTCTCCTCCTCCCCAGGATTCAAGCTAATGCCCTTCGGACTGAACACAGCCCCAAGGATATTCACAAACCAGGCAGACACAATCGTCCAGCAGCTACCGATGGAGTTCAAGTAGTAGCATATCTAGACGATTGGCTGGTATGGGCAGCATCCAAGACTACTTGTCTGCAGGCAGCCAACAAGGTGATCCAGTTCCTGGAACACCTGGGCTTCAAGATCAATCGCCACAAGTCTCGCTTTCCTCCAGCTCAGAAGTTCCAATGGCTGGAATCCAATGGGACTTGAAGTCACACCACCTCTCCATTCCATCCAAGAAGAAAAGAGAAATAGAGGGATCTGTCAAGAGACTAATCCATCACTAGAGGATTTCAAGATGCCAACAGGAAAGAGTATTGGGCTCTCTCCAGTTTGCAGCAGTGACAGACCCGGTGCTAAAAGCATGTCTAAAAGATGTGTCAGGAGTCTGGAGAAGATACGCATCAAACGCTCGAAGAGATCAACTAAGGTTGACCCCGACACTGTTGCGCATGCAGTTAAGGCCGTGGTCAACAGCTAAGAGCCTAGCCCGAACAATTCCCCTGCAACCACCACAACCATCAGTGGTGATACACACGGACGCCTCCTCAGTAGGATGGGGAGGCCATTCTCACGAGAGAAAAGTACAAGGGAATTGGTCGCACCAGTTCAAAACCTTTCATATCAACGTTTTGGAAACTCTAGCAGTTTTCCTGACGTTGAAGAAACTATCCCCTCGCAGAACAATCCACATCAGATTGGTCCTGGACAATGAAGTAACAGTAAAATGTCTAAATCGACAAGGCTCGAGATCGCCTCACATCAACCATGTGATATTAGTAACCTTCTGCCTGGCAAGGAAGAAGGGATGGCACCTATCAGCAGTTCACCTACAAGGGTTCCGCAACGTGACGGCGGACGCTCTATACAGGTGAAAGCCCATAGAGACAGAATGGTCCCTAAACGCAGACTCATTCTCCTTCACCTTGGAAAAAGTCCCGGAACTGCAGACCAACCTCTTCGCAACGAGCAACAACAAGAAACTAACTTGTTACGTAGCCCTTATATGGATCCTCAAGCAGAGGCGATGGACACAGTGTCCCACAACTGAAACAGGTGGAGTCGCATTTACTCGTTTCCACAAACCAATCTCCTGCTAAGAGTCCTCAACAAGCTAAGATCCTTCCAAGGGACAGAAGCAAGTAGTGGCCCCGAAGTGGCCCAAAAGCAATTGATTCCCTCTAGTTCTAGAGCTGAAACTGAAGCTGTTTCCTTTGCCGGACCCAGTATTATCCCAACTGGTCTATAAGTCGACTGTCTATGCTTCATCCTCGAGAACCAACAACCTACATTTCATGATTTTCTCGCCCTAGTGGCGAACAAAAAGTTTGGAATCTCGAAGGATAAAGTTGACTTCATTGAAGAATATAAGTCAAGTTCGACTAGGAGATAATATGAATCGTCATGGAAGAAATGGGTTTCCTTGGTGAAAACAAGGAAACCAACAGAAATAAGAACAAGGCCTGGCTTCTACTACAATTACCTCATGTAAGTCGGCCATGGCTAGACCACTTCTGTACGCCTTTGGAGTGGACCTCTCTAGTGAAATCTTTAATAAGATCCCAAAAGCATGCGCTAGACTCAAGCCAGCAACCCCACCAAAGCAAATCACGTGGTCTTTGGACAAAGTCTTGCACTATGCTTCGAGCCTAAACAAGGGATTTTGACGTAGGAAAAATCTATTTCTGGGCGAGGGACCTGTGCCGCCCAGTGAATAAGCTCCATTTAGCACTTATTCTTAGGTAATTTACTGCTAAATATACCAGAGAAAAAATGTAAAGGAGTGCTAGGTTAACTAGCTCGCTCACCTATTGGTGTCGGTATAAAATTGGGCGTATAATCCAGAGGTCCCGCACTATTTAGATTCATCCACGACAGAAACCCCAATAGAGGAGAGCCGTTCAACCTCACTCGGTACTACTAACAATGCATACGCTCAGAACCCAACTCCTTAGCACCCAAAGTTTGGGGACTCCAAGGGAGAGGAGCTGGGAGGGTTCACTGGGCGGCACAGGTCCCTCGCCCAGAAATAGATTTTTCCTACGTCAAAATCCCTTTTCTGGGCTCGAACCTGTGCCGCCCAGTGAATCTATACAAGAGAAAATGTCACCAAACTTGCAAAATAAAGGAAAAAACATAAGCGTAAGGGAAATACAGGATGCTTTTAATCAGAGATGAGTACCAAAAAACAATTATAAGGGTATCTTAAATATGAACATAAATCCAATAAGGTAGGTATAATAATGCCGTGAGTGATAATATATACAGATACTCAGGAGTATAAAAATTTACAAATATAATAACAGTATTCAGGTGCGAGACCAACGAATACAATAGGGTATAAATGAGGCAGGTAAGAGGGAGAGATAAAGAAACAAGGCATTAACCTGTGAGTTACCTGGGAGTAACTACACTCCCTGCGGCTACTGTAGAAAATTTTAGGGCTTCCAAATGTTTAAGGTAGTGTTTCTTGAACACTGACGGTGATTTCCACCCTGTATACCTGGAAAGGTCTGTAAAATTCATGTGGTGAAAGAAGTTCACCGAGGTAGCAACCGCCCTGATATCATGTGCAAGAGGAAAAGAGTCAGGGTTAGCTTGTTTAATAAAATACAAAATTTGTTGCCTGATCCCTTTAATAGTAATGGTACCGCCTTGTTCTCTAACGAATAGAGGCCCCGAGGAGTTAGAGGAGGTCCGGGATAAATAAGACCTAAGAGTAGTAACAGGGCACAGAGACGGATCTTGCGTGAGGGGAACAATTTTCCAGGAGGACCATCTGTTTTGAGGGTCTTCGTTCTTAGCCAAAAAGAATTTGTTAGGAGAAAGAAGGACCTCTCCCGAAGGCAGGAAGTCAATATGACCCGGGTCTCTCGACAAGGCTGCCAATTCAGAAATTCTTGCCCCGGAAGCCAAGCTCACCAGGAAAAGTGTTTTCCTGAGAAGGGGAATGTAATCACAAGAACTGTTAATGGTATCAGAAGCCAATTTGAGTACGTCATTAAGGAACCAGGTCACCGGGGTAGGACGAGTAACCGGTTTCAGTCTGGCACAAGCTTTCGGAATTGAAGCTAACAAAGAGTCGGTTAAGTCTATGTTAAAACCCACTAGGAAGATCTTTTTCAGAGCCGATTTAATAGTGGTGATAGTATTGGCTGCCAGACCTGATTCTAATAACGATCTAAAGAAAGTGACTGTAAGGTTCAAGTTCATACAGTTCACGTCTGAGTCTATTAAAAATTTTGCCAACTTTTTAACTGCAGAGTCATACTGGCGGATGGTGGAATCCCGTTTATCCGATTCTAGGAACAAGGTGTTTTGAGGATCAATATTGGCACCATGCATAGCCGCAAACTTCATAAAGTCCATAAAGTTAGGGCGCTCTGAATGTTTGAGAAAGCGTACACAACGCGTGTTTGTACTATCTGAGACAGAACCGGATTGGGTATCGGGTGAGGGTATAGTCTCAACTCTCGCAGGAGAGGATACCAGTTGCTCTTGGGCCAGTTGGGTGCGACCAAGGCTACTTGTCCTTTGAAGGATCTCAGTTTGTCTAGAACTTTTAGCAAAAGATTCACCGGGGGAAAGAGATAAATCTTTTCCCAGGTGTCCCAATTCTGTGACATGGCGTCTGTGGCGTAAGCCTGAGGGTCTAGATTGGGAGCCACATATACTCTCAATTTGTGGTTGGATTCCGTGGCGAAGAGGTCCACTTGGAGACCGGGAACCTGAGAGAGAATCCACCGAAATGACTTTAGATCGAGTGACCATTCCGATTCTAGAGGGGAGGTCCGGGACAGGGCGTCTGCCACTACATTCCGGACTCCCGCCAGGTGGACAGCTGAAAGATGCCAACGGTTCAAGGCTGCTAGGGAGAATATGGCTACTAGAACATGGTTCAGAGGCCCTGACTTTGACCCGCCTCTGTTGAGGCAGCGGACCACCACTTCGCTGTCGAGGACCAGACGAAGGTGTTGTTTCTTGGAAAGAGCGAGACGTTTCAGGGTTAGAAGAACTGCCATGGCCTCTAGCACATTGATGTGAAATTGGCGGAACAAGGGAGTCCAAAGACCTTGAACTTTCTTGAGCTGAGAATAGCCGCCCCAACCTGATAAGGATGCGTCCGTGTGAATGATTAATTTCGGAGGCGGAAATCGAAGGGGAACTGACTTTGACAGACTGTTTGCTCTTGTCCAAGGAAGAAGTCTTTCCCGTAGAATGGGAGGAAGGCGGACTTTCCTGTCCCGGAGCTTCCGGTTCGCCCTCGAACGCCAGACACGATTGATATCTTTCAATTTTGCCTTCAGAAGAAGATCCGTCACTGAGGCAAACTGAAGGGACCCCAGAATCCTCTCTTGGAGTCGTCTGGAACTTACTTTGTCTTTGAGAAAGCGTTTGGTGTTCCTTGCAATCTCTAACCTCTTGGGTCTGGGAAGACACAGAGTATGAGATATAAGATCCCATTGCAGGCCGAGCCATTGGAACTTCGATTTTGGAAGAAGACGGGACTTCTTGAAGTTGATCTGGAAGCCTAGAGATTGAAGATAATGGATGACTTTGTGAGTGGCTTTTAGGCAATTTTGGGAGGTGTCTGACCAAATGAGCCAGTCGTCCAGATAGGCTACTACTTGAATCCCTTGATTCCTGAGTTCCTGAACAGCGACTTCTGCTAACTTTGTGAAGATCCTTGGGGCGATGTTGAGCCCGAAGGGCATCACCTTGAAGGAGTAACTTTTGTCCCCTAAGCGAAAGCCTAGGTACGGACGGAAGTGTCTCGCTATCGGGACGTGATAATAGGCGTCTGTAAGATCGATAGAGGTGGTGACGGCCCCACGGGGAAGTAAGGTCCGCACCTGCGAGACGGTAAGCATTCGAAACTTGTCGCATTGAATGGACAAGTTGAGAAGGGATAGGTCTAGAATCACTCTTCTCTTGTCCGAATCCTTCTTCGGGACACTGAACAGCCGACCTTGAAACTTCAGGTGTTTCGTTTCTTGTATGGCGTTCTTTTGTAAAAGATCCTGGACAAATTCGACCAGGTCCGGAGTGGAATGTTGACGAAATTTGTTCGGAGGAGGAGGTCCTTGAATCCAACTCCACCCCAGTCCCTTGGAGATGATACTGAACGCCCAGGGACTGAACCTCCATTTGTTGCGGAAGGCATAGAGCCTCCCCCCTACCTGCTGCACCTCAGTATTGGTTTGAGGAGTTGCCTCCACGTCCGCCTCGGAAATTCTTTCCTCTGCGAAAGGCTCTTCCCCTGCCTTTGTTCTGGTTAGAACCACGGTGGTAGCCTCTACCTCTACCATAACTCTGGGAAGAGCTACGAGCCTCGTAAGACTGGTTAAAGGCAGGAGAAGTGGAGGAGGCCCCAGAAAGCTGGCTCTTAGGGAGCAGAACGGTGACATAGTCATCCGAAGGAGCCTGAGAGGTGAAAGGCCGTGCAGGGACAACAGGAGATGGGGGAAGAGGCCGCCGGAAGTTGGACGAACCACTCTGCTGTTGCCTGAACTGGGTGGAGGTATATGGACGAAGCTTCTTCCTACCCCGGGCTTGATAATTTGCGGGGTCATATTTGCGTTTCGGGGTCAAACCCCAACGGGCTTTAAGGCTCTGATTAACTCTAGTGGCCTCTGCCAAAACTTCCTCTACGAGATCCTCGGGGAAGAGATTTGAACCCCAACAGGAGGACCGGATGAGCTTATTAGGTTCATGCCTAATCGTCGCCTCAGCTAGGACATGCTTGCGACATCTGCGTTTAGCCGTAGCGAAGTCATACAGGTCATAATATAAAGACTGTAATGTAGCCTTGTTGAGAGACTTAAAAATACTCTCCGTATCGTAAGTCAAGGCTATCGACTCCGTGGATGTGGCCAAGTTTAGCGTACGGCCCACACGTAGGCGGGAATCATATTCCTGTTTAATGAGGGATTCCGGGAGACGGGGAAGCCTCTCACTAAACAAAACTGAGGCACAGTCTGCTGCTAGCTTGCCAGAGGTAAAGGTGGTATGGACGTTGTCCCAACACTCAATGCCTGAAGGAAGAAGGAGGGAGATTGGATCCACCTCTCGGATGGGAGGCAAGGGCTTCTCCTCCAGAGCATATTGGAAGGCAAGCTCTGCCACCTTATTGACGCATGGAGTCAAGGTGTTCTTGTCCATTAAGAGCTTTTATAAGGCGTCAGCATGGTGTTAGTGCAGCCGATGTCGTTCAAAAATCTGGCCCAAACAGATTGGGCTTGCTCTTTAGGGAAGATGACCGTCTCTTTGGGAACCTTGTCTAACCGAACTAAAGCTTCCTCGGTAAGCCTGGCATAACCATGAAATGGAAATGCCAGACCAGGAGGAAAGAATTCAAAGTCCTCTAGAGGACGAGTGCCAAGGCCCTCCAAAGTCAACATTCCGTCTGAGAACGGGGAATGAAGAGCCATACGCCAAGGGTTGTTCTTGGCAAACGGCGGGAGCTTAGAGGCATCCGGGATGAGAGAGCTTTGGACTCTCTCCGGAGCTCCTTGCTCTAAAGCCCCAAGTCTCTGACCGATGTTAGAGAACATCGTGTCCATCTTAGAATGCATCTCCGAAACCAACTTTGCTTGCATCTCCGACACGATGCGAAGCATGGCTGATTCGGAAAGGCCCGGGCTAGCAGCAGGAGGGGCGGAATGAACTCCCGTGTCGTGAGACTTAGAGGAGGAACCAGAGGCTTTTGATGACAGGTCTGTACCTTGTTTAGAGCTATGGGAAGTCTTGTGGGGCTTGCGAGCTTTGGGTAAGGTTCTTGATGTAGACTTATCCTTAGGGGGGACCGGGTATGATCGTTGAGACGAATCACGGTCCCCAGAAAATCCATGAAAAGAAGAGCGATCAGAAGAAGAAGAAAGAGCGGGGCTGAGGATAGGAATCTCAGCGCCGGAAACACTTGCCTCACTTACCACCCTACCTGTATCCGGCTCGTCTAGTAACATTGGTTCGACGTCCAGGTTCATGGAGGCAACATTATCCTCCAGACCTCCGGGGGCGTCCGATGGATCTTGCTCTGGGTCGATGAGACCCGTTATGGTGGCATCAATGTGGGCAATGATGGGAGCTGCCACATGCCTAGCCACAGCGGCTGAAGACTTAGCGTTGGGGTAAACCATGGAGCAGTAGTCCTCAGATAGGACGTACGGCCGCTTAGACTTCACATTCCGGGCAAAACCACCAAACCACACCTTCAGTGTGGCCCGAGCCGCAGACTTTTGCTCCGGGGATGCCTGAAATAATAGTGGGAATTATAAAAGGGAAGACTCCCAATGGTCCTTCAAGACCATAGAGATCTTATTAATAGTAAAATAAGAAGGCAACATAGCCAACGGGACTCACCGAATCAGATCCAAGGGTAGTGATGAGGTCGAAGCAAATCACACAGTTATCCGGGTGCCATACCACAACGTCTTCCAGTTGAACCCCACAAGGGGCATGAGATCGGCAGACGGAGTGGCCACAAGGCTGGTGCATAACAGCTGCACAGGCCGGCGTCAGACAATGCACCATCTATAAAAAGAATAGTATATGAGAAACTGTAATTCCCTTAAGTAGGGGCGGGTCCGGAGGACCCGGGCCTAACAAAGGTCTAACACAAGATTAGAGCTTAACTGTAATATTCTTAAGTAGGGGCGGGTCCGGAGGACCCGGGCCTAACATAGATCTAATACAAGACTAGAGCTTAACTGTAATATTCTTAAGTAGGGGCGGGTCCGAAGGACCCGGGCCTAACAAAGGTCTAACACAAGATTAGAGCTTAACTGTAATATTCTTAAGTAGGGGCGGGTCCGGAGGACCCGGGCCTAACAAAGGTCTAACACAAGATTAGAGCTTAACTGTAATATTCTTAAGTAGGGGCGGGTCCGGAGGACCCGGGCCTAACATAGATCTAATACAAGATTAGAGCTTAACTGTAATATTCTTAAGTAGGGGCGAGTCCGGAGGACCCGGGCCTAACATAGGTCTAACACAAGATTAGAGCTTAACTGTAATATTCTTAAGTAGGGGCGGGTCCGGAGGACCCGGGCTAAACATAAGTCTAACTTAAGACTAAAGTAAATAGTATATGAGAAACTGTAATTCTCTTAAGTAGGGGCGGGTCCGGAGGACCCGGGCCTAACATAAGCCTAACACAAGATTAGGGCTTAACTGTAATATTCTTAAGTACGGGCGGGTCCGGAGGACCCGGCCTAAACAAAAGTCTAGCTTAGGACTAAAGTATAGCCATCCATTCCGGTCGAGCCGGGAGTATAAAAAAGGATGCAACAACAAAAATTTAAGACACAGGGTGTCTGATTTCCCGGGGCGAGGCTAAGCCCCGGGCCGGGAAATAAAAGTATCCAAAACCAATTCGTATAGGAACTCCGGGGTAGTGATCTGTCATATAATCATCATAGGAACTGTTATAAATTAAATAGGGGGGCGGAACTGTAGATAAGAACCGCCAACGGAACCCAGAGGGTTTCATATAACATAAACCAGTGTGATAAGTGAATATAAAATAGGGTGCACCGGGATCCAACTCTGTTGACCGGTGGCCAACCAGACTAGACAGAGCCGAACCCGCCGGGACACCCGGAGGACAAAGTCCATAAACACTGAACTACCCCCTCTACAAGGAGGGAAGGCAACGGTCCCCTAGGGGAGAGGGGGAGAGAAGCCTAGCCACCCACCTAGCGAGAGGTGGAGCATGGGGGAGGATCACGTGATACGGAGCAGCAGGGCTACCAACTGACGATCCCCAACCAGACAGAACAAACGGAGTAATAGCACAATATTCATTATAATAGTAATAGCGTTGATAATATAAAATAAACACATAAAAATTTTTGGGCAAGGCATGCAACATAATAATTAAATCACAAAAGACACACCTGATGGCTTAAAAAATAACATTGCCGCCTAGCACGAAGGTCGGCAGCCATAACGATACATAAATGATATCGGCCCAAAATTTGAACCACGAGGGTTCTAAACGCTAAATAATGAATATCCATAATAACAAATAAATTTAATAATAAAATTAATACATATAGTAACACCGCGAGTGAAACTAAAAGCTCTCAAAACAGGAGTACCAACTGTAAATGGAATCAAGCAAGATCGGTATGAACGAAGAGAATACACTCCTATAAATCAAATATTAGACGATCTAGGTTGCTCAAAACACAGCTTGGTACTTAACTTAGACGGTGTCTCCAGGGAAACCGACGAAGAAGCCATAATCCAAAGAAAAAAGGCGAAAAAACGAGAGCACAACAAAAAAGCGGGTTACACACGAGACGTGCTAAAAGGAGTTGGTTCTGAGCGGATGCATTGTTAGTAGTACCGAGTGAGGTTGAACGGCTCTCCTCTATTGGGGTTTCTGTCGTGGATGAATCTAAATAGTGCGGGACCTCTGGATTATACGCCCAATTTTATACCGACACCAATAGGTGAGCGAGCTAGTTAACCTAGCACTCCTTTACATTTTTTCTCTGGTATATTTAGCAGTAAATTACCTAAGAATAAGTGCTAAATGGAGCTTATTCACTGGGCGGCACAGGTTCGAGCCCAGAAAATGAGAATTGTACTCTAAATGATCTAACACAGAAAGTCATTTTTCTGTTTGCAATAGCCTCAGGGGCTAGAGTTAGTGAAATAGTGGCCTTATCTAGAAAAGAAGGCCATATTCAGTTCCTAGACACAGGAGAACAGAACCTCTTTCCTGATCCTGCCTTTCTTGCCAAGAATGAGCTACCCACTAAGAGGTGGGGTCCTTGGAGAATCTGCCCACTGATGGAAGATAACTCTCTGTGCCCAGTAGAGTGTTTTAAGGTTTATCTTCGAAGAACTTCAGACTTCAAGGGAGGACAGCTCTTCAGAGGCGAAACCTCAGGATCAAACCTATCCCTAAGACAACTGAGAGCAAAGCTCACCTACTTTATTCGCAGAGCGGATCCTGACAGTACACCCGCAGGTCACGATCCGAGGAAAGTTGCTTTCTCGTTGAATTTCTTTCAACATATGGACTTAGAAAGACTCCGCTCATACACTGGGTGGAGATCATCCAGGGTCTTCTACAAACACTACGCAAAGCAAGTACATGAAATAAAACATTTTATGGTGGCGGCAGGTAGTGTTATACAGCCCGTCGTCTAGTGCTGCGATGAACAGTGAATTGTTTTAGGACTTTACAGTGCATCGGGTGCATGGGTACACTTACTTTCTAGTGAAAATCACAACGATGATTAACACACTGTTCCATATAGGTGCATATCTGACCAATAACACCAGTGCCGAGTGAACGTTTGCGTCACAGTGTTTATGCATTCCCAAAATCTGTACAAGTCAGACAGATTCGGTTTCACATCTCTACTGAGTGGCATTATTCAAATAATGAAATTGCATATATTTTTCTACAAGAGAAAATATGGACCCTGATGTGTTTTAATGCTGGATCAGATTCATACTCTGTTGTAACTACATTTGATAATCTAGTTGCAAAGTAAAAATACTAAACGTATTTGCATCTTATTACTGCTATCTCAGATACAGACAAATAAATCATGCTAGAGTTTTAATTAAGCCCTAGAAGGGCCCAGAACTTGAAATCAAGATACAGATTTCCAAGGTAAGTGAAAGGTAATCTCTAAAGTTTACCTTCCGGTCCTATGGAAATTCAAACCTTGAATCCTTACTGTCGATTTCGAGACTTTCCCTGCCGGGGGCAGGAAGCACTAAACCAGTTCCAGGCTTAGTGGAAATGACAGTCAACTAGAATTTCACATACAGGTCTAGCAGACCAGATAAGGAAATCTATTCAAGGTGGAAGGCACATACACAAACCCACAGCTATAGTAATTTCAAGTTAATACTCTAGTATGCTTCCATCAGGACGACATGGCCTGAGCCCAAAAAATGGATTTTGAGCAAAGCTAAAAACCTATTTTTGGGTGAGTGTGCCATGTTGTCCTGATGGACCCACCCTTTTGCTGACCCCTCCCAAAATTACTCTATCTGTGTCCATTTCTGCTTAACGACAAGAAAAGGAATGGCGTCCTAGTAGTAATAGGGAAGTAGGTCCACCGGGTACACAGATCGGCACCCCCTTCTTTCGCCACTCTTCCCCCTTACATCAAAGAGTTAAATCTATTCGGGGTGAAGATTGCTATGTGTCGTATCTAAAAATACGTCCGCTAATATTATGCGATGTCGTTTATTGGATACTCGCGCCAGGAGTTAGAATCCTGGAGACCTTCGGTTTATTTCTCTGGGAGTATCACTGTAGCAAATATCCCTTAGAAGGCTACCTAAATGAACCCTTCCACCAAGACAACATGGCACTCTCGCCCAAAAATAGATTTTTCGCTTTGCTCAAAATCCGTTTTATAGCCATTATTATGTCATAATACGAATAGGTTTTCTCTTTGTGTGTGTGAGTGAGTGTACTGGTAGTTCATTTTTAAACCTTCATACAGTATTTCATAATTTAGCCGTCAAATTTATTTAAACATTATTATGCTTAATTCTGATTTATTAAAGCATGTTTGTATTCTACTTTTTCAATTTTGGGAGCATTTCAACAATCAAAAATTACATTTGTTTTACTTTTGGTAGTCATCAACTGATCTCAAGGTCACACTACTGTATTCCGATTATGCGCACATACAAATAACAATGCGTATTGTTTAGAGAATTTCTTAACCTATTAAATCAAAATCTCTCTCTCTCTCTCTCTCTCTCTCTCTCTCTCTCTCTCTCTCTCTCTCTCTCATATGTTTTATTAAAGCACAATACATACATACATATACCAAGGCACTTCCCCCAATTTTGGGGGGTAGCCGACATCAACATATGAAACAAAACAAAAAAGGGGACCTCTACTCACTACGTTCCTCCAGCCTAACAAGGGACTCAACAGAGTTCAGCTGGTACTGCTAGGGTGCCACAGCCCACCCTCCCACATTATCCACCACAGATGAAGCTTCATAATGCTGATTCCCCTACAACTGCTACCTCCGCGGTCATCTAAGGCATCGGAGGCAGCAGCAGGGCCTACCGGAACTGCGTCACAATCGCTCGCCATTCATTCCATTTCTAGCACGCTCTCTTGCCTCTCTCACATCTATCCTCCTATCACCCAGAGCTTTCTTCACTCCATCCATCCACCCAAACCTTAGCCTTCCTCTTGTACTTCTCCCATCAACTCTTGCATTCATCACCTTCTTTAGCAGACAGCCATTTTCCATTCTCTCAACATGGCCAAACCACCTCAACACATTCATATCCACTCTAGCTGCTAACTCATTTCTTACACCCGTTCTCACTCTCACCACTTCGTTCCTAACCCTATCTACTCGAGATACACCAGCCATACTCCTTAGACACTTCATCTCAAACACATTCAATTTCTGTCTCTCCGTCACTTTCATTCCCCACAACTCTGATTATAAAAGTACTACTGACAGGCTCTACTGTATAAAAAAAAAGGAACCACTGACATTACGCCATTAAGCATAATTAAACAAAACATATGCTCAAATAGATAATGATAAAAAGTTTTCTGGTGTACTGTTAGGAATTAGAAATAAAGAATATTTGTATACTCTACTTGATATCACATAGCATAGGAACTTACCTCAATTTCTGTAATAAAATCAACCATATTTGAGTAATGGTTGTATGAGCGACAATGGGGTTTCACAAAATTTATGTTGGCAAAGAACTTCTGATCACAGCAAATGCAATAGTAGTTAATCTTCTTCACGATGTGATTTAAACCTAAAAAGAGGAAAAATATTTCTATAGAATATAGATTAAACATGAAGAAAATTAGAGCACAATCATGAAACAGTGCACTATACCATTCAAATAAAACTCTTAAAAATAAACAACATCTGACATATATTCTGTAAATTTATATAAATTCTAAGGGCTTTAAAAAGATGAGCAAATGCATAATAAGAATAATTAAAAGGAAATAATTACTCTCCCAAATTGATAATTGGTACAGTAAGTAGTATGCACCACATTAAGAAATATCAAGCTACAAAAGTAATTTTAAAATGTGAAAGTTAGCATTTTAATAAAAAGGTTCTTAAATTTTCTCTGGCCTTTCCAGAAATAAATTCAAATTAGATATGAAAAATCTTAAAAGAAAAAGTTTCTATTTCTAAAAATATAAACCATCAATTCCTCTCTCTTCAAAAACTTTATGATGATATACTGAGTGACTGCTCTATTATTAGTTGCCAAAAATCATATTGCCTACAAAATACTAAACAAATTTGCATGAATCTACCAAAAATATTTGGTGAAAAAAGACAGTTAGTACACCTCTCATGACACTCATTCATTTCATAACTTTATAAAGCCGAATATCAAAACTATTAAAACAACAGATTTCTACTTAAATTGTAATCATGAAGCTATTCTAAAACCATATGCATCCATGTAGAGTTAGCTTCATTTACAAAATATAATTTTTCTAAGATGAAAAAGCTTTACACATTGAAGAATATTGGATGAATATTCATTAAATCAATGAGCGGGGGACATCGTAGGGAAGTCCATGCAACTTAATGACCTCTTAGCAGAGGCAAGGTAGAGAAGAAAAATTGTCTTAACCCCTTTGCTATGATGACATTCGATGAACATCAAAACATGGTAGACACAACACAATGACGTACAGATTACGTTATTTACAAATACAAACCATATGAAAGTTAAAATCCCTTGTACAGTATATCCTACAAAAAAGTACAGAACATGATCGTATATCACACATAGGATATTTCACTAAAGTGGTTCTTCCCCTCTTTAACATTAGCCATTCTGTCTCCTTCCTTCACCCTACCAACACAGACTTTGGGATCATAGCCTTTATTCCTGATTGTGTAAGGGCTATTTTAGTGTGTTTTTTATGTTACCATGTAGAATCACACCACTGTCTCTAACCAATGGCGACATTCCCTACGCCAAGCATTGCTCTAAACCCCCTGATACCTCCCAGCTTAGACACAAAGGGTATACTTACGTCTTACCCCACCATCAACTCAGACACTTAGTATTTTAGTCTTTACTCGTGATTATGTAGGGGCTACATTAGTGTATTTCCATGTTGGCATATGTGTTCCAATCACATAGAAAGCATTGTCTATAATGAGACGTAGCTGTGTCGCTCTTCCCACCCCTACCCCTGGTACTCAACCTCTGACTCCCACCCACAACACCGGTCATCCATGTTGTAGAAAGCTTGGTTT
>NC_090760.1:22894285-22896785 GCF_036898095.1 Palaemon carinicauda
TAGTGCCTCGGCCTCTATAAATAAAAAAAAGAAAAAAAAGGGAAAAAGAAAATAATAGATACAGAGAGAGAAAGAGTACTGCCTCTGCCCTCATAAATAAAAAAAAAAAAAAAAGGGAAAAAGAAAAAAAAGATACAAAGAGAGAAAGAGTAGTGCCTCTGTCTTTATAAATAAAAAAAAGGGAAAAAGAAAAAAACAACAGATACAGAGAGAGAAATAGTGGCTCTGCCTTTATAATTAAAAAAAAGAAATAAGAAAAAAAAAACAGAAAAAAAAAAACATTGTAAATGTACAGGAGCAAGATTCACATATTCTTTTTCCATTTATTCCACGATATTCTAAACCAAGTACCAAAGAATTTCCATTTTCTTAGTCCGATGGCAGAAGTCATATAATTCTTTTATAAGTATGAGTTATAAGAAAATGCGTACACACATAGCTGCACACAACAGCAAAGCATACGATTTCACAGGGTGCTAAACAGATTTCCTAAACTATCCTACGGAAATACATGATACATAAATACTGCAGAATGAGCATGAAGAACACTCCTGTTATCATAAAAAGTTATATCATTAATGACTACAATTACAATCAACCAGCAGATTAGATAGAACCCTTTAAAGAAGAATGACGAATCATGTATACCTTGAAGTCAAGCAGTTAAATAAGTAACAACTGTAATTCCAAAGACTATCATAACAGAAGACACTATGTATTTCAACTGCAATCCTCGTACCATTTAACTACTCTTGTAGTATATATATTTCCATATTTCCTTTCCTCACTGGGCTATTTCCCCTGTTGGAGCTCTTGGGCTTATAGCATCCTGCTTTTCCAATTGGGATTGCATCTAACCAAGTCATAACAACAATAAGTGTCAGTTCAACGCAATCCATTACTGCTAAAGTCACTCCAACAACTTATAAAGATCTACTTAATCTCAGATTCTCTCTCTGCCATCCTCTTATGTCTGTCAGTTCCCTTTTACGGCATTATCCCGTTCTTGTCCTCTTTTTCTTTTTTGGAAACAATTATCTATGCAAGAATCAAGACACCTCTTCGTGCAAAATTTTGTAATTCGCTTCCTGCTTTTTCTGATAGATTTTGGAGTGATAGCGACAGGTGATTGCTGTCCAATAGAGTTGGGCATTAAATAAACCAACCAGGCCCCTCAAAAGACAATCCGATAGTGAAAAGTTATGGCTTTGTTGAAGCCTTAAATTTTATGTATCTTTTGAATATAATCCAAGAAAATTATTTAAAAACACTCAATACAAGAGAATGAAGTTTATTTATTTATTTATTTATTTTTTTTTTTTAGCAATTTCACGATAAAGGCCCTTCTAATCAAAGCGTAGCTGGTGTACCCTACAGTACAATTGGACATTTAAGAAGAAAAAAGTTTTTGTTTTGAATTTGAAAGGCGTTTTTAAGACAAGAGGGGAAACACGAATAAGTGAAAAAAAATGAAGACAGGAGACATACTAAGAACATAGGCTACAAGACATGCAATATGATTAATGAATATCGACAAATCATTAAAATTAATTTACAGTGTGGCTATCTATTATATGGTCAAGCAGAAAAATTGCAGTACACCGAGCATATCTAAAAAACATATAAATGCATATGCATTTATATATACAGTACATATATGTTGAATACACGCACATACACACACACACACACACACATATATATATATATATATATATATATATATATATATATATATATATATATATATATATATATATTATCCATTCTAGTAAGCTCAACCCCCAGGCATCAGGAGTAAAAGCCGAAGAGACAGTTTGTCCATCGCCTTAAACCCAATCCGTCACCCTGCTCAGTGACTTCATCGAGATTTAGGGGGCATTACCTCCACACACAAAGTTCTCATTACTCCACCAGGTTGCTCATCCGTTTATACGAGTATAACCGTTGATAAACATGGATTGCCCAAAATATTCCACATAGCACAGTATATATATTTATATGTAATCTATATATGTATATATCTATAAATGTATATACACGTATATGCATACGTAATATACATATAAGCTTGTGTGTATTTGTATTTGCATGCATGCAAATGTGGGTGTATACATATACATATATATATATATATATATATATATATATATATATATATATATATATATATATATATATGTGTGTGTGTGTGTGTGTGTGTGTGTGTGTGTATGTGCGTGTATGTGTGTGTAAATGGTAAATATCCACATGTGTATGTATGTATATGTGTGTAGACATAAATGTACGTTTATGTTTTTGTATATACATGTATATGCAAAATTATTCAAGAGAAATTTTTATTAGTATAAATAAATTGTAGTTAGCTATCGGCACATTTGACCTCCTGCCATTCAATACACACCTTCCCTCCCTCCCCTCCCACGAGGGTACCGGGTACCGGCCTGTTTTCTCCCAAACACAGGTTTCCATATTTTCTGATTTTTCCCTCTACAATTCT
>NC_090760.1:22901785-22914285 GCF_036898095.1 Palaemon carinicauda
CTTCCTTTGTCTTCTTTGTCTAGAGCGGTGTCTTGCTTACTTATTCCCTTTGAGTTTCTTGTTTAGCTTCTCTTTTGCCTTCTCTGTCTTTTCTGCTCCTTTAATTCCCTTTGAAGCTTCATTTCTTTGTATGCCTTTCCTTTACTTTCATTTGAATACTTTATTTACTTCTATTTCTTATTGCCCTGCAATCCTAATTGATTCCAGTTCGATGTTGTTGTTTTTTTTGTTCGTATCTTACGCAGTTCTTTCCTTTAATTCTCACAAGCAACACTATCTCTCTCTCTCCTCTCTCTCTCTCTCTCTCTCTCTCTCTCTCTCTCTCTCTCTCTCTCTGCTGTTTTAATCCAGTTAATTGCTTGAGCTCAATCAACATCAGACTTTTGGTGAATGTATGAGTGGATGGTACTAAAGGCAAAATCCTAGAACTGAGGCCAAAAAAAAAGTAATATAATGCTGCGCTTAAAATTCGGGATATAAGAGTGCGGGAGATTTACACAAAAACGTTAAAAAGGAAACCCTAAAAAATGAATGCGAAATCATGGAATTTACCCAAAATTTTGATTACTTTTGGATGAAAGGGTCAATAGCACCACTATTGATGTTGAACAGGCTGACATAAGTCTTTTTATAGTTTATATATGAGATGTCTGTTTTGATATTGTTACTGTTTTCAAAATATTTCATTTATTCATGACTTCTCATATCGTTTATTTATTTCCTTATTTCCTTTCCTCACTGGATTATTTTTCCCTGTTGAGGCCCTTGGGCTTATAGCATCTTGCTTTTCCAACTAGGGTTGTAGCTCAGCTAATAATAATAATAATAATAATAATAATAATAATAATAATATCCTTAAAGATATGGATGTCTTCTGCTAGTTAAAATATTAGTACAACAGAGTGATTTCAGATGTCGCTAATCTATTTAATCTTCACACTTATGGTTAGGTCGACAAGTATAATTATTTACAAACAGAAAAAGAGACTTTTACATAATCTTTTAAAAGGTCGAACGCTAAGCAATGCCTTTAAGAGAATCGGGTAGAGTATTCCAATGATAGATACACAATTGCTAGCATCGATAAACACGTATTCCATACAGATTTCTCCTAAATAATTTTCTCTTCTTAAATCTTGAAATTTGTTCATCGTAAGCGTTTGGAACATCATATCTATTACGGAGTGCTTATATGAATCTTCCAGCTTCAACATCGAGAGAGACCGGAAGAGTGGCGATGTGTGAGCTAAGTAATCACTAGAACTTATTTAAAGGTTTAAAGGTTTGAAGGTCGCTCATGAATGGCAGAAGCAAGGGACATTGACATTGCCCTAGCAATCAGGACAATGCACTAGAGACTGACCATATATTATATGATTAGTGCCCAAGCCTCCTCTCCACCCAAGCTAGGACCAGGGAGGGCCAGGCAGTGGCTGCTGATTGGTGGGATGAATATGTAACTAGAATTCTTACTAAAAACACCTCTTTCCACCACTCCCTTGAAACAACCAAAGCTAGAAACTATTTCTTATGCGTTTACATCTTCATTATGACCAGAAGGAAGAACTGATCTCCTGTTACATCTATCAAATATAAGACCAGACTTGTTACATATATTACGTAAGGGAGGGCCAGGCAATGGCTGCTGATGACTAAGCAGGTAGGCCTATAAGTTACCCCCAACCCGCATCCTTAGCACACAAGGATGATAAGGTTGCAGACACTAAAGAAACTAAAGAGTTTGTGCAGGACTAGAACCCCAGTCCGGCTATCGTCTCGCAGGGACGTTATCAATAGGCCACCACGACCCTATTATTATTATTATTATTATTATTATCATTGTCGTTATTGTTATCATTATTCAATGCAGCGATCGCCTGGCAAGGATGTTACCACTACCAACTACCAATAGGCTCAGCCCTATTATTATTATTATTATTATTATTATTATTATTATTATTATGGGATGATTGCAAGCATGCTCTTCAACGGCACCACTTCGAGTGGCGAATGCCCACCACAAGTGGAAGTGAGCAATATTTTTTAGCTAAGCTGACTACCCACCCACCCACCCCCACCCCTGTGGCGGATACATTTCGGTTGGCGTTTTCACAAACAAACTCAGAATCAAAACACCAAAAATATCTCTCAAGTAATATGTTATGCTTCACGGCAGGTTGGGCAAATCAAAATATTCTGATATCCATATAAAAGATAGTTCAAGCATTGGCTGAATTTTGTAATTTATGTTTACAAGACACCAATATATTCTATAATTTTTTTTTCCCTTGAGGAAAATATACTTATATTATTCTTTAAAATGAATACCATGCACAATATTGCAAAAACCAACACTGTATATTATGATTTTGAATGAATGGTTTGTGTCTTTTTACATTCATATATATTATGTTATTTTTCACAAAATTTTATTTCTTCTTAACAAACGTAACGTAATTTTACCATTTCCTCAGGTTTATGCCGTCATATACAAAATATTGAAAAAAAAAAAATATTAACAAAAATTAGCGAATGTGTTTTTTTTTTTCTTTTTTAAGAGAACATAATCATTATATACAATTTTATAATTCCTATTACAAAAGTGGGACTGTTATATGCAGATTAAATTTATCTATATTATGATATAGGACCTGTGAGAAAGGTTATTTTTACATATTAAATGTTAATATTAAGATTAAAACATTGTAATGATTTGTAACTTAAAGATATAGGTGAATTCTTGAACAAGAGTTACTATAGAAAAAAAATAAGTCATTTTTTTAGCGAGGCAGATTTGCACCGACTCGCTGCGGCGCCCTTTTAGCTCGTAAAAGTTTCCTGATCGCTGATTGGTTGGACAAGATAATTCTAACCAATCAGCGATCAGGAAACTTTTTCGAGCTAAAAGGGTGCCCTTTTAGCTCGGAAAAGTTTCCTGATCGCTGATTGGTTGGACAAGATAAATCTAACCAATCAGCGATCAGGAAACTTTTCCGAGCTAAAAGGGCACCGCTGCGAGTCAGTGCAAACGTGCCTCATTAAAAGAAATTGACTTTTTTTTATTGTATATTCTCGGAATTATGGGTTAAATATAGATTAATACCAGCAAGTTAGAGTAATATCATGATAATAAACCTTACCTAATTTTCCCTGACATTCATAATTGTACAAACTATCATACACTTTATTAACATTTTCAGAGATAAACAAATTGTATTTAAAAACATGGTGAATTAATTGCATTGTTACAGCTAATTGCTGACAGCTAAAATGGGGAATTTCAGATTTATTAGTTTACAGATAAAATCTGACAATCTAATTACACTGAAGTATTTGACTTTCAATAAATTTGATTGTCTATATATGTATAATACACACACGCACACACACTTATACTATATACATACATATACATATATATATATATATATATATATATATATATATATATATATATATATATATATACATATTGTATATACATACATACATATATATATATATATATATATATATATATATATATATATATATATATATATATATATATATATTGTCAGCCCTGAAAGATCATGAACTTTCGAGAGAACGGGTCCCTGATATTCATAGAGGACCGATGACGAGTTCAGGAGAAACTACTTTCAGCCATCGAAATTATAAAATCTAACCTTCCTCTTTTGATTCCTATCGTGTGAAGTAAGCAATCACTGTAGTACTTCAACTCAAAGTAGACTAAAAAGAATTCCCACGGACAAGGAAATGTTTCCATATTGGTAAGGGTGTTCTATCATTTAAAAATCTAAGTTGATGAGGAATTAAAAAATATATTACATTAATATTTAAGTGTCATAAGAGTCGTTTATTATTTATTTCATTAATGAATTTGCAGAAGGATGTAAATTACTGGATTGTGGCGAGTAATTAAATATATCAAAACCTATTTTCACGCTCTGTGACATTAAGTTAGTTACCGAGATTATATTGACATTCACAAATCCTCTGAAAAAAATTGTTTGGAGTAACTCCAACTGCTGGCTGTCAAAGAGGAGTAACTCCAACTGTTGGCTGTCAAAGAGGAGTAACTCCAACTGTTGGCTGTCAAAGAGGAGTAACTCCAACTGTTGGCTGTCAAAGAGGAGTAACTCCAACTGTTGGCTGTCAAAGAGGAGTAACTCCAACTGTTGGCTGTCAAAGAGGAGTAACTCCAACTGTTGGCTGTCAAAGAGGAGTAACTCCAACTGCTGGCTGTCAAAGAGGAGTAACTCAAACTGCTGGCTGTCAAAGAGGAGTAACTCCAACTGTTGGCTGTCAAAGAGGAGTAACTCCAACTGCTGGCTGTGAAAGAGGAGTAACTCCCTCTGCTGGCTGTGAAAGAGGAGCAACTCCATCTGCTGGCTGTGAAAAAGGAGTAACTCCAACTGCTGGCTGTCAAAGAGGAGTAACTCCAACTGCTCGCTGTCAAGAGAGAGAGACACCACAAACTCTTCTTACTTCCATATCAACGACAGTAGTGAACCTTCTTTTCAGAGCTGCTGATCTTGTAGGCTTACCATTTTGCTAATGATTAAGTTCTTTCTTTTTTATATAGATATTTCCCATTATCACCTTAATCTAGCCACCTGGGAGCCAAGTCCCTCTTGCTAGGTGCCGATCCCAAGTCTGGATAAATAAAGCCCTGTCCACACGATCGAGCATGCCCGACGGACAAACAGTGATACCAGACCACAATAGTTAGTAAGAATGAGGGTTAATGACGTCAGAAGCGGGAAAACCACAGACAGGGATCTGGCATCATACAGTGTTGCCAGTTCCCTGCCTTTAGTTTTCCCGCTTCTGACGTCATCAACCGACATTTTCACTAACTATTGTGGTCTGGTATCACTGTTTGCCCGTCGGGCATGCTCAATCGTATGGACAGGGCTTGAGGAGGGTTGACGTCAGGAAGGGCATCCGGTTGTGAAAATCCTCGCCAAAACCCATGAAATGGAAACCGTTGCAGTTGTTGGAGATGGATGTTCCAGGTAAGGAGGGGGAGACCAAAGAGAAGGTGGATGGAGTGTGTAACAGCAGATATGGAGGAGAAAGATCTCACAGTGGAGGACATCCTTGACAGAAGAAGTTGGAAACGGCTTTCAAGAAATAGCGACCCTGCATAGAGGGAAAAGCTTTAGTCGAAGAAGAGTAATTTCCCATTATCATCTCAACCCTAATCGATATATTTGGATCGCTTTTTCATCTTGCATCTACTGTATGTGATGGTCACGTTTTATTTCTTACTCTCCTGAACTACTTAACCTTAACCTTGTTTTTCAGATATTCCCTTTTTGGTTTCTTTATCATTACTCTTATTGTGCTGCTAAATCGTCCTTATTTCTTCTTTTTTTAGATGATTATTAATAGCCTTGATGTTAATCACATTTTATTCATATTTCCTTATTCAATTTTTCATCATATAATCCCTTATTCTTCTACATTTTCACATATGATTTTAAATCGTTCTTTCTCTTCCCTTCAAGGCACACGGATCAATCATATAACAAAGTGGAGTAAAAACATGAAAAATCACACGAGAGACGAAAGAAAGATGTTGGAAAACTGCGCAATCACTCTCTCTCTTCCCACCTGTGATTAAGGTTAAAAAACCCTTGATGCAAGTCAAGGATGAAGAATCCAATTTGTTCTGGTTTCCTTTGATGTTACACTGCTTCCATTCTCCTCAATTGTGATAAGTGAGGACGACGACAATTATAGCCTACTTTAGGACCATTCGCTTACTGTATTTTGTAGTGTTATTATAATTAGGACTACAAACTTACGAACTAATATACAGTATATGCATGTATATATATATATATATATATATATATATATATATATAAAGTATATATATATATATATATATATATATATATATATATATATATATATGCACACACACACACATATATATATATATATATATATATATATATATATATATATATATATATATATATTATATATGCATACACACAAACATACACACACACACATATATATATATATTATATATGCATACACACAAACACACACACACACACACACACACACACACACACACATATATATATATATATATATATATATATATATATATATATATATTCAATTTTAAATAGCAAAACAATTTTTTCTCAATACAAAATTCACAGTACCTTGAGGATAATATCCAAAGGGGTAAATTACATGATAGTTATATCTTCCCTCTGACCAGGATATGAACTTATGCCTTTACATTATGAGTAGTAGACAGTTGGCTTATCATTCTGACTATCAAGATAACCAAATGGATAAGTCGACTGTCGCACGAGCTACCCACAGTATAACTTTATCTTAAGTAGGATCCTCTACATCTAGAAAAAGAACTGCTAGTTGAGTATTGAAACCACTATATGTTACAAGACCAAAACGAGAGCCATTGTAATTGTCACGGACACAGAGAAAAATTACACACTGGCCTCAAATCATACAGTACAAACGCTAATGAATGGACACGTTAGGATGGGGAAAATTATATGTCTTTAAGGCTTGAAGTGTTTGCCAAATTTCAGATAGCAGTTGCTACAATAGGGACTTCCCGAAGAGAGAAATTAAAACCAAAGTTTTCCCAAGAGAAAGCAATAGTCCGAAAGGGCTGCGTGTTAAGCCTCTGAATTATTCTGCCCTGAGCCCCTTCCATACGAGAAGCAAATGCACAGTGGGCAGACACTGTTACCAATTTTGTGGTGGAGGTGGCGATCATGAGTATAGATGACGCCATAGACGAGGAAACCATGGGCAAACCATCGAAGTGCCCATGCCCCTTGTTGAGGCACAGGACGGGTACCTAACTAGGGACCACGTTATCTGTCAAGTCTGACTGCACTCTGTCCTTTGCCTGGAGTCTGGCACAAGTAATACATTTTGTCTGCCTGTGCCTCCTATCTGCCACGAACTATTTCATCTGGTAACAGTTTCAAAGCAAGAGATTTACAAGCAAATCATAGTGTCCGACCTGCATTTGCCCCTCGTGTGGAAGGGGCTTTGGGGAAGAATGCTCACACGAAAGCTCAATACCCTGTACCAGGGGTTACGACAATACTTAACCTGTGAAACACTTGTCCATCTAACAAGGCGTCCATAAAACAAAACTTGTCTAACAATGCGTCCAATACTCTGGGTAATGGAGCATAACTCAGATGATTCATCAACCCTGCGAAAGATTGTTAAAAACGAATCTCAGGTGAATAACAAATGACGTGTTATCCAGCTGCAAACCTGAGGTTTGTGAATCACCTAAGAGTTCTTGTTCAGTTGCATTGGTTATAGATCAGTGTCAGGTGCGTATTTATTACCAAACTTGATCCCCTATCAAAACACCTTGTGAGTTGGCTCTTGAATTTAAGAATAATGTAAAGAGTTATGCTGATGTAATTGCTTATTGGAATGAACCCTCAGGGAAAATTAAGATTTTCTTTAAAATGAAACTGGTGGTTATTCATAAAACTAATTCTTAAACGATTCTCGTGCCTGTGCATATCAATAAGAGTTGCATATGCGTTAATGTCAATGTGTGATAAACTATAAGGGAGATTCCCTAACCCTTTAACAATAATATAAAGTCAAAGAGTAGACATTTCAATACTTAAAATCTTAAGGCTGTTCACCATCAGAATCTTACAGCTGAATGCAGCCAGACAGGTTTAGTAACTATTCATAACCAATGCTGAGATACATCTGTATGATTATCATACTTTCAGAATAAGGAATAAAAACGGGATGTTTTCTAGAGGACACGGGTATCTGTGTAGGCGTCATTAGTTTTCAGAGTTTACTTTGAACCTTAATAATCAACACAAAAAGTTTGCGAGAGGATATATCAAATTTGATTAGTCATGGAAACATCGAAGGGAAATATCTTAGAAAATAAGTTTCAGAGCGTTTTTATTTTTGGAATGAAGTGGGATTCCTGGCACAAGTTATCACAGCCGAAGGAATAGAACTCATTTTGAGTAGAAGCAATAAAATCACTACGACGGCGTAATTTATTTATTTATTTTAAGGTCGCTCATGAATGGCTGAGGCAAGGGACAGTGACATTGCCCTAGCAATCAGGACAATGCCCTAGAGACTGACCATATATTATATGATCAGCGCCCAAGCCTCCTCTCCACCCAAGCTAGGACCAGGGGGAGCCAGGCAGTGGCTGCTGATGACTCAGCAGACAGACCTATAGGCTCCCCCAAACCCCCCAACCTTAGCTCGCAAGGATGGTAAGGTTGCAGACACTAATGGCACTAACGAGTCTGAGCGGGACTCGAACCCCCGACTGGCAAACACCAGGCAGAGACGTTACCAATCAGGCCACCATGGTACGCCAAGGAGACGTCTTGCTTCCTTGAATTGCCAACTTACTATGAAAAGTTACTCAAGTAATTAAGGGAACTTACTCGTCTGCAAGATAGTTGAATTTAGAAAAAGAATTTCAAGTGGGTTGAACTAGAAGAGGCTATTTTTAAACTTGAAGCAGGATTGACCAGAGATGAACTGCTGACTAATTATTATCATTATCACTGGATAAGCTACAACCCTAGTTGGAAAACCAGGATGCTATAAGCCCAAGGGCTCCAACAGGGGAAAATATCCCAGTGAGGGAATGCAACTAATAAAGAAATAAACTACAAGAGAAGTAATGAGCAATTATAATAAAATATCTTAAGAACAATAACAACATTAAAATAGATCTTTGTACATACACTATAAAAAGATATTTATGTCAGCCTGTTCAACATAAAATCATTCGCTGCAAGTTTGAACTTTTGAAATGCCACTGATTCTATTACCTGATTAGGAAGATCATACCACAACTTGGACACAGCATGAATAAATCTTCTAGAATACTGTGTAGTATTAAGCCTTATGATAAAGAAGACATGACTATTGATCGATCTATGTTAGGAAAAGATCTATACAATAAAAAACCTGAAGTGAAAGAAACATTACAACGAGTGACACAAAATGTCCATATTCTTCGGAACAGAGGGCAACTTAGTTTTATAGCTGAATATACACAAAAAACACGTCCGAATATTCGGTTACTGCAGCGTGAGTGAGAATTGATGAACTCTTGAGAAGACCAAGCGATTTTGAATAGAAAAATACCGCTTCATCGATTATGCAAGCTTTCGCAAGGTGCATAATCATTAATCAATATAAAAAGGTGCACAGTAATTGCTTTTCTGTTCCAACCTTCTCTTCAAAGACTACGCTCTGTACCTATTGATCTGTGTACTCTTTTACGTGGAAAACAGACTGTCCCTCTGTGCCTCTCTCTCGGCGAGCTAATGTGCTATTCATTATTTATTATTATTATTATTATTATTATTATTATTATTATTATTATTATTATTATTATTATTATTATTATTATTATTATTATTACTAGCTAAACTACAGCCGTAGTTAGAATGAAAAATGCTACAAGCTTAAGGGCTCCAACAGGGTAAGCAGCACAGTGTGGAAATAAAATGAAGAAATAACGAATAAACTATAGGCTAAATGAAAAATATAAAGAAATATTAAGTATATTAAGATCAGTAAGAACGCCATATACAAAATAGAAAGAAACCTATATCAACCTATTCAACAGAAAAGTATTTGCAAAAATTTTGAACGTCTGAAGTTCCATTAATTCAACTATCAGATTAGGAATATCATTCCACAGTTTGGTCACAGCTGGAATAAAACTTCTAGAATGCTGTGTAGTATTGACTCTTATGGTGGAGATGGCAAGACTCAGAATTAATTTCATATTAAATGCAGTCTGGAAAGATCTGAATGCAAAGAATGATCAGGATTATGATAAATCTGGTGGAATTTACAGAGAGAAGTAACCGAACAGTGATGCCTGAGATTAATAGTTAACCCCTTCGGTGAAAAAGAATTGTTTGGTAATCTCAGTGTTGTCAGGTGTATGAGGACAGAGGAGAATCTTTATGGAAGAGAGAAGGATCCAATGTAGTACTGTCTGGCCAGTCAAAGGACCCCATAACTTTCTAGCGGTAGTATCTCAACAGTTGGCTGGTGCCCTGGCCAACCTACTACCTATATATTACCTTCAGCAAACCTATTTAGACGTTTTGTCAAAAGACGCTCATAGATTTTAGATAACAGGCTATGTTATTTATAGAAATTGGGCAGCAATCGTCAGTGCTAGAGCTACAACATTTATCAAATGGAGTGACATTAACAATTATCCACCAAATGAAATAAAAACTTTTTGCTAACCTGTGAAAAATGACATCTAACTTTTGTGTTAAAATATCAGTTCTTTATAAATAAAGAAGAAAAATACCATTTGGATCCAGGAAAAGTTTTAAAAGGGCCTCTTGGAAGCTTGGAACTATTCTACATTATCTCTCTCTCTCTCTCTCTCTCTCTCTCTCTCTCTCTCTCTCTCTCTCTCTCTCTCTCTCTCTCTCTCTCTCTCTTGCATACTCCCTGTTTGATAATTCACTTCATATTCTTTGACTTTAGTCAATACTTTCCCGTGAACAAAACTATCTCTCTCTCTCTCTCTCTCTCTCTCTCTCTCTCTCTCTCTCTCTCTCTCTCTCTCTCTCTCTCTCTCTCTCTCTCTCTCTCTTTTACGCAGCCCAACGTTACTGTAGCGTTCGGAGAATTCCAAAATAATTCAGGTCCTAATACTCTGATAAGAGATTTGACCTTCAAATGGATTGTCTTTAACGAGAGAGAGAGAGAGAGAGAGAGAGAGAGAGAGAGAGAGAGAGAGAGAGAGAGAGAGAGAGAGAGAGAGAGATGTTTATAGGGCACGTGCAAGTCAAGAAAGCAGACGAGAAAGGGGGAACAAAGAAGGGCAAGATGAAATGGATGATTATTCATTTTGAATACATTCTTCAAGCACTAGAGACATTCAGACTAGAAGAGCCTCCCGCACTCTAGACGGAATGTACTCTTTCATATCTGTGTCAATAAACTTATGAACAAGGGAAGAATCTTATGCATCCACACAGATATTAGTATGTGAGAACAATAACACATACGTCTATAAAACATAGATTATATATATGTAATATATATATATGCATATATGTATATATATATATATATATATATATATATATATATATATATATATATATATATGTATAATTATATATGTATATATGTATATATATATATATACATATATATATATATATATATATATATATACGTATATATATATATATATGTATATATATATATATATATATATATATATATATATATATATATATACATATATGTATGTATGTATAAATATATATGTATGTACATTATATATATATATATATATATATATATATATATATATATATATATATATATATATATCTTTATATATATACAAATATACATATACAAATATCTATAAACATGAATATATAAATGTATATAAACACGTATATAATAGTATATCCCTTAATAGGAGGTGGTTTTAGAGAAAATACAATACACGCGTCTCTACTCTATTCATTTTCTACTTATGTATCTCGAAGAACCCATTGTATAGCAATCTTCCTCAAAATTAGACACTTCACAAGTCTCCCTTCCTGTATGTTAGTTCTCATCCACGCAATACGCCTCTCACCTTCATTTTACTTACAATCTCTGGCTTCTTTATATAAAGCTCCTTTAACCCAATTGTTCTGAGCTCCACCTCTCTTATATGCACTCGGTTTCCTTTGCCTACTGCCTGACATTACTTACTAAGTACATACATGTTTCCCCAATCCTTGCGATAATTCACATTTTAACTCAAGTGCCCCTTTTCTTCACTTCACATCCAAGTAATCCCCACCCTTTTAATCATACCATATAATACTGTATGCTTCACATGCAATACTCCTTAACTGCATCTAACATCTTTTGTTCACATTCGCTATTAACGTTTCACTTTCAGAAGCAAATTCTTTTTCCAATCATTTACACAGATGGTAACTTATTGCTTATTCGTTACTCTATTCTGAGCCTCTTCTCTCATCCTATCCTCAGCTGTCAGTATTGATTCGAAACGTAAATGAAATTTCCAAAAGTGAGGGAAGATTTTTTTTTTATCTACAAGGAAATACCACCATTCGTACATTTTGATAACGAGGGATTTATACAGTAAAGGCTAAAAAATAGTGGATAAATTCCACTCCTCTGGATTCAAAGTCTTAGAGAGATTAAAAGATACCAGTTTAAATTGCACTATGATAGGAAAAGTATCACTGTATGACCTCCACTTACACAAATTAAATTAAAAACAGGTACATGCTGTCAACTACAAAAACTATCAAAGTCCTGTTGAAAAACTAACAAAATATAAAACTAACAGTGGTTATTAACAGGTGAGAATTTGTATATATTTGCACAGACTATAGACGATGCTACTAAACCTGGAAACGTTTGTGAACAGATTGCGGGTTAGAGTTCTC
>NC_090760.1:22919285-22921785 GCF_036898095.1 Palaemon carinicauda
AATAATTCTTCTTCACCCAAGGGGTTAACTACTGCACTGTAACTGTTCAGAGGCTACTTTACTCTTGGTAAGGGTAGAAGAGACTCTTTACCTATGGTAAGCAGCTCTTCTAGGAGAGGGCACTCCACAATCAAACCATTGTTCTCTAGTCTTGGGTGGTGCCATAGCCTCTGTTCCATGGCGTTCCACTGTCTTGGGTTAGAGTTCTCTTGCTTGAGGGTAAACTTGGGCACACTATTCTATCTCATTTTCTTTCTCTTGTTTTGTTAAAGTTTTCATAGTTTTTATAAGAAATATTTAAATGATAATGTTCTTAAAATATTTTATTTTTTCTTGTTTCCTTTCCTCACTGGGCTATTTTCCCTGTTGGGGGCCCTAGGCTTATAGCATCTTGCTTTTCCAACAAGGGTTGTAGCTTAGCAAGTAATAATAATAATAATAATAATAATAATAATTTTATTCTTTGCACTGCGATTGACAAATATGGGATCACGAGCTATTAATGGGTCCAGTTCTCTTAGGCTACTTGAAATTGGTTCTTATTTACCGGATGTCATCCATTAAGAGCGAGGCGGAACCTCTGAGACAAAGGAGCACATAAATGCGTCATTGAAACGAGATTTCATTCCTTCCTTTTTTAGAATTACTACAACGCAAACAACAACAATGGTAGTTACTACCGTAGTACTACTACTATTACTACATCAAGGTGGAGTAATACTAATAATGGTAATAGTAATCATTAAGAATAATTACATTAATATACAGGCATCATTATCACCAAAAGTGATGCGATTAATATTTATATCTTGCCACCGCCTAATTTGGAAAAGAGGACTTTAAATAGTTCAGTAAGAGAGAGAGAGAGAGAGAGAGAGAGAGAGAGAGAGAGAGAGAGAGAGAAACCAAAAATAGGTAGGGAAATGACAAAGGTAAAAGTGGTCTTTTTCCTATACATGATCAAAGATAATTAATAACCACTAGTTTTAATAAAAATTAACTTCAGAATTGATCAAAAAATTTAAATTCATTCATAATTATAATATATATATATATATATATATATATATATATATATATATATGAATATATATAAATATATATATACAGTATATATATATATATATATATATATATATATATATATATATATATATATATATATATATATATATATTGAAAGGTGAGAAGCAAAATTTCTTTAGATCTAAGGAAAGTGAGAAAGAAAAGTCAAATTTAAGAAGGTAATATGAGAAAAATCTGTTGAATTTAGTTTAGCAATGCAAAATAAGTAAGATACTCCCATCTACGTGACGAAATGGAAGCAAGTAAAGCAATGAATAGTAGCTTAACAAAATTTGTATTGGAATCAGCACAAAAAATAGGTGTAAGAGTTCCTAAACAGGATCACGGAAAACTATATATATATATATATATATATATATATATATATATATATATATATATATATATATATATATATATATATATATATATATATATATATATATATATAAAAGGATTGGAAATGAGGGTAAAATTCAAGAGAGAGGAAATAGAATTAGCAGAAATATCCAGAACAATAAACAAGCAAAAACCCTTGATATTTGTAATCACCATTAGACCAAAACTGAGGAACCAATAATGAAAGGAAAAAAAAGCATCATATTGATGAAAAGAAGACTTGGAACAGGGCGCCAACAGATGTTTGCTTTAAAAGGATGAAAATGGAAATATTATCCACGATAGAGATGGAGTGACAGAAATTGCATAGGATTCCTCTACAATAGTGATATATGAAATACCATCACCAATAGAAATAATGAAAAACCTGAGCCGGTACCAAATGTAACAGTAGGAGAAGTAAAGAAATCATTGAAGGGCATGGAAAGAGGCAAACCAGCAGGAGAAGATAGGCCGGCCTACGAGTTAATTTAATAATAGGTGTAGGATATATCGTAGTAGTAAAACTCACTAAACTTTACACAAAATTTCTGCAAGAATGCTCTATACCTACAGCTGGAAAAACTTTATCATTATACTAATTTTAAGAAGGGAGGCACAAAAGACCTAAAAAATTACCCCCCTATAAGTTTACTCTTCGTAATATATAAGATATTTAGATTAGATTAGATTTTATTGGCTAAATAACATACAAATCATACATTGGTACATAAGAATAATATGCAAATATTCTATTCAACATACAGCTGATATTCAAAAGCTAACCATTATATAATACAATATTTAATTCATGACATAAAGGAATTTACTAGAATGATGATAATAATTATATGGTTCATTTACAAACGTGACACATCTTAAATCATATAAAAATCATGCAATAGAAAACCATGATTAAAATCTCACTTTGTAATTTGATCTAACAACTCCCTGAAATGCAAAAGACAAAATGTTTATGTCTATTCAAAATTATAAATGAAATGAAATATAGGTGGATTGCATTATATCTAAATTTCTTTTAGTATATGATTAAAAT
>NC_090760.1:22926785-22934285 GCF_036898095.1 Palaemon carinicauda
CCCAGTGAGAAAGGAAATAAGGAAATAAATAAATGATGAGAACAAATTAACAATAAATCATTCTAAAAACAGTAACAACGTCAAAACAGATATGTCATATATAAAATATTAACAACGTCAAAAACAAATATGTTATATACAAACTATAAAAAGACTCATGTCAGCCTGGTCAACATAAAATCATTTGCTCCAACTTTGAACTCTTGAAGTTCTACTGATTCAACTACCCGATTAGGAAGATCATTCCATAACTTGGTAACAGCTGGAATAAAAGGTCGCTTATAACAGTGGCCCATGATGACGTTAAAGGGTTTCTTACCAGTTTAATATAACAGGGATCTAAGGCAAAGTTGGCAGGAATGATATACAAGTAGGGCCTACTTTCAAAATGGACCATGCTCCTAAAGTGTCCATTACATATTTCTAATAAACTTTGTAGCAAAACCGAAAATTATACTAGAACCTTGTGATGGTTATGTAATTTATATATATATATATATATATATATATATATATATATATATATAAATATATATACATATATACTGTATATATATATATATATATATATATATATATATATATATATATTTATATATATATATATTTATATATATATAGGTATATATATATATATATATATATATATATATATATCTATATATATATATATATCTTATGAAGCTGGTCTTCATAAAAGTAGATTATTTTAGTCACGTATTTTATGTACTGTATAGCCAGCTCGTAAGGTGAGTTCCACTCACGTAGGATTAAGTAATGTATGTAAATTACCTAAGAATTTTGTCATTCATTTAGTAGTATTTTCATTCAATTCCGTATATGTAAGTTTACGTCATTTTAAAGAATTAAATTTTCATTTCACGTAGTTTTGTTACGAAGTCTTGAGTAATCTTGTTAAAAAAAAGTTATGCTGTATGACACACACAATCCATGTTTCCACATGGTTGGAAAATACATGAAGATTCCAGTCTAAAGTTTAATCTTTTTATTTAATGTTACGAGAGGAAGTGGGAGGAGTTAGTTGAGAGAGTTGTCTCTCAAGCTGAAATAGTACCCTACATCCATAATGCCAAGTTGGCAACCTTATGCTGCTAGAGCTATGGCCCACACGCCACGAGAATTATTTACTAGAAGCTTCTGGAGTGAATTAAGATGATATATAATTACGTAGCAATGCATATGAGACGAAGAGATCCAGCCTGACCCTTAGAAGAGCCATCGTCCGACAGTTCTCTCCAGCATCTATTCAGCCACTACGTATCTCCTCTCCAACATGCATAATCTTTCTCTCAAATGTGAATTGTGTTTGTTCAAACATTGGAATTTCTGTGGCTTAAGATATATGAAGTGCCCTGTATATATGAGTACCGGTATATCATAAAATTAATTGGTTTTTGTGACTGGCCCAGTGAGATTAGGTTAAACAGTGAAGTGTATTTAATTTTACTTAATCGTTCGGTAACCTTGTGTGAGCCTAAGGACATAAAGAGTAACAGTTAAGTATATGTAAGTGTAAATTTGATTTATTTTCCATAGTGTTAAAGTATCAACTTTTTTCATTAATTGTCAAAATTGAATATTTTCCTAAATTAATTTCAAGTGAAACAAGTGATTGTATAATTTTTTCGAAGTATCATTTTTGTCTTAGTTTTGGTGTTATTTTTTTAATGTTATTTTTTTATAGAATATATCTATTTTTGTAGAGTGTGTATTATTTCGATCACCAATAATTATTTCAGAGCTTTGCTCGTATCCTCTGACTAAGAAACGAAGTAAGAGGTTGATTTTAAGTAGTTCCTGTTAAAAGTAAAGTAATCACACAGTTTTGTTTTGAGTGTAAAATAAAGAGACCTTAGATATTCAGTGTTCATATATATTATTGTCTGGGAGTTGTGCATTATTCTCAGAACTCGGAGGTTTACTATTGTGTATCATATTATGTAATATAGAGCAGGTGAGTTTTGGAGCTCGGGAATTTTCGTAATTTGATAGTCATAATAATGTATGTATGTATGTATATATATATATATATATATATATATATATATATATATATATATATATATATATATATATATATATATATATATACGTATATGTATATATATATAATATGTATATTTATTATTATTATTATTATCATTATTATTATTATTATTACTTGCTAAGCTACAACCCTAGTTGGAAAAGCAGGATGCTATAAGCCACGGAGCTCCCACAGGGAAAATAGCCCAGTGAGGAAAAATAAAATCAAATAAAATATTTTAAGAAGAGTGACAACATTAACTTAAACATATCCTATATGAAATATAAAAAAAAATTAACAAAAGAAGAGGAAGAGAAATAGGATAGAATAGTGTACTTGAGTGTATCCTCAAGCAAGAGAACTCTAACCCAAGACAGTGGAAGACCATGGTACGGAGGCTATAGCACTACCCAAGACTAGAGAACAATGATTTGAATTTGGAGTGTCCTCCTAGAAGAGCTACTTTCCATAGCTAAAGAGTCTCTTCTACCCTTCCCAAGAGGAAAGCAGCCACTGAACAATTACAGTGCAGTAGATGACACCTTGAGTGAAGAAGAATTGTTCAGTTATCTGATTATTGTCAGGTGTATGAAGACAGAGAATGTTGAAAGATTAGGGTAGACTATTCGGTGTATGCGTTGGCAAAGAAAAACTGAGCCGTAATCAGAGAGATAGATCCAATGTAATACTGTCTGGTCAGTCAAAGGACCAAATAACTTTCTAGCGGTTGTATCTCAACGGGTAACTTGTGCCCTGACCAACATACTACCTACACATACATAAAATACTAAACTCACATTTGCTGGCAAAGACGGTGTGCAAACATAGTAGTCCGTGTCACCGGATAACTAGAGCAGTTAACATCAGAAGAAGGATAAAAGCAAATCTCACTCCGATGACATGTGACTCCAAAATTCTTCTAAGGGAATCGTTATTTGAATGATAAAGGAACTCTCTCTCTCTCTCTCTCTCTCTCTCTCTCTCTCTCTCTCTCTCTCTCTCTCTCTCTCTCACATGCAAAAGAGACTAGATTATATTCACGAACTAATTATTATTATTATTATTATTATTATTATTATTATTATTATTATTATTATTATTATTATTATTATCAAATTAGCGAGTGGATTTCCACACTGCTTCAAAAAATAATATCGACATTAACTGAATCCTAACTGCTTGATGTTAATGTCGAATCACATAATAATGAGACCGAAATTCAAAATCCTTCCACATCATGAGTCGATTTAGGGTCCTCGCCATAATCCTTAAAAAACGTTTCCACTTCAGTCTCATACGCTTTGTCCCTTCATTTACTTATATACTTTCCTCTTTTCACATTCATTCCATTGTTCTTCAATATTCTCAACCATATATTTATGAGGATATCTTAAAAGCTGGTTTATTGTTAATTTGTTCTCATCATTTATTTATTTCGTTATTTCCTTTCCTCACTGGGCTATTTTTCCCCGTTGGAGCCCTTTCGCTTATAGCTTCTTGCTTTTCCAACTAGGGTTGTAGCTTGGCTAGTAATAATAATGATAATAATAATAATAATAATAATAATAATAATAATAATAATAATAATAATAATAATAATAATAATATTTATAGATGATGAATGGTCATGGAATTGACGTTTTTGTTTTGTTCCACGTTGATGCTGGCATTATGCACAGTAACTTCTATCTAATAAATATTTCATGTTATTACCCCACATCTACATCAAGATATACAGTAGATAATATTCGCGAGATATACTAGCAAAATTCAGATTCATGTTGCATCTACCACCTTTATACAAATATATCTATATATTACTATCTATCTATCTATCTATCTATCTATATCTATCTATCTATATATATATATATATATATATACATATATACAGTATATATATATATATATATATATATATATATATATATATATATATCTATATATATATATATATATATATATATATATATATATATATATATATATATATATATATATATATATATACTGTATATATGTATATGTATATCTATATACATATCTATCAATCCATCTATCTATATATATATATATATATATATATATATATATATATGTGTGTGTGTGTGTGTGTGTATGTGTGTGTACATCGGTACACGAGAACACCTTCTGTGATAACCACAAAAAAAAAAAAATCAAACAAAGTAACAATGTTTTAGGGGTTTCAATGTATGGGAAAGGCCAGGTCCCATTGCAGGGGCGTTGAGGCTTAAAGGTATCAGGAGTTATGTTACACCAGAGGTAAGGGGATTCGGGTGTAACGTGGCAGCTACGTTACACTTGGCTATTGGATTTATTGTCAGTGGAGCGTGACTAAAAAAATGAACTGTAAAAGCAATCTTCTGAACATGGTATAAAAAGGAGGTTCATGTCTATGTTCACGTCGGGAACAGGTATGTATGCGATTGCATATTCTCAATTTTACAAAATATATATTCTTTTCTTACACGTTATTAGAATATCCTCTACTTCAGTTTTCACTCCTATCCTTGTTGATTTTTTCTGTCTCTTAGTGTTATTCTCATCATTTTTCTTTCCATAGCTCTTTGTGTTGCAACTAGCCTACGTTCTAAGGCTTTAGTCAGGCTCCAAGTTACAAAAAATACAGAAATGACTGTAGAGAATATCTATACAGGAAAGCAGTTGAAGCTGATAAAACTATGAATTCAGGGAGTGGCTATGGTGTAAGAATTTCTCATAGAATTATTAATGATATCTCGACTGGGGTAAAGAAAAATAAGCATATACCCATCAAAAAGAGAGATTGATCTGTTATAACTACAGATGATGAAGAGAGGCAACGTTGATTGGAACACTTTAGTGAGGTTATGAATAGTACATATGAAGGGAATAATTTGATTGATATACCTGAAGCTGATGAAGACCTTGATGTACCCATGAATGAATTCAGTGTGTTTGGGGTCAAAGCTATCATTAAAAAACTCGAGAGACGGAAAGTCCCGGGATACGATGGAATAACTGCCGAGATGATACTGGCCGAAAATGAAGTGAGTCCCAGACTACTTACAAGATTATTTTATACAATGGGGCATGAGGAGACAAAACCTGATGAATGGGAGCCAGGAGTGTTAGTGAAAATGGCACAAAAAGGAAACCTGACTGAGTGCAATAATTACAGAGGCATAACACATACGTCAGAGTTTATGAAAATAAATAGTATGGTTATTCTTAAGAGACTGGAAAGAAAGATTGATGAAAAGCTGAGAGATGAACAAGCAGGATTTAGAAAAGGTAGAAGTTGTATTGACCAAATTTTCATTTTGAGACATGTTGCACATCAATGCGTAGAATACAGATATCCACTTTAGATGGCATTTGTGGTCTATGAAAAAGCCTTTGACAGTGTGCACCAGCCAATTTTGTGTAGAGTCCTACGTTATTATGGAATTCCTCTTAAATATGTGAATTTAATTAAGTCTGTCATGAGCAAGCAAGTTCAACGTTAATGTTACTGGAGTCTTATCAAATGAATTTCCTGTGAACAGAGGAGTCCTCCAAGGAAATGTGTTATCACCTATGTTCTTTTCCTCTTCGTAGATTTTGAAATGCGTAGAAAAGTCGGAGATGGTGGACGAGGATTGGACTGGATTAGTGATAGGAAATTAACAGACCTAGAGTATGCTGATGATGCAGTTCTTGTTAGCCGAACACCACAGGATTTGCAATGCTTACCTTAATGCATGAAATATCACACGACTTTGGGCTCAAGATAAATAGAAGAAAGACAGAGAGGATGAGAACGGAGTATGCAATGGAAGATGAAATATCATTAGTAGGATAAAGGATTAATGTGGTAGAATCATTATACAGGGTTTTCAGAATTAGAGTTTAGTGAAAGATTGAAAAAAGCAAATCAGACAATGGCTACGTTAAGTAAAATTTGGAAATCAAATTGCCTGAAATTACATATAAAAATCAGACTATTTATCAGTTTAGTGAGATCGGTGTTACTATATGGACATGAGTCATGGTATGACAAAGAAAACATCTCCAATAGATATAGTAGATTTGAGAAACAAAACCCCTCAGAAGGAAATTTGAGAATTAAATGGCAGGATAGGATTAGAAATGAAACAATAAGAGAGATTACTCGAGAGCCATATGTGGATGAGATCATGATGAGGGGTAGATGGAGATGGTTTGGGCATGCTCTTCGTACTCCCCAAGAGATATTAGTTCACAAAAAGTTCAGCTGAGCTCCACAAGGCACTAGAAGAGTTGGAAGACCCAGGCCTACATGGCTGAGGACTATGAAGCGCGAAGCAGGAGATGATGATTGGAGAAGTATTGAATTGAAAGCTCAACACAGAGACGACTCTCGAAATCTAACCGAGGCCCTTTCTGCCAATAAGCGGAAGAGAAGAGGATGATGATATATTTAAATATATGTGTTTGTGTGTTTGCAGAAAACATTTCATAATGATCGAATAAAAGTGTAAAACTATCTGTACTGCATATTAAACACAAATCTTTTTTTTTTCTTTCTTTTTTTCCATCATCTGTAGACATGGTCGCTAAAATAACCATGTCCATAGGCGTAATCTAAAATATTCATATATTTTCATTCTGTTCTTTCATCACTGGGGGAACAAATTCTGCATAAAAAAAGCGCGACGTACACATATTACTTATTTGCACAACACACACACACACACACACACACACACATATATATATATATATATATATATATATATATATATATATATATATATATATATACTGTATGAGGCCATAATTCAGTGGATTTTTTTTCATGCTCATCCAGAACTCTTTTATTGTATTTTTTAATGTTAAAATTTTCAGTTATTCATATAATAACCTTAATTCTAGAGATATGCTTCCTGGTAGCCATTATGTATACAGGATATAATTAGGTTGGTGTGTCAAGAAGCCTTTCAGATTTAAATAGTTACATGCAAGGCGACCTTTGCGACGTATATGATTTTAAATTCACATTCGAATTGATTAATTGAGTCTTTGACGTAATCGACTACAAGGTTCTCATGTATAATCTTTGTAACTCAGGTGTTAGAGGTTACAGCATAACCTCACTTTTGAATCTCTGTTGTTCACATTACTTGAGAACAATGTTCGATCATTTTTTTTAATTCACTTTACTTGAGGACAATGTTCGATCATTTTTTTTTAATTCACTTTACTTGAGGACAATGTTCGATCATTTTTTTTTAATTCACTTTACTTGAGGACAATGTTCGATCATTTTTTTAATTCACTTTACTTGAGGACAATGTTCGATCATTTTTTTTAATTGGTAACATTGCTGGTATCGAATATAGGATAATACAATATAAAGACGAATCAGTTCTTGTTCCTCATTCCTTCCTATGCCTCCTAACATCAGATTGTGGTGTCGTCAGTGAGGTATG
>NC_090760.1:22939285-22954285 GCF_036898095.1 Palaemon carinicauda
ATATAACTATATATACATATATATATGTATATATACAGTATATATATATATATATATATATATATATATATATATATATATATATAATGGAAATATGTGCATATACTCCAACAATAAGCCCTTCCCACTAGTAAGTGGTTGGTATTCCATATGCATTTATTCGTCCTTGATGTGGTTTTCCGATACATTTAGTCTAGCTAGACTACATACCTTAGTAAACGTTAACACATTACACCTCGAAAACCATTTAGTACTATCCAGTAATTAAAATTACATATTACCACGATCTTGGTATAATTCTGATACCAATGCGTAAACAAAAATACATATATCGTTTACGTGTGTGTGTATATATATATATATATATATATATATATATATATATATATATATATATATATATATATATATATATATATATATATATATATAGTGTGTGTGTGTGTGTGTATGTGTGTGTGCCCACGCGTGTGTGTGTGTTGGCTCTAGTGTGCGTGTCTTTAATGCTAACACCCAAGTAGGTACCAAGTACCCTTGCTACTTCTTCGGGCCATTGCCTTGTAGAGCGCGGCTTAAATGACTTCCATATTTGCTCCGGCCATACGCCAACAGACCTTGTCTTCCAGGAAGTAGTTCAACTTCTTTTTGTTTATTTCAGTGCATTTTTTTACTGTTCACATAAGTATTTTTTTTTAGCATTCCCATTGCATATGGGATTTAATGCAAGATTTTAATCCAATTTTTGGATACGAATACGAAAAATCTCTTAGTACCATCTCTATGCAGATTTGTGTTGAGCAAATATCCGACAAAGGGTCTCTGTAGAAAGTTCTGCTATTGAAGAATTCATGATCACAGACATCTTGAAACTTTTGCATCAGCTATAGAGCAGTAAAAGAGGATATAAAGTTTAAATTTATGACATGCTATATGAACAATACAGTTACTGTTGTAAACCTTAGGTGAAGTAGTTATTTTGACATTTAGAAGTCTTTTCAGTTACAAGGATATTATATCTAGTCATTTGGCAACACTCACCTCTGCGTCAAATTGCATTAGAATCTAATGCAATATTTTCTTAAGCAGGTGCACTGAGGTAACATGGTTTACCAATACTCCATGAGAAGTCTATATCAGATTCACATATAAACATGTATGTACTTAATTATATATTAATAATAATACCCAAATTTCATTTATACACCCTTTACTAAAGAACAATATCATGGATAATATTCAGTTAAATAAAACAAATATTTTCAAACATCCAATACCTTATTCACTAAACCATTTGAATAAAATTAAAGATAAAACCTATTCGAAAATTTCCTCTTCATCTAAATACCATGAGCTGACTTCAGCTGTAACTGCTAGAGCCATTTAAACATGCTGACAATTACTGTGAATTTAAGTCCGTCTTAATAAGCAAATGTCAGCATAGCATACTAATAAATATTAGATGTGCTTTAAAATATGTCAATTTACATCCCAGAACTAGGCCTTAATATGTGAATGAAATTTATGCGTCCCCTTAAATAACATAAATGTAGAAATACTTATCAAATCTTGATGTCCCTTATGTAGCTCATAAGAACTATTCAAAACCTCTTCAATTGGCAGCCACTTAACTACTGGAAACTTGAACATCTACTAAAAACCGAACATACACGTTCATCCCTGGAGCCTATTAAGGAAACCCTTACAAAACTAGTACAAAGTCATTTATGTAACTGAATTATCTGCTAATCCCAATTCTTTCCTATCGTTTCTCCCCAGCTCTCCTTGATGTCCACTTCTCTACTAGAAGTCAGTTGCAGAGTTCCTGGAGACAAAGCATTCTAAGTCCTCAGCCAAACTGCAACCAATTCTTCTCCAGTGAAGGTTCGTATTCTTTCTCTCCCTCTGTTCCTCTCTTGTCCAGCTAGTATTCTTTCTCCCTTATCTAGCTAGTATTCTTTCTCCCTTGATTAGCTAGTATCCTTTCTCTCTTGCTTAGCTAGTATTCTTTCTCCCTTGTCCAGATAGAATTCTTTCTCCCTTATCCAGCTAGTATTCTTTCTCCCTTGGTTAGCTAGTAATCTTTCTCCCTTGGTTAGCTAGTAATCTTTCTCCCTTGTCCAGCTAGAATCATTTCTCCCTTGGTTAGCTAGTAATCTTTCTCCCTTGTCCAGATAGAATTCTTTCTCCCTTGTCCAGCTAGAATTCTTTCTCCCTTATCCAGCTAGTATTCTTTCTCCCTTGGTTAGCAAGTAATCTTTCTCCCTTATCCAGCTATTATTCTTTCTCCCTTATCCAGCTAGTATTCTTTCTCCCTTGGTTAGCTAGTAATCTTTCTCCCTTGTCCAGCTAGTATTCTTTCTCCCTTGATTAGCTATTATTCTTTCTCCCTTATCCAGCTAGTATTCTTTCTCCCTTGGTTAGCTAGTATTCTTTCTCCCTTGATTAGCTAGTATTCTTTCTCCCTTGCTTAGCTAGTATTCTTTCTCCCTTGTCCAGATAGAATTCTTTCTCCCTTGGTTAGCTAGTATTCTTTCTCCCTTGTCCAGCTAGAATTCTTTCTCCCTTGTCCAGCTAGAATTCTTTCTCCCTTGTCCAGCTAGAATTCTTTCTCCCTTGGTTAGCTAGTAATCTTTCTCCCTTGTCCAGCTAGAATTCTTTCTCCCTTGTCCAGCTAGAATTCTTTCTCCCTTATCCAGCTAGTATTCTTTCTCCCTTGGTTAGCTAGTAATCTTTCTCCCTTGGTTAGCTAGTAATCTTTCTCCCTTATCCAGCTATTATTCTTTCTCCCTTATCCAGCTAGTATTCTTTCTCCCTTGGTTAGCTAGTAATCTTTCTCCCTTATCCAGCTAGTATTCTTTCTCCCTTATCCAGCTAGTATTCTTTCTCCCCTAGTTAGCTAGTAATCTTTCTCCCTTGTCCAGCTAGAATTCTTTCTCCCTTGGTTAGCTAGTAATCTTTCTCCCTTGTCCAGCTAGAATTCTTTCTCCCTTGGTTAGCTAGTAATCTTTCTCCCTTATCCAGCTAGTATTCTTCCACCCTTATCCAGCTAGTATTCTTTCTCCCTTGGCCAACTAGTATTCTTTCTCAGCCTGTTTCTCCGTTATCAAAGTTCTGATTCTACCTCCCTCTGATTCTCCCTTATCAGAGTTCGGATTCTTCCTCCCTCTGTTTTTCCCTTATCAGATTCGGATTCTTCCTCCCTCTGTTTCTCCCTTATCAGGTTCGGATTCTTCCTCCCTTATCAGAGTTCGGATTCTTCTTCCCTCTGTTTCTCCCTTATCAGGTTCGGATTATTCCTCCCTCTGTTTCTCCCTTATCAGGTTCGGATTCTTCCTCCCTCTGTTTCTCCCTTATCAGGTTCGGATTCTTCCTCCCTCCGTTTCTCCATTATCAGGTTCGGATTCTTCCTCCCTCTGTTTCTCCCTTATCAGGTTCGGATTCTTCCTCCCTCTGTTTCTTCCTTATCAGGTTCGGATTCTTCCTCTCTCTGTTTCTCCCTTATCAGGTTCGGATTCTTCCTCCCTCGGTTTCTCCCTTATCAGGTTCGGATTCTTCCTCCCTTATCAGAGTTCGGATTCTTCCTCCCTCTGATTCTCCCTTATCAGGTTCGGATTCTTCTTCCCTCTGATTCTCCCTTATCAGGTTCGGATTCTTCCTCCCTCGGTTTCTCCCTTATCAGGTTCGGATTCTTCCTCCCTCTGATTCTCCCTTATCAAAGTTCGGATTCTTCCTCCGTCTGTCTCTCCCTTATCAAGTTCGGATTCTTCCTCCCTCTGATTCTCCCTTATCAAGTTCGGATTCTTCCTCTGTTTCTCCCTTATCATGTTCAGATTCTTCTTCCCTCTGATTCTCCCTTATCAGGTTCGGATTCTTCTTCCCTCTGATTCTCCCTTATCAGGTTCGGATTCTTCTTCCCTCTGATTCTCCCTTATCAGGTTCGGATTCTTCCTCCCTCTGATTCTCCCTTATCAGGTTCGGATTCTTCTTCCCTCTGATTCTCCCTTATCAGGTTCGGATTCTTCCTCCCTCGGTTTCTCCCTTATCAGGTTCGGATTCTTCCTCCCTTATCAGAGTTCGGATTCTTCCTCCCTCTGATTCTCCCTTATCAGGTTCGGATTCTTCCTCCCTCTGTTTCTCCCTTATCAGATTCGGATTCTTCCTCCCTCTGTTTCTCCCTTATCAGGGTCGGATTCTTCCTCCCTCTGTTTTTCCCTTATCAGATTCGGATTCTTCCTCCCTCTGTTTCTCCCTTATCAGGTTCGGATTCTTCCTCCCTTATCAGAGTTCGGATTCTTCTTCCCTCTGTTTCTCCCTTATCAGGTTCGGATTATTCCTCCCTCTGTTTCTCCCTTATCAGGTTCGGATTCTTCCTCCCTCTGTTTCTCCCTTATCAGGTTCGGATTCTTCCTCCCTCCGTTTCTCCATTATCAGGTTCGGATTCTTCCTCCCTCTGTTTCTCCCTTATCAGGTTCGGATTCTTCCTCCCTCTGTTTCTTCCTTATCAGGTTCGGATTCTTCCTCTCTCTGTTTCTCCCTTATCAGGTTCGGATTCTTCCTCCCTCGGTTTCTCCCTTATCAGGTTCGGATTCTTCCTCCCTTATCAGAGTTCGGATTCTTCCTCCCTCTGATTCTCCCTTATCAGGTTCGGATTCTTCTTCCCTCTGATTCTCCCTTATCAGGTTCGGATTCTTCCTCCCTCTGTTTCTCCCTTATCAGGTTCGGATTCTTCCTCCCTCCGTTTCTCCCTTATCAGGTTCGGATTCTTCCTCCCTCTGTTTCTCCCTTATCAGGTTCGGATTCTTCCTCCCTCCGTTTCTCCCTTATCAGGTTCGGATTCTTTCTCCCTCCGTTTCTCCCTTATCAGGTTCGGATTCTTCCTCCATCTGTTTCTCCCTTATCAGGTTCAGATTCTTCCTCCGTCTGTTTCTCCCTTATCATGTTCGGATTCTTCCTCCCTCTGATTCTCCCTTATCAAAGTTCGGATTCTTCCTCCGTCTGTCTCTCCCTTATCAAGTTCGGATTCTTCCTCCCTCTGATTCTCCCTTATCAAGTTCGGATTCTTCCTCTGTTTCTCCCTTATCATGTTCAGATTCTTCCTCTCTCTGTTTCTCCCTTATTAAGTTCGGATTCTTCCTCCCTCCGTTTCTCCCTTATCAGGTTCGGAATCGTCCTCCCTCCGTTTCTCCCGTACCAGAGTTCAGATTCTTCCTCCCTCCGTTTCTCCCTTATCAGTTTCGGATGCTTCCTCCCTCCGTTTCTCCCTTATCAGGTTCCGATGCTTCCTCCCTCTGTTTCTCCCTTATCAGGTTCGGATTCTTCCTCCCTCTGTTTCTCCCTTATCCAGGCTCGTGATCTGTACTTCAGATGTCAGCAGAGCCACTTGAAAGAGCGGAGGAGATACACTCATAGCCAACAGCAAACTTGGCCCGCTTGAGTGGTTGCTATGCTGTGATGACCACCACAGGACAAGCCCCCTACCCCCACACACACACACCCACTCATGCACACTAATGAACAAGCACAGCAAAAACAAAAACAATAACACGACAACATCGTAAGCACTTGTCCTAAATGCATTCGCTCTCCCTGAAAAGTAGATGACTACCTATATCCTATTCTAATATTGTCGATCTATTTTGGCAAACACCAGCATTATGCATACATACCCACGCATCCATACATGCATACATATATACATATATACATACATGCATATGATTATATATGTACATATATATATATATATATATATATATATATATATATATATATATATATATATATATATATATACATATATATATATATATATATATATATATATATATATATATATATAATAAAGAAAAAAGTACTAATGAAATTTTATTTACAGTCAATATATGTTTGAAGTTCTCTCTCTCTCTCTGATATCACTTTCTCTTCTTCTCTATACCATATGAAACAATACAAATACATTTCTATACCGTTATATAGAAATAAAAGCACACAAACGTACAAACACACACATACACAGACACAGACACAGCACAACAAAGCAAGCATAACTTCATGCTTAGAACTGTAGTTCCCAAGCATAATCCCGCCATCACGCGCTAATCAGACACTGCATATTATTGATAGACACGGAACCATGAACTGACGTCACTAACACTGAAAATAATGATTTGCTGATATACATCCAATATATATATATATATATATATATATATATATATATATATATATATATATATGTATATATATACTGCATAAATAAGTCACATTTAATGTTAGCAATAATGAAAAGTAAAGGATTTCATCCTGCTGTAAAGGTGAGTTTCTTTAACCCTTTCAGTGCCAGTGGTGAATTCAGCGAAACTTCTGATTTAGCAAAATCTTCCAAGACCACGTAAACTCTGCATTGTAGATATTTATTGGAAAGCTCTCATTAACCCCTTTCCATTGAATACCAATATTCTATAGTTTAGATGCTTTTAAAAGAGGTTTCCCTTTTTAACATTTCGTAGTTTAGATGCTTTTAAAAGGTTTCCCTTTTTCACATTTTGCAGTTTTGATGCTTTTAAAAGGTTTCCCTTTTTCATATTTTGAAGTTTAGATGTTTTTAAAAAGAGGTTTCCCTTTTTCACATTTTGCAGTTTTGATGCTTTTAAAAGAGGTTTCCCTTTTTCACATTTTGTAGTTTAGATGCTTTTACAAGAAGTTTCCCTTTTTCACATTTTTTAGTTTAGATGCTTTTAAAAGAGGTTTCCCTTTTTTCATATTTTGTAGTTTAGATGCTTTCAAAGGAGGTTTCCATTTTTCACATTTTGTAGTTTACATGCTTTTAAAAGAGGTTTCCCTTTTTCACATTTTGTAGTTTACATGCTTTTAAAAGAGGTTTCCCTTTTTCACATTTTGTAGTTTACATGCTTTTAAAACAGGTTTCCCTTTTTCACATTTTGCAGTTTACATGCTTTTAAAAGGGTTTCCCTTTTTCACATTTTGACGAAGTCACCAATGGCAGTGAAAGGGTTCAGAAAGCTGAACGTCAAAAGAATTCCTCACTCAAATCTCTCAAGCCAGAAGGTAATTAGGGATTATATATCTACCTGACATTCATCTTCGAAATTACTAATCATTCTGACCCTTTCTCTACAACCAAACTTTGGAATTCTCAACCTCTTCATTTTTTCTCGAATAAGACCATTCAAATCCTTCTTAGGGCCGATTCACACTGTACGGTTCGATTTCGCTCGGGCCAATTCTATTTTTTTTTCTTTTTTTTTTTATTCTTTTTTTTTGTGTGAATGATTTAGCAGACGAACTTGAATGTCCTGCCTTGATATTTGCAGATATGCAACTTTATTTGTTTGATTGCCTGGCCATCTGTACAACAAATGTTCTTCCAATGACGAGGCATTGATAAGGATTCCCAGGGAAAACTTTTAGATTTCTGATGGAAATTGCAAAAGATAAGTTTTCCCTTTATTTTTTTTCGTTACAGAATGATATTTATGCGCTAATGATAAAAGATAAACTGAAAAAATGTTGTGATCGCAATTGAATCGAGTAAAGTTCCTAACACACACACACAAACAAACACACACACACACACACACACACACATATATACATATATATATATATATATATATATATATATATATATATATATATATATATATATATATGTATATATATATGATAATTTTTGCACATTTAAACGTGTTTTTCATATTTCAAATAAGCCATATATGTTAATACATTAAAGTCTGGATTCTCTTAACGACCTCGGGATCAGAGCCCCAGGCGAAATCACTCAAAGACTATAGTCTAGTGTCTGACCGGCCAGATTTCGAACCCTGGTCCAGGATACCTGTATGACATTGACCATACCACTCAGCCACTAGTGGTATGGTCAATGTCATACAGGTATCCTGGACCAGGTTTCGAATCCCGGCCGGTCAGACACTATACTATAGTCTTTGAGTGATTTCGCCTGGGGCTCTGATCCCGAGGTCGTTAAGAGAATCCAGACTTTAATGTATTAATATATATGGCTTATTTGATATATATATATATATATATATATATATGTGTGTGTGTGTGTGTGTGTGTGTGTGTGTGTGTACGTGTCTGTGAATATAACCAATATTATTATTATTATTATTATTATTATTATAATAATTACAATTACTTGTTAACCTACTATCCTAAATGGAAAAACTCCAGCAAGGGAAATAGCACAGTGAGGAAAGGATATAAGGAAACCACAAGAGGAATAACTAATAATTAAAATAAAATATTCTAAGAACTGTAACAACATTGAAATAAATCTTTCATATATAAACTATAAAAATTTTAAATAACAAGAGAAAGAGAAATAAGATAGAATAGTGTGCCCGAGTGTACCCTCAATGCTAGAGAACTCTACCCCAAAACAGTGAAAGACCATGGTACAGAGGCTATGGCACTACCCAAGACTAGAGAACAATGTTTTAATTTTAGAGTGTCCATCTCCTAGAAGAGTTGCTTACTATAGCTATAGTATTTTCTACCCTTACCAAGAGGAAAGTGGTCATTGAATAATTAAATTGCAGTAGTTAACCCCTTGAACGAAGAAGAATTGTTTGGTAATCACAGTGTTGTCAGGTGTATGAGGACAGAGGAGAATGTGGTAAGAATAGGGCAGACTTTTTCGGTGAATGTGTAGGCAAAAGGAAATACTAGGTTGATTTGGTGTGAGCGATCAGACAAAAATTTCCTACCATCACCAATCCGCACTGGCCAGCATGGTGATGGTAAACGGCCAAAAGGAGACATGAACTAACATGTCTGAGGCATTTTCCTGCAATGGATTAGAAACGGCTGAAATTGATGTTGATTGTTGAAGATGTATATTAAATATATGCACATACATATATTTGTATTTATGAATTTCTTCTAACTGTAATCTAACAGTTTAACATGTTTCTTGAAATGGCCTATAAAAGGAACTAGGGGAATAAAATTATTCACCAAATTTCAGCTAATACACATTAGCTTTCGTTTAACTGAGAAAAAAATCAATATGTATTGGCCGAAATATAACGAAAATCAACACAATATCGTGCTCAAATAGAAATAAACCTCTATCTCATACTGGGATCGAACCCTAACCCCCTTCAAATGAAAGGCAAGGTCGCCAAAAAAGGTTAGAACCTAATTTACCTGGTGAGACATCAGTCTCGTACCAGCGAGTTACATCCGACTTCCCGGGCCACCACGTGACACAATTGATAGCTTTTTTTTCATTCGAATTACCCCTAATGAGTCATATATATATATATATATATATATATATATATATATATACTGCATATATGTTTATATATACATATATATATATATATATATATATATATATATATATATATACATATATATATATATATATATATATATATGTATGTATGCATGTATAATTAACATATTCAATAATTCATGTCTAAAATTCATATCATTAATATTCAGCATTTATAAATAGCCTACATCTTCCTTCATACGTATTGACACCACTGATAGTTTTAACCCCATAATTTTCTTTCGCTAGTTATCATTGTATCAACTAATCCTTATTTTGGTCGTAAGTAGTGTTGGTTTATATTATACCATTAGCAAAATCAGCCTCATTATTAAAAAAAAGTAAATTGATCATCTATTGTAATAATGGCACATCTTAAAGAAGATAGGTACAGGAGTTTCTAGAATTTACAACTAGAATAGGAAATTCTCACTTCCAGTCTCTGACAAGAACAACGACTGAAAAGTATTACTTTGAATGGAAGACTTCCTTCAATTTTAGTTAAGTAATAAACACACCGAACGTGCGCACGTGCGCGCGCACACACACACACACACACACAAGAGGAGGGCAATTCCAATAAAGGAAAATACCTCCCGTTCCAATTAAACACTTGAAGAGTCTCAGGTGACAGAAGGGAATCCAAATAAAAGAAAATAAAAACAAATAATTTAATTCCAAAGAAAAGTTGTAAAAGCCTAATTAATAATATGTTACAATAGTAATAAGAAATTTCAAACAAATCTTAATTAATCTTTAATCAATTTATGGAATACAAGGAATGGCAGATCTTTTGAATACTGTAATGTTATTTCTGGTCCTCCTATCGACCCTGACTTGGCCCATCTGAGATTGGGCCAAAGAGACGATTGAAAGGGCATCATAAGGCTTACAGGGGCACAGGTAAAATAAGGGATTTCTAATCAAATATTTGAACTTTAAAGGGAAACATATAAGAGGTAGAAGAATTCTACTTTAGTATTTAAACGCAAGCAGGAGGCAGAGAATCAATCTAAAATGTAATGGGACTCAAAATAATTGTACGGAGTTCAAATGAAATATTTCAATGCATACGGAAGGTGCAAAGGAAAAAAAACCGTGGTAAGAGAATTGTACCAACCGTGTGTCACACGATCGTACATAGTTCATTATGCTTGTATCTTCGCTCTTCCCTCGCACTAAAAAGAACCTGAATAAACGTGTCTATTATTCTCAATGGTAACGGTGTCGATTTTGAACAGGAAATTTCCTGGTGCCTTGAGCTTTTGTATATAAAGGAGAGTGTTCAATAATAAACTCACTCAGTTGCTTTAAAAAGAAGAAAAAAAAACCTGACGAAGATACAAGCATAATATATACACAAAATGAACTATGTACGATCGTGTGACACAAGGTTGGTACAGAATGTAGAACTTAGAAAAAGCTAACTAAAAAAAAACAAGCCATGCGGATTTTCAATCAAGCAAGATAAGAAAGTTTCATGTGAAAAGAAGGAAGGATTATGAACCACATAAAGATAAGTCACTTGAATCAGGAATCAAAAAGAAAAGGAGAATTGCAGTTAATTCAAACCATCAGCTTGAAAAGAACGCGGACATTTCCAAACTAGCCTTGAATTAAAGCGACTGCAGTGTATGGAATTGTACTTTAAAGCTCAGAAGGCAAATGGATGCCACCAAGCGGGAAATTTCCATCACTTTTAAGGGAAACATTTCTGGGAACAGAATTTTCATTGAATATATAAAGAGTGGCAAATGAAACAATGAATTTCACTGACGAGTTTCAAATAAATAATGGTAAGAAATTATGATATAAATGTAGCGGGACAAATTTCATGTCCAAATACAGAAAACAGCAATTCGAAAAAACAAGGAACATGGAATAACCTGAAGTTTCAGAATAGAAAAATCAAATGAATGAATGAACTTGGGTGAATGACCTTTGGTGAAAAAGAACTTAGATATAAAGCGAAGAAGAAACATTCAATGATATACTATTTTATATACAATCGAGAATTTCCATAAGAAATACATTTTAGGGGAAACCATAGACTTAAAACTGCATCCGGTCAAAGTTGAACTACAATATAAAACTAACGAACAAATGAAACAAATCATGAAGCACTTGTATGCAAAGAACAGGTCAGTTAGAACAGTGCGCCGATGAACAAAGGCTCTACTGATAACGATAGTTCTGTTAAAGAATGCCTTTCACGTCAGCTTTACTTTAGAAGCATAACACAACGAAGGCTCTCATATTATCAAACCAAAATTCCCTAAATAATGCTAATGGGGCAACTTATACAGAATGTCTCATATATTCTCTATGCACAACCATATATATATATATATATATATATATATATATATATATATATATATATCATCATCATCATCATCATCTCCTCCTACGCCTATTGATGCAAAGGGCCTCTGTTAGATTTCGCCAGTCGTCTCTACCTTGAGCTATTAAATCAATACTTCTCCACTCATCATCTCCTACTTCTCGTTTCATAGTCATCAGCAATGTAGGCCTGGGTCTTACAACTCTTCTGGTGCCTTGTGGAACCCAGTTGAAAGCTTGATGAACTAATCACTTATTGGGGAGTGTGAAGAGCATGCCCAAACCATCGCCATCTACCCCGAGCTATGAACTCATTCACATAAGGCACTCGGGTAATCCCTCTTATAGTTGAATCTCTAATTCTGTCCAGCAAGTTAACTCCCAATATTCCTCTGGAGGCTTTGTTCTCAAATCTAATAAATCTATTGGAGATTGTTTTATTGTCATACCATGACTCATGGTGACCGGAATTCTTGCCGCATACATTTTCGCCGTAGGACTTTTTGTCACGGACTTTTTGCCGTAGGAATCTTTGACACTAGGTATTTTTGCCGTAAGGAATTCTTGCCGCAGAGATCTCAATAAACTGATATATAGCCTGATTTTTATATGTAATTTCAGGTGATTATATTTCTAAATTTTACTTAACCTGATGTGCTTTTCTCTATTTTTCATTAAACTCTAATTCTAAAGATCCTGTATTGGAAATCATAGTTCCTGAATATTTAAATGATTCCACCTCATTGACCCTTTCTCCTTCCAATGATATTTCATCTTTCATTGCATATTCTGTTCTCATCATCTGTCATTCTTCTATTTATCTTCAGCCCAACCCCATGTGATATTTCATGCATTCTGATAAGCAGGTTTTGCAAGTCCTGTGGCGTTCTACTAATAAGGACAGCATCATCAGCAAACACTATGTCAGGTAATTTCCTGTTACCAATCCAGTCCAATCCTTCTTCACCATCCCAAACTCTTCCATGCATTAAAAAATCCATGATGAGGATAAACAACATAGGTGACAACACATTACCTTGGAGTACTCCACTGTTCATTAGAAATTCATATGATAAGACTCCACTAAAATTAACTTTGCACTTTCTATGCTCATGAACAGACTCTCCACAAAATTGGCTAGTGTACCTTATGAATGCCATCAAAAGTGGATTTCTACACTCTACACATTGCTGTACCACGTCTTAAAATGAAAATTTGCTCAGTGCAACTTTTACCTTTTCTAAATCCTGCTTGTTCATCTCTTAGTTTTTCATCAATCTTTCTCTCTAGTCTCTTTAAAATGTGCAAACTAAATATTTTAATGACAACTAACGTAAGTGTGATACCTGTGCAACTACTTATCTTATTTTTTTTTTTTTTTTTTTTTTTTTGCATTTTCACCAACACTCCTAGCTCCCATTCATCAGGTTTTGCCTCTTCCCACCATATTCTACAAAATAACCTTGGAAGTATTCTGGGAGTCACTTCATTTTCGGCCAATATCATCTCAGCAGTCATTCCATTGTACTCAGGGGCTTTCCATCTCTCGGGTTTTTTTAATGATAGCTTCGACATTAAGCACACTGAATTCATTCATGGGAACATCAAGGTCTTCCTCAGCTTCAGGTATATCAATCAAATCATTCCCTTCATACCTTCTATTCATGACCTCACTAAAGTGTGCCATCCTTTCTTCATCTTCCATTCTTATAATAGATCCATCTCTCTTTATGATGGGTATATGTTCCTTCTTCTTTGCCCCAGTAGAGATTTCATCAATAATTCTAAAAGCAATTTTTACACCATAGCCACTCCCTAAATTCATAGTTTTGTCAGCCTAATCCGCTTTCGGCCAAATATTCTCTCTTGTCATTCCTATCTTTTCTTTTGACTTCACTATCAATACTGGAATACTTAGCTTGTTTTACCTTGTAATTTTCATTACTTCCTCGAAAACTTTCAACGATCAATTTCTGTCTTTTTCTCCAACTAACTGATTTACATTCTTTATATCGCACCATTCTTCATTAGTTGTCTGCTCTACTTCTCTTAAAGTCTCTAAGAATGCAAATTGATTCCTACATTCAATTGCAAAGGTTTCTCTGTACTCATCTTCTTGAAGTTTAGTTATATCAAACCTAGGTATTGTATCTACCTTTCTGTTGGGTGCTTTCAGTTTTAATTTCAGAGTGGCAGAGGAGCTGGTGATCACTACCAATATCTGCACCTCTATAGCTTCTTACATTTCTCAGTCTTCCTTCTCTCTTTATTAATGGCAATGTGATCTATTTCATTTTTGTAATTGCCACATGGTGAAGTCCTTGTATATTTGTGGATATACTTGTGTTGGAAAAGAGTAACTCCAATAACAAAATTGTTTGTTGAACAAAAATTAAAAAAATGTGCCCAATTTTCGTTTGCAACTACGCCAAGATCATCAACACCAATCACATTCTCTATACATTGATTATTCTTTCCAACTTGAAGTCACCAATTACAATTTTCATATCTCTCTGTGGGATTTCATCTATTACACTCTGCAGTTCTTCATAAAATTCATCTTTCTCTTCTTCAGGGGAATCGTTTGTTCGTGCATAGAAAATTTTAATACTCATATTGCACTACTTTGATTTAAACTTTGCAAGTAATAATGTACTATTTACAACTCTCCATTCCGTTAATGCCTTTTCTGCTCTTGGTGTCATCATCATTCCTACCCCTTTCTCTTCCAACTCCATCTTTTCTTCCTGAGTAAATATACATATTACCTTGGTCTAAGATTTCTTTACCAATCCCCTTACACCATATTTCAGTTAGAGCCAAGATATCCAAACTATATTTCATAAATTCATTCTCCACTTGCTATAACTTCCCAATCTTACTCATGGTCCTTACATTAGAATTGCCAATTTCAAATTTTTCTTTAGTATTTATAAAACGGGAGATTATTAGCACCCCGCTACGCCTAGCACTTGAGGCCATTCTGTCAATTTCGCTTTCCATAGACTGAACAAATGCATAGATAATTCATTGGCTAATTTCATCAAAGGATAGCTAGTTTCTTGTAATGCACAGTTCCTATCTACAGAGTGAAAAAAAAAAAAACGATCATCACCTAAACTTGAATAACTTTTGAAATAAATAATCAATTCCTTTTATTTTTCAGATTTATTTAGAAGAATTAATGTTCTAAGTTGAGGCATATTTTCGGTGTGCCAGACTTAATTGACAATGTCTGGTTTTCGGACGAGGCACATTTTCTGTTGTCAGGTCACGTGAACTCGAAGAACAATTACACTCGGTGCAGTGCACTGCCTGGGTCACCATCTCCA